>NW_026587216.1:52589255-52893970 GCF_907164565.1 Psammomys obesus | reverse complement strand
AAGAAGAAGAAGAAGAAGAAGAAGAAGAAGAAGAAGAAGAAGAAGAAAAAGAAGATAGAGTTACTAAGGCGTTGGCCACGGCATGAGCTTGAGTGCCAAGAGGAGGCAGTACAGCAGAAGAATATAAAGGTGAAGTGTGTGAGAAGAGAAGAGATTTCCAGAAGCATGCACTTTACGTAGTGAACTGGGATTGTTGTCAAAGAGAACTCAATCAGGATGCAGAGCAAAATGAGAAGCATTCTGGGGGTTGGGAGAGCTATGGCGAAGTGATGAGTGAAAGTGAAGTCCTTGTTAGGACCTGATACACTTATACGTTTCTATTGCTCCATATTCTGGTGGAAGGTCTTACTTATCTCTCTAGGGTAATGTCTTAAATTCAGTGCATAACTCTCCACTTTCTGTTTGTCAGATAGACTATTCTTCGTTCTTATTCCTGGTGAATTCTTTCTTTACCAATCCACAGGGATTAGTCTAAACTTGACTGTACTATACAGGTATATTTGTGAAAGGTTGTTTTAATGGTACTACTAGAAACAAGGACAGCAGCTTACATGCATGCATATTTTACTTATAAAATTGCCAGAGATTAACAGATTTTTTTAAATAGTAATTTTTGAGATATTTTAGGATATAAAAAACATGACAAGGAAAATAAATCACACTGAAATGTTTTAGACTTCAGGCAAGTTTCTAAGTCTTAAATTGTCCTCTGTGTAGTTTCTTCTTATATCAACAATAAAGCTAAAAGTGAGGTTAATCTATACTGATATAAAGTACCTTCTTTCTGGTCATAAATTTTAAAAATACCAGCAAGGTTCAATTAATAAGAATAATGTCCAAGGGGGCGTAAGATATGCCAGTGTCAAATTTACGGTAGTCAGAGGAAAACTTTGGGATTCAGTTCTCTCTTTTTTTTTTTTATTTACCTTGTGGATTCTAGGGATGGAACACAGATTATCATGCCTGATAGAAAGTACCACCTTTATCCACCCACCAGTTCCTCACTGTCAAGTTCTATACTTTCTGTCTCTGATGAAAAGCATTCTCCATCCTACCAAAAGTAAACAAGAGACCAATCACCAGAAGATCTGTAAGGGGAACTCATCATAGTCACGGAAGATTTGTGTTAAGTGTAACTTAAAGGTTAATTGTGAGTGAACATAGCACAACCTAATGAGTCTTATTATGAACCAGAGGCTGTTGCTAATTTCAGTTTGTTTCACTGGCACCTGAATAATTCATTTTTGCTGTACCATAATGTACTATGGAGTAATTTTTCAGTAATTTTAACATCTATTAAAAAGATGTTACCAAAAAAAAAAAAAAAAGGCAGAAGAATGATTGTGGTTGGTACATTACTTTTTATATGAATCTTCAAATCTCACTAAAATCTCACACTATGTGTGAGGAGCACATTTTCCTATTAATTGTTTATTGATTTCTTTTTGTTAATAATAATGAGTATTATTACCTATGAAAAAAAGCATAGCTATCCAAGTGTGATGGCACACAACTATGACTCCAGCATCTTACCTGAGGCATGAAAAGAATAGAACAATAATGATGAAAGCATCAAGATATCCCCAGTGGTATCTGTGGGTAATTAATGGCTGTCTACTTACACCTAAAGTCCCTTGTTGTAAGGAACTTATGCCTGACACTGTGAACATAGCCAAAATCTTATGGCTGGAGGTCGCAGACTCTACAGAAAGATCTATTACTACAGTATTAGAATAGTTTTAACTGCCTTCTAAATTCTTACATTTGTACCCATAGTACAGCCCTCACCTTTCATCAAATATGCCTCATTTTTCAGGAGAGAATAATTGATACAAACCTGACTAAAATGCAAATAAGTGACTGTAGGGTACTCAGCTTCAAGTGGTATATCAAAAACATAGACATTTACCTAAGGCTCAAGGAACATACAGCACCAGAGAAGAGAAAGTTGGTAATGGCTTGAAAACTATGACAACTTTGGAAAGATATTGTCTTCAGGAGAGTGCGAGGGTGGTGCACTCATGATTCTCAAATGCATGGCTGCCTATACAAGACATAAAAGACAACAGCAGAGTGCATGCCAGCATGGATGTAGAGAAATTTCACAAGGCCTGACTCTGAAATGAAGAGCTATAATGCAGTCAGTGCTTGCTGAGGGATGAAGAACCTTGTTTTAAGGGTTGAGAATCCAACCCTTAAAATCAGCCCTAAACACATGCAAATAGTGACAATGCTAGTTAAACTCAATAGAATCTCTCTTTCTTAAACAGACATTTTTAACACATTTGTGTACACCAATAATAATAATAATAATTACAGCAGAGAGATTATGAATTTGAGAGAGGGGTAAAGGGGCACAGGGGAGAAGTAGAAAGAGGTGAGAAAATTGGAAATCATGTAATTTCTGTGTATTCATCTATGAAATTCTCAAATTAATTGAAGAAAGAATAAGAGTTAGGTGAGCCATACACTGAGACACGGTTCCAACAGCAATGAAGGAGCCCAGCTGCTGGGGACAGCATATAAGATTACCACATTTGGTTACAATGATTGTTTAAAATCACACCCTAGATTTTTATATCATGTCATCTTTATAACCATTTGTGGCTTTGAGTAAGAAAATAATTTGCATTTCAGAGAAAAATAGATCCTCCCTAAAACTTCTTGTGCAATTACTTCTCATATGTAATGTGGATTTGGAATTTGCGACATTGGAGAAGTCCTCCTCAGGCGCTGTTAGTCCTATAAGCATACATGGTATGTGTGTATACGATGAGCAAGGCACCGCCTTTGATATTAAAAAAGAAGAACATGAACCTTAAAAGCTCTCTGGGCATAAGAATGAGAGTATTCATGCACAATACTTGTTGAATAGCTTTCAACTATTCGAAGAATAGTGTGGTCTAGGATAGTGAGAGGTTTAAGAAATATTCTTTATAATGTGGTATTCCAGACTGGAAAAAGATGAGATGAAGCAATGAGAGAAAAAGATATTTCATAGTCGAGAAAATTGTAGCTAATAACACCAGAGTTTGTTAGAACAGAATGTTTGCTTACAGATCAGTCTCATGATTCCTTCCATACTCGTTTCCCTCCTTTCTTCTTACTCCCCCCATTTTTTCAATTTTCCTTTCCCCCTCTTACATTTACTTTATTTTCTTCCTTCCATGTTTCTCTTTTCTTGCTTCATTTTATTGTTTTCATTTTCAATCACAAAACCCCATTCTATATTCTGGGTGTACGTGTATAACGTATAGGGCATTGCTTGTTTTTGAGTTACCAGTGTTTGTCCAACAAGGCCGTGTAAAATATGAATCTCTGAACTTGGTTGGTGAGCTGGGATTTAAGAATCAAGGACAAAGTCATATCTTGACTTCTCTTCCACTAAAAGGAGAACAATGCCTTCTCTTAGAAAGCCCAACTCCATCAGCGTCCTAAGCAATCTTCTTCAGTAGAGAAGACTGTACTGTGTCATCTACCTGCTTTTCTTCTTCTCCCTGGGTCTCCTGTTCACTCTTCATACTTAGCACAGTTTCATGGATGTATGTTCTCAAGATGAGCTGGTGGGCTGTATTTTCATATGTTATTTTTCTTTTTTTCTCAGTTCCTTGAATGAATGATATTTGTTTAGGGCTTCTTATATTGTCTACAAAGAACAGCAGGTTTTTTTGTTTGTTTGTTTGTTTGTTTTTCAAGACGATTGTTTGATCATTGCTCTGCAGGGCTACATTGTCTTTTCGGCTGATAGGAGAAGAGTGATAGGCAGTCCTGTTAAAACATCCATATTTCACAAAACCAAACAAAACGTGGAGCCCATTTTGTATTGTCAAATTATCTGCAAGCATGAGGCAATCCCCAGTGCATAGTTGGCCCAATGTTACTTCTTTGAAGAAAACTAATTTTCTCTCTTCCCAGAAGTTATCAATAGAAATAATTTAAAACTGTAAGGGCACAGAAAACCTGAGAAGGGTTGAGAGAGACAAAGAATAGAACCAAAATATATTGTATGAAAAAATATTTTAAAATAAAATTTAAGAGCATCAACCATAAATATAAATAAATACCTCTATTTCCTGAGAATTGGCTAGTCAGGCACCAATTAAACTTTCCTCAAGTACCCTAAATATGTGTTCTTTGCTTCTCCTTTTTGAAAATTAAATTTATGTGGAACAAATTGATTGTAAACTTTCACTTTATTAAATAAAAATATTAAAAAGAAATGTCTCTAATTTTATATTTTTTGTACCTCCTCATTCTTTCCACATTACTATAAAGCAGCATTACAACTTGATAAAAGTTTTACAGTACAGTGGTAACACGGTGTTGAATTTATTTCAGAGTGCATCCAAATCCAGACAAACATTCTCAGAGGTCTGCTCCATCCACACTTTATTGCTGGTAATTGACAAGTCTAATTGTACAACACTAAATTTGGAGCTGGAAATTTACTGTTCTTGACTAGCAGAAATTTAATTATGCTTATTTTAGCTCTCTTATTATTTCATAATGAAACAAAAAAAATTTGCAAGCAAATGCCTTTTCTCCAGACACAAAATTGAAAGCAAAGAGCTCACAGTCCACAGTAATAGCCACTGCAAACAAAATGAGCATCTCACATGAAAAGGAAGACAGTGCTGCCCTCTTCAAAGTCTTGTATTATAATAGCACCATCCCCTCGCTAACTTGCAAGCATGAGTAGTATTATCGGGTTTATTCTAAAGAAAAGGGCAGAGTGGTACAGTACAGGATACAAAATATTAAAGGTATTTGTGTTTATCTACCTTAAGCCTTAAGACAGACATATGCCTTCTCATATTGCATATCAGCTAGAGTGAGGATTTCCAGTCTTTCTTTCTTAATACTGGAATGGGAAAGATGCCAGTTGGTTCATCTAGTGTTTTAGTCAGTGTTCTGTTCCTGTGAAGAGACATCATGACCAAGGCAACTCTTATAAAAGAAAGCATTTAATTGGGGCTTACTTACATTCAGAGGTTCAGTCTATTATTACAGCAGAAAACATGGGAGCACACAGGTAGACCTGGTGCTGGAGAGGTAGCTGAGAGCTCTACAGCCAGCTGGGCAGGCAGCAGGAAGAGAGAGACCCCCCCGGGCCTGCCTTAAACCTTTGAATGCCAAATGTGAAGATATGTGCCCAGTGATACAGTTCTTCCAAAAAGGCCACAGCTCTTAATCCCTGTCAAGTATGACCACTGCTTTGGGCAGAGTGCAGGGAATCTTATGAAAGAAGGAGGAATAGAAAGGCCTGGAGGGGGACAGGGGCTCCACAAGGAGAGGAAAAAAAAAATCTGGGCACAGGGATCTTTTCTGAAACTGATACTTCAACCAAGGACCATTCATGGAGATAACCTAGAACCCCTGCACAGATGTAGCCCGTAACAGCTCAATATCTAAGTGGGTTCCCTAGTAATGGGAACAGAGACTGTCTCTGACATGAACTCAATGGCTGACTCTTTGATCACCTCCCCCTGAGGGGGGAGCAACCTTAGCAGGCCACAGAGGAGGACAATGCAGCCACTCCTGATGAGACCTGATAGACTAGGATCAGATGGAAGGGGAGGAGGAACTCCCTATCAGTGGGCTGGGAGAGGGGCATGGGTAGAGAAAAGGGAGGGAAGGTGGGGTTGAGAGAACAAGGGAGGGGGCTACAGTTGGGATACAAAGTAAATAAACTATAATTGACTTTTTTAAAAAGTTTAAAAAAAACAAAAATATAGTTGTGCATATAGGTCTTAAATACGAAAAAAAGAAAGTTAAATAAAAAAGACCAATATTTAAATATATGAGCCTATGGGGACAATTCCTATTCAAACCACCACCTCCAGCAATCATTGTCTTTTGCAAAGTGCAGCAGCAGCACCTGGTGATGGCTAGCCAGGGTAGATCTGCCTGCTTAATTGACCTTCAACAGTTCTTTGAAGGTCAGAGGGGCATGTGGATAAAATATATGCAAGGGCATGAGATGCAGTCAATATTGTAGAAGAAGAAGGTACATCTGATGGCTCCACACAGAGGTAATGAATGGTACAGAAGCACTGTGTGGGGGATAAAGAGCACTACAGGCAAAATGGCAAAACTGGTTTTAAACTCAACTGCATTAAAAATAATTTAAAAGAAGCATTTATGTTTGGGAGTGGAAGGGAATCAAGTACAGTAAATTGAAGGCCATCTCTGCATAAAAAGTCATTTTCAACATTCTAGATATCCCACAAACTATAATGATTATAATTATTTTCTAGCTTCTAATTATAGAAAACTATTCATTGAGCTAGGGATGCAAAAATCTCAGTTCTATAATAAATGATTCTTATCTACATACAGAATGTTCCCATTTTGCATCTAGAAGAACCACTAAAGAAAGTCCCTTCCATTTCCAGTAATTTTTCTGTGTGTGTGAACTCTATAGAGGTCAGAGTAATTTGGATAATAGAATCTAGTTAATAGCTGTCATTAATACCAGACCAAATAGAAGTAAATAATCATAAAAGTCCCTCTGTTGAGGGGAGGGGGTATTCTATGGGATATCAAACCAACTCAGACTGCCCAAGATTTCAAATTTCCTAGTTTAGCTTTGGTTAAAATTACATACTAGGATGCGCGGAGGATTGAAGACATAACAAAGAAGGCTGTTTATTCCTGAGTCTTCCATGTTTACACTGATCTTATGCGTGCATTTAAATATTCTAAAGACTGGAACAGGTGTAGGACAGCTTCAATTGCAAAAATTTTATATTGTTCAATGTATATATAGTTCCAGGCATACATTTTTAAAAGGATTGAGAAGATATTAAAACAAGAAACATGTAAGTAAACACTTATATACTAGTATAAGTAAATAAAAATTTAAACAAGTTTGTTTTTTTTTTTCTGAGTCTAAAACCACACAAACCCCAAATGAAGTGCTCATTCTTTGCTCTTAAGTGATTGCAGTTGCATCTTGGACCATTAGATCATGAACTAGTGGAAAGGGTAGACTGTTTTCATTACATCATCCCCTAACAGCATCTTAACGGGCCAGCACTCCAAAGTCTTTTGTTACACTAATGTAATTCTCTATCACTAAAGTACCTTCACTGTAAAGAGGGACAGGATTACTAACTTAGATAACATGTAGCAAAGTTTTAAAATGATAAAAATGAATACAAGAGTCCACATGAAACATTTTGGGGATACAATAAAAATTTTGACTTAGAACACATGCCACCACTCTTTTAACCCAAACTAGGTATTATTTAATACTCGAAACATTGGTGTTTTTTCTCTCTCTACTCCCATTTCACTGCAGCTCAGAAATTAGGCTGCCTCAAATAATGTATAACTCTGTTCGAAAAAAAGTTCTACCAACAGCCAACATTTTTCCCTAAATTTTTAATAATTACATGTCTCACACAAAAGATATGCTTTTTGTTTTCCTTCCCATGGACCTTGCTTCTCTGGAGAGATAAGTCCAAAAATAAGAACACAAAAAAAGGGAAATGGTATAAATCAGAAACTCAAAGTCTTGTGAAAATTCCTCAGATTGTAATTTCACATGGGGTGTCTGGATTATGGAAGTCATCATAGAAAAAGCATGGCTGTGATGCCTGAACTTTAAAACACGGAGGCAGTGAATGAGTAGTTGCACCTTCCAGGTACGTTGAGCAATGTTTATACATAATAGAGGCTTTTCATGTGTGGAATGGAATACTCAAGCAATAGAGAGCCACAGCTTTAGGCACTTGAATTAGACTTTAATCAACGGGCATGGAGAAGACCTGAAGCATTTTACTTTACTATAGGAAGAAGATGGCAAGGGCTGTGTATTGGATTTATTCTGGCAGCTGTGTTTATACATGGATTGAAAGAGGTGATGCTGGTTCAATAGCTCTTTAAAGTAGAGAAAAGTTACAGCAGCGAACACATATGTAAGTACATTTACCTCAGAACAGCACGTAAACCCCACCCTCTTTAAGAGGAGCCTCTGGAAACAGGAGCTAGGCAGAGTGGGCTGCTATGTCTTACATAACTGAGAAAAGCACAGGAGACCAACATAGTGCCAAACACCCCCAATTTCTCACTGTGTTCTCGTTTATGGTTAACAAAGCTGCTTGATTCACACTGAGGTTTGAAGTATGCCATTCGGATACACAAAGAAAAACTAAAAAGTGTGGTTTCATAATTATGTCTGCAGTTAGTAAGTAAAATGCTAACTTATATTTTGGAGGTATGGCTTTCTAAGTTATTAAATTTTATAATAGCTAGAAAAGGTTTTAGCATACGGTCATATTGGGATGGCACTAAAATAAATGTTAAATTTAAGCTATAAAGAAAAGTGAAACATGTACTTGAAGCAAAAATGCTTTAATTAAACTTGGTAGTATTGTTAGCCTTGGGGTAACTTCATAGGACAGATCTCCATAATTACATGTAATAGAATTTCCCCAAAATACATTATATTGTCCAAAAAAAGATAATCTTATATTAGCAGAGAAAAAATATCTGTCAAAGAGAATGTTAAAAAAAAAAATCTACTTTCTGTTCTTTCTTTGCTTCCCAAGGAGAATTGAAATTGTTTGCCTATTGTCAGACCAAGGGCACATAAGTTGAGGGACTGGTTTTCCCAACAGCCCTGTCTTTCTACTTCCTCCATTGTTCTGTACATGGCCTCTAGAGCACATTCATAGGATGGGAAGAAACATTCCCACCATTATGCAGAACAAAGCTCCTGTAAAGTCTCAGGAGACAGAGAGCTTCAAGCAGAGCAGAGCTACACGCGGATTCAAAGTCCAGGTCCCTCATGGGCTTTGAATTCTAGCTGGGATATTTTGGACATAGGGAATATATTATCTTTTCTCCAGAGGTCAACCTTCCAATATAAATGATATAAATACGATAGCAGTTCTTGAATAAAGACATTGCTGTGAGATTGGAGGATATTGTAAAATACAAGAATTGACTTTTTTTTTCATAAGCAATCTCCATAATTTAGGGTAGAAAATAATGGGAAACTTAAATACACATACACACACACACACACACACACACACACACACACACACACACACACAAATAAGAGTTTTAGAGAAGTGAAATTAAGAAGAATTAAAAGGAAGGACCAGAAAACACTTTATTCACATGTTTAATTAATGTCAAGGCCTGGAGGAAAAAAATGTATATATTTGCCATTTCCATGATCACATGGGGCAAGATCACTATTACACTGTGAATGGCACAGGGAAGAAGCCTGCCCCTTAAAGCCTGCCACTACCCAGTATTCTTCTATGCCATCGGGTCTTCTCATGGCTCATCTTTCACTGTGTCACTTACACGCAAGGCAACAGATTCAACCGAAACAACCCTGTGGCTTGGATTTGAAGAATGGCCTAGATTTTGTAGATGGCGTCCTCCTGAGGCATCTGGCACCCACCCTGGCTTCTGGAGTGCTTTGTGCTACTTGCAGCACTGAGCATGAGCCTCTCTCCCCTCACTGTCTGGTCTGAAAGCTCTGGGAGGCAATGTCCATTTTGTTCTTTGCATGCCCTAGTTTTGAAACAAAACAATGTTCAATAAGCAAGTCAATAAATAAATCAATGAAGCTCGTTTTACATAAATCTGAGAAATTATATTTCATATAATGTCCTTCTAAGGCAGATTTTTTAGACTTCATTAGGACTGGTCTAAAAGCCTGTCTGCTAGGCTCACAGTGTCCTGATCCTTTCTGCACAGTCATTTTGCATGTCTGTGTGCTTGTGCATGATTATCATATTCTGCTAGATATCGGTAACCATTAACTATTCCTAAGCATCCCACTGGTGGATTTGTAAAGGTAAACGTTACAGAAGAGTGTTGATGAAAATGCATGTACCTTCAAAACCTGAAAAGCGAAGCGTATAAAATGTGTTTTCAGTCCCACACATGCAACTAAGTGAAAGCTGAGCTTTGCATCACCGAAGGCGTGCGAAACACTCTGGGCACCTGCACGGAGAGTGCCAAAATCAATCTGGGAGCAGAGCTAATAGACACAGACTCTCTAGGTATGACAGAGAAACCATTAATTCTTGTCAGAAAAGGAAGTAGAGTACCTTCAAAATAAGCCCATCATTTTCTTACTTTTTAATGCATGGATTCTAAACTTAGCTATTTGAGAAACTTCTTAACTGCCGTAGGTAATCGGCAGGATACACTTTCAATTCTGTAGTATAACACACATGAAAAGTTTGTGATCAGCAATGAGTCAGACCATCTGGAGCATGATTCCTTTCACCACAGTGTGATGTTCTCTGCCCTTTCCCGACACACTGGTTCACTCCTCCCTGATCTTTTTTTTCTGGAAATCACAAGAGGACATAATGCATTGACTGATGTCATGCATTAGTCTATATTTAGGGAATACTAAAATAATTGATGCATCATTTTTCTTTTCTGAATTTTTTCTTTTACTGAAAATAAATTCTTTTTCTCATACAATATATCTTGATTAGAGTATCCCTTCACCCAACTCCTCCCAGTTCCTCCTCACCTCTGCTTCCCTCCAATCCACTCTCTTTCTGTCTCTGATTAGAAAACAGAGACATGTTCCAAGAGACAACAACTGCACATGACAAAATAAAATATAATAAGATGAAACAAAAACTATCTTGCCATAATTGGACACAACAACCCAACAGGTGGAAGAGTTTCAAGAGCAGAAAGAGTCAGAGCCCTACTTGTTCTTTTTTTAAATTAAATTTTATTTTTATATTACTTACATTTTATTTACTTTGCATCCCAGCTTTAGCCCCCCCCCATTCCCTCCCAATCTCACCCTCCCTCCCTCATCTCCTCCCATGTCCCTCTCTAAGTCCACTGATAGGGAAGGACCTCCTCCCCTTCCATCTGACCTTAGCTTATCAGGTCTCATCAAGACTGGCTGCAATGCCCTCCTCTGTGGCCTGGCAAGGCTGTTCCCTCCCAGGGGGAGATAATCAAAGAGCCAGCCACTGAGTTCATGTCAGAGACAGTCCCTGTTCCCCTTACTAGGGTAACCCACTTGGATACTGAGCTGCCATGGAATACATCAGAGTAGGGGTTCTAGGTTATATCCATGCATGGTCCTCTGTTGGAGAATCAGTCTCAGAAAAGACCCCTGTGCCCAGATATATTTGGTCCTTGTGGAGCTCCTACCCTCTCCAGGTCTTACTAACTCCCCCTTCTTTCATATGATTCCCTGAACTCTGCCCATAATTTGGTTATGAGTGTCAGCAACTGCTTTGATATCCTGCTGGGTAGTCTTTCAGAGGCCCTCTATGATAGGCTCCTGTCCTGTTTCTTATTTTCTCCTTCTTCTAATGTCCATTCCATTTGTATTTCTAAGTGAGGATTGATCATCTTACCCTTCTTTAGGTGTACAGATTTTAGTCTGTTTATCTGGAGATGCAGCTATATTACTCCTAGGCATATAACCATAATATGCTCAAGTAAAAAACAAGGACATTTGTTCAACCATGTTCATAGCAGCTTTATTCGTAATAGCCAGAACCTGGAAACAACCCAGATGTCCCTCTATGGAGGAATAGATACAGAAATTGTGGTACATTTACACAATGGAATACTACTCAGCAATTAAAAACAAGGAAATCATGAAATTTGCAGGCTAATGGTGGGATCTAGAAAAAAATCATCCTGAGTGAGGTATCCCAGAAACAGAAAGACACACATGGTATATACTTACTTATAAGTGGATACTAGACCTATAAGATAGGATAAACCTACTTGTTCTTGTAGTCAAGAGTCCCATAAAAAGTTCCTATAATATATACTAAAAGGATCTGTTACCAACTCATGCAGGCCACGAGCTTGCTGGTTCAGTCTCTGTGAGCTTGCATGCACCTTGCTCAGTTGATGCAGGGTTGTCCTTCTGGTGTCCCCCATCCCCTCTGGCTCTTTCACTCATTCTGTCTCCTCTTCTGATTGCACTGAAGTCTGAAGAGGGTCATTTGATAGAGGCCTCTCATTTAGACAATCTCTCCATGTAATGTCAGGCTATGGGTCTCTGCATCCATTCCTATGTGCTGTCAAAGGAAGTCTCTGATAATGACCAGATAAGGCACTGATCTATAGTATAGTAAAATATCATTAGGAATCATTTTGCTGATGCTTTATTTTTTTAGACCAATACTGTTTGGTTTTAAAAGTCCCTGCCTGAGTGCTGGTTGTACTGCCCATTAATAGGTAGCAAATGCATACCCCACAGAGTCAGGCTCTTCCATGTGAAATCCTTTCTATGTTCATTGTCTTGGTCGGAGTCTGCCACCACTGTTTGTTTCCTTTGCTATTGTCTTAGCATTGTAGATATTATCTTGGCACAGATCCTGGTTCCCCATTCCCTCGTGGCTCCACAGTGTCATAGGCTGCCCAGCCAGGCAATCTAGTCTCCTGTTCTTGGTTACCTTAGCAGTGTCAGGGATAGATTTCATCTTGTGGGATGGACCTTGAGTCAAATCAGACATGGTTTGCTGTTCTCCCAAGTTCTGCGTCACCATTGCCCTTGCATATTCTGCAGGATGGACAGACTGTAGGTCAAAAGTTTTGTGGCTGGGTCAGTTTCCATGTTTCTCTTTCGGTAGCCTACAGAGTATCTTTCCTTACCAAAAAGACTAGAATGTAGAGGTGAAGGCTCATATAGGCATTAGCTCAACTGCTCTGTGTTCAGTGAGTTGCATGGATGTTGTCCCTGGCAATTGGGACTCACTGTCAATTTTCAGAGAACAGCCCTTTGTTTAAAAAAACAGCCTGGGCTTTGGGGGATCTCCATAAGGCCCTCTTGGCTAAACTCTCAGTTGAGTCCTGGAATTGGAAGCCTTCCCAGCAACAAGAAATGACCACACCCACCGTTAGTCAGGGCCACTTTCAAAGGTTCAGGGAAGTCTCCACCACACTAGCTTTACACACCTCCTGCTGACAGGTTACCTCATGAAGGACATTTTTTCCTAGTTCCATCCATTTACCTGCAAATTTCATGATATAATTTTTTAAACAACTGAGCAATACTCCATTTCAGAAGTGTGTCACATTTTTTCAATCTATTTTTCTGTTGATGGACATCTGGATTGTTTCCAGTGTTCAGCTATTATGAATGAAGTTACAGTGAGCATGGTTGAGCAGGTGTCAACCTGCGGTAGGATGGAGTGTCCTTTGGGTGTGTGCCCGAAAGTGGCATAGCTGGATCTTGAGGTAGATGAATTCACAACTTTCTGAGGAGCCACCGAACTGATTTCCATAGTGGCTGCATAAGTTTGTATACCCACCAGCAATGCTCTCCATCCTCACCAGCAGGAGTTATCACTCATCACATTAACCTTAGCCATTCTGACAGGTGTAATATGGAATCTCAAAGTACTTTTGATTTGCATTTCCCTTGATGGCTAATGACGTTGAATATTTCTTTAAGTGTTTCTCAGCCATTTAAAATTCCTCTGTTGAGAATTCTCTGTTTAGATCTGTACCCTATTTTTAATTATTATTCATTTTTGTACCTATTTTCTTGAGTTCATTATATATTTTGAATATGAGTACTCTATCACATGTGGAATTGCTAAAACTATTTTCCTATTATGTAGGCTGCTGCTTTGTCCAACTGATGGTACCTATTGCCTTATAGAACCTTTCCAGTTTTATGAGGTCCTATTTATTAATATATGATCTTAATGCCTTCTCTATCAAGTGTACTCTTCAGAAAGTTGTCTCCTTTGCCAACTCATTCAAGTCTAATTCTACAGTTTTCTATCATTCTTTTTTGTATTTTTTGATTTTATTTTATTTTATTAATTATACTTTATTCACTTTGTATCCCCCATAAACACCTCTCTCCTCTCCTCCCGATCCCACCTTCCCCTCCCCCTTTTTCACATATGCCCCTCCCCAAGTCCACTGATAAGGGAGGTCCTCCTCTCCTTCCTTCTGATCATAGTCTATCAGATTGCATCAGGAGTGGCTACATTGTCATTTTCTGTGGCTTGGTAAGGCTGCTCCCCCCTCAGGAGGAGGTGATCAAAGAACAGGCCAATCAGATTATGTCAGAGGCAGACCCTCTTTCCATTACTATGTAACCCTCTTGGACACTAAACTGCCATGTGGTAAATCTGTGCAGGGGTTCTAGGTTATTTCTATGCCTGGTACTTGGTTGGAGTATGAGTCTCTGGGAAGTTCCCTGTGTTCAAATTTTCTGGTTCTGTTGCTCTCCTTGTAGGGTTCCTGTCCTCTCCAGATCTTACTATTTCCCATTTCTTACACAAGATTCCATGCACTCTGCCCAACCGTTGGCCATAAGTCTGCTTTGATAGCCTGCAGGGCAGAGCCTTTCAGAGGCCCTCTGTGGCAGGTTTCTAGGTTGTTTCCTGTTTTCTTCTTCTTCTGATGTCCATTCTCTTTGCCTTTCGGGATAGGGATTGAGCATTTCAGTCAGGGTCCTCTCTCTTGATTAGTTTCTTTAGATGTACAGATTTTAGTAGGCTTATCCTATGTTATATGTCTATATGAGTGAGAATATACCATGTGTGTCTTTCTGCTTCTGGGACAGCTCACTCAGGATGATCCTTTCCAGGTCCCACCATTTACCTGCAAATTTCATGATTTCCTTATTTTTCATTGCTGAGTAATACTCCATTGTGTAGATGTACCACAATTTTTACATCCATTCTTCAGTTGAGGGGGCATCTGTGCTGTTTCCAGCTTCTGGCTATTACAAATAAAGCTGCTACAAACATGGTTGAGCAAATGTCCTTATTGTGTACTTGAGCCTCTTTTGGATATATGCCTAGATGTGGTATGGCTGGATCTTGAGGAAGCGCTATTCCTAGTTGTCTGAGAAAGCACAGGTTGATTTCCAAAAGCAATCTGCATATTCAATGCAATTCCCATCAAATTACCAACACAATTCTTTACAGACCTGGAAAGAAAAATTCTCAACTTCATATGGAATAACAAGAAACCCAGAATTGCTAAAACAATCCTCTACAATAAAAAGATCTTCTGGAGGTATCTCCATCCCTGATCTTAAGCTGTACTATAGAGCAACAGTTATAAAAACTGCATGGTACTGGCATAGAAACAGAATGGTGGATCAATGGAACCGAACAGAAGACCCAGAAATAAAGCCACACATTTAGGGACACCCAATCTTGGATAAAGATTCCAAAACCATACAATGGAAAAAAGACAGCATCTTCAACAAACGGTGCTGGTCTAACTGGATGTCTACATGTAAAAAAATGCAAATAGATCTGTACTTATCACCCTGCACAAAACTAAAGTCCAAGTGGATCAAAGACCTCAACATAAAACCAGACACATTAAATAGGTTAGAAGAAAAAGTGGGGGAAACCCTAGAACTCATAGGTACAGGAGACTACTTCCTGAACAGAACACCAACAGCACAGGCTCTAAGAGCAACAAACAATAAAGGGAACCTCATGAAACTGAAAAGCTTCTGTAAAGCAAAGGACACCATCATCAAAACAAAACGACTGCCTACAGATTGGGAAAGAATCTTCACTAACCCTTTATCTGACAGAGGGCTAATATCCAGTATATATAAGGAACTAAAGAAGCTGAAAAGCAGCAAACCAAGTAATCCAATTAAAAAATGGGGAACAGAGCTAAACAGAGAACTTTATGTAGAGGAATATCAAGTGGCAGAGAAACACTTAAAGAAATGCTCAACATCATTAGCCATTAGGGAAATGCAAATCAAAACGACCCTGAGATATCACCTTACACCCATCAGAATGGCCAAGATGAAAAACTCAAGTGACAACTAATGCTGGAGAGGTTGTGGAGAAAGGGGAACCCTCCTCCACTGCTGGTGGGAATGTAAACTTGTACAACCACTCTGGAAATCAATCTGTCTGTCATTCTTACTGTTTGTTGTTGTTGTTGTTTAGGTCTTTGATCCACATAGACAACTTTTGTGCAAGGTGCTAAGTTCTACAATCTATTTGGATTCTTTGTCATGTAGACATTTAGATTGATAAACATCATTTACTGAATATGCTATCTTTTTCCTGTTGTGTATTTCTGAGGACTTTATCAAAATTCATGTGTCTATACGTGTTTGGATTTGTGTCCGAGTCTTCATTTCTACTCTATTGGTTAATGTGTCTGTTTTTATGCTAAATACCAGGAAGTTTTCATTACTCTAGCTTTGTAGTACACTTGAAATCAGGGAGGGTGGTACTTCTACAAATTCTCCTAAGTACAGTATTGTTTTAGCCATCTTGGTTGGTTTTTTCCCCCATATGAAGTTGAGAATTGTACTTTGAAGGTCTGTAAAGAATTCTGTTGGAATTTTGATGGAGATGGAGATTGTGTTGAACCTTTACTTTTTTTTTTTTTTTTGAAGGATGACTACTTTTACTGTGTTAATCCTATTGATCCATGAGCATGGGGGGTCTTTCCATCTTCTGATATTTTCTTCAGTTTTGTTCCTCAAAGAGATAACATTTTATCATACAATTATTTTACTTCCTCATTTAGAGTTACCCCAAAATATTTTATAATATTTGAGGCTATTGTGAAAGTTTTGATTCTCTAATTTCTAACTCAGTCCATTTGTCATTTGAATATATAAGGGCTACTGATTTTTTTTTTTTATTTAATCTTGTATCCAGCTAATTTGATGAAGGTGGTTGTTAGCTGCAGGAGCCCCTGGTAGAATTTTTGGTGTTGCTTGTGTGTACTATCATATCATGTGCAAATAACAACACTTTGACTTCTTCCTTTCCAATTTGTATCCCCTTGATCTCCCTCAATTGGCTTATTACTCTACATAGAGCTATGTCCCTTCTACCCCTCACATCTCTAAGACGTTTATCATGAAAGGCTATTGGATCTTGTCAAAAGCTCTTTCTGCATCTGATAACATGATCATGTGATTACTTTCACTTCATTTATTTCGTGGAGTACATTTACTGATTTTCATATATTGGACCATCCTTGCATTTCAAGAATAAAAACTATTTGATCATGGTGAATGATCATTTTGATGCATTCTTGACTTTGATAAGCAATTATTTCATTCAGCATTTTTACATCTGTGTTCATGGGGGAAATTAGTAAGTAAGCCTTGTTCTTTGATGAGTCTTTATGTGGTTTGGGTATCGGCATACTTTTGTGTTCATAAGATAAATTGGTCAATGAGTCTCAGCATCTGTTTTGATACATTGCTGGGTTGAGTCTTTCAGAGGCTCTGTGTGGAAGGCTCATGTCCTTTTCCCTATTTTCTCCCTCTTCCAATGTCCATCCCATTTGCCTTTCTGAGTGAGGATTGATCACCTTACAAAGGGTTCTCTTTCTTATTTAGCTTCTTTAAGTGTAAAGATTTTAGTATGTTTATCCTATATTCTATGTCTAATATCCACTTATAAGTGAGTATATACCATGTGTGTCTTTCTGCTCCTGGGATATCTCGCTCAGGATGATCTTTCCTAGATCCCACCATTTGCCTGCGAATTTCATGATTTCCTTGTTTTTCATTGCTGAGTAGTATTCCATTGTGTAAATGTACCACAATTTCTGTATCTATTCCTCAATAGAGGGACATCTCGGTTGTTTCCAGGTTCTGGCTATTACGAATAAAGCTGCTACAAACATGGTTGAGCAAATGTCCTTGTTGTATACTTGAACATGTTTTGGATATCTGCCTAGGAGTGGTATGGCTGGATCTTGAAGGAGCACTATTCCTAATTGTCTGAGAAAGTGCCAGTTTGATTTCCAAAGTGGTTGTACAAGTTTACATTCCCAACAGCAGGAGAGGAGGGTTCCCCTTTATCCACATCCTATCCAGCATGTATTGTCACTTGAGTTTTTTTTTTAATTCTTTATTAATTACACTTTATTCACTATGTATTCCCCCTGTGGTTCCCTCCCTCCTCCCATCCCAATACCTCCCTTCCTCCACCCTCTGCATGCATGCCCCTCCTCAAGTCAACTGATAGGGGAGGTCTTCTTTCCTTCCTTCTGATCCTAGTCAATAAGATCTCATCAGGAGTGGCTGGATTGTCTTCTTCTGTGGCCTGGTAATGCTGCTTCCCCCTCAGGGGGAGGTAATTAAAGAGCAGGCCAATCAGTTCATGTCAGAGACAGTCCCTGTTCCTATTACAATGGAACCCACTTGGATACTGAACTGCCATGGGCTACAGCTGTGCAGGGGTCTTAGGTTATCTCCATGCATGGTTGGATTATCAGTCTCAGGAAAGACCCCTGTGCTCAGAATTTTTTGTTCTGTTGCTCTGCTTGTGGGGTTCCTGTCCTCTTCAGGTCTTACTCTTTCCCACTTCTTACATAAGATTCCATGCACTCTGCCCAAAGGTTGCCCATAAGTCTCAGCATCTGCATTGATAGTCTGCAGGGCAGAGCTTTTCAGAGGTCCTCTGTGTCCGGCTCCTGACTTGTTCCCTCTTTTCTCCTTCTTCTGATATCTATCCTCTTTGCCTCTCTGGATAGGAATTGAGCATTTTAGCAAGAATCCTCCCTCTTAATTAGTTTCTTTAGGTATACAAATTTCAGTAGGTCCATCCTATATTATATGTCTATACGAGTGAGTATATACCGTGTGCGTCTTTCTGCTTCTGGGATAGCTCACTAAGGATGATCTTTTCCAGATCCCACCGTTTACCTGCAAATTTCATGATTTCCTTGTTTTTTTATTGCTGAGTAATATTCCATTGTGTAGATATACCACAATTTGTGCATCCATTCCTCCACTCTGAGGGGCATCTGGGCTGTTTCCAGCTTCTGGCTATTACAAATAAGGCTGCTACAAACATGGTTGAGCAAATGTCCTTTTTGTGTACTTGAGACTCTTTTGGGTATAGCCTAGGCTTGGTATAGCTGGATCTTGAGGAAGCACTATTCCTAGTTGTCTGAGAAAGCGCCAGATTGCTTTCCAGAGTGGTTGTACAAGTTCACATTTCCACCAGCAGTGGAGAGGGTTCCCTTTCTCCACAACTTCTCCAACATGTGTTGTCACTTGAGTTTTTCATCTTGGCCATTCTGATGGGTGTAAGGTGAAACCTCAGGGTCATTTGCATTTGCATTTCCCTGATGACTAAGGAAGTTCGGCATTTCTTTAAGTGTTTTTCTGCCATTCAAATTCCTCTATTAATCTCTGTGCCCCATTTTTTAATTGGATTACTTGATGAGTCACTTTTTAACCTCTTGAGCTCTTTATATATTCTGAATATTAGCCCTCTGTCAGATATAGACTTAGTGACGATATTTTCCCAATCTGCAGGCTGTCATTTTGTTCTGATGACAGTGTCATATACTTTACAGAAGCTTTTCAGTTTCATGGGGTCCCATTTATTGATTGTTGATCTTAGAGCCTCTGCTTTTGGTGTTCTGATCAGTAAGTTGTCTCTTGGGCCAATGAGTTTAAGGCTCTTGCCCACTTTTTTGTCTAACAAGTTTAGTTTGTCTGGTTTTATGTTGAGGTCTTTGAGCCACTTGGACTTTAGTTTTGTGCAAGGTGATAAATATGGATCTATTTTCATTTTTCTATATGTAGACATCCAGTTAGACCAGCACCATTTGTTAAAGATGATCGGGTTTTTCCATTTAAGGTTTTGGCTTCTTTGTCAAAAATCAAGTATCTGTAGGTATGGAGGTTTATTTCTGGATTTTCTATTGTAATTCATTGATTTACCATTCCGTTTCTATGCCAGTACCATGCAGTTTTTAATACTATCGCTCTGTAGTAAGCTTAAGATCATGGATGGAGATACCTCCTGATGATCTGATGTGCAGGATTGTTTAAGCAATTTGGGGTTTTTGTTTTCCATGTGAAGTTGTGAATCGTTCTTTCAAGGTCTGTAAAGAATTGTGTTGGCATTTTGATTGGAATTTCATTGAGTCTGTAGATTGCTTTTGGCAGGATGTTCATTTTGACTATGTTAATCCTACTGATCCATGAGCTTGGGAGATCTTTCCATCTTCTGATATTTTCTTCAATTTATTTCTTCAGAGACTTGAAGTTTTGTTTTGTTTTTTTCTTTTTCTTTTCTTTTCTTTTCTTTTTTTTTTTTTTTTTCCAAACAGGCCCTTTACTTGCTTTGCTTGGTTAGAGTCACAAATACTTTATTTTATTAGTGACTCTTGTGAAGGCTGTAGGTTCTCTAATTTCTTTCTCAGTCATTTTGTCTTTTGTATACAAGAGGGCTCCTTGATCTCCTTTATTTGCCTTATTCCTCTAGCTAGGACTTCAAGTACTGTGTTGAAGAGATATGGAAAGAGTAGGCAGCCTTGCCTTGTCCCTAATTTCAGTGGGATTGATTTAAGTTTCTCACTATTTTGGTTGATGTTGGCTATAGGCTTGGGATATATCATCTTTGCTATGTTTAGGTATGTGCTTTATATCACTGATCTCTCCAAGACTTTAAACATGAATGGATGTTGGATTTTTGTCAAATGCTTTTTCAGCATCTAAGGAGATGATCATGTGATTTTTCTCATTCAGTTTGTTTATATGGTAGGTTACACTTATGGATTTCTGTATATTGAATCGCCCTTGCATGCCTGGCTTGAAGCCTACTTGGTCATGGTGGATGATATCTTTTATGTGTTCTTAGATTTGATTTGCAAGTATTTTATTGAGTATTTTTGCATCAATGTTCATAAAAGAGATAAGTTTGAATTTCTCTCTTTTTTGAGTTTTTGTGTGGTTTAGGTATCAAGATGACTATGGCTTAATAGAATGAGTTTGGTAATGTTCCTTCTGTTTCTATTTTGTGGAATAGGTTGAAAAGAATTGGAGTTAGCTCGTCTTTGAAGGTCTGGTAGAAATCTGCACTGAAACCAGCTGACCCTGGGAATTTTTTTGGAAGGGAGACTTGATGACTGCTTCTTTTTCCTTGGGAGAATATAGGACTCTTCAATCTATTTACCTGATCTTGATTAAATTTTGGTAAATAGAATCTATGAAGAAAATTGTTTATTTCATTTAGATTTTCAAATTTGTGGCATATAGGCTTATAGTAAGACCTGATGACTGGGTTTCCTCAGTGTCTGTAGTTCTGTCCCCCTTTTCTTTTCTGATCTTGCTTATTTGGATAGTTTCTCTCTGTCTTTTAGTTAGTTTGGCTAAGGGTTTGTCTGTCTTGTTAATTTTCTCAAAGAACCAGCTCTTAGTCTCATTGATTCTTTAAATTGTTTTCTTGTTTCTGATTCATTGATTTCAGCTCTGAGTTTGATAATTTCCAATCATCTACTCCTCTTGGGTGTGTCTGTTACTTTTTTTTGTAAGACTTTTTTCTGGAGGCACTTGATGCTTTGAATTTTCCTCTTAGCACTGCTTTCATTATGTCCCATAAGTTTGGGTAAATTGTGCCTTCATTTTCTTTGATTTTTACAAAGTCTCTAATTTCTTTTTTCATTTCTTCCCTGACCAAGTTGTCATTGAATAGAGTTGTTTAGTTTCCATATATATGTAGGCTTTTTGTTATTTCTGTTTTTGTTGAGGTCTAGTTTTTAGGCCATGGTGGTCTGAGAGGATACAAGGGATTAATTTCATCTTTTTGTGTCTTTTGAGGCTTACTTTGTGACTGAGTATATTGTCAATTTTTGAGGTTCTGTGAGGTGCTGAGAAGAAGGTATACTCTTTTGAATTTGGGTGAAAAGTTCTGTAGACATCTATTAGGTCCATTTGATTTAGGACCTCTGTAAGTGTCATTATTTCCCTATTTAGCTTCTGTCTAGATGATCTGTCCCTTGGTGAGAGTGGAGTGTTGAAGTCTCCCACTATTAAGGTGTTGGGATCAATGTGTGATTTAAGCTCTATTGTTTCATTTACAAATGCAGGTGCTCTTGTATTTGAGGTAAGATTATGGTGTCCTCCTGGT
Organism: Psammomys obesus; assembly: GCF_907164565.1. Classification (NCBI taxonomy): domain Eukaryota; kingdom Metazoa; phylum Chordata; class Mammalia; order Rodentia; family Muridae; genus Psammomys; species Psammomys obesus. Next base: position 52,872,101 of record NW_026587216.1, on the reverse strand, counting down.
GGATTTTTCCTTTGATGAGAATGAAGTGCCCCTCCTCATCTTTTTTGATTAATTTTGGTTGAAAGTCTATTTTATTAGCTATTAGGATAGCTACCCTAGCTTGATTTCTGGGTCCGTTTGCTTGAAAAACATTTTTTCCAGCTCTTTACTCTGAGGTAGAGTTTATATTTGTTGCGGAGATGTGTTTCTTGGATGCTGCAGAATGTTGGATACTATTCCCGCAACCAATCTGGTAATTTGTGTCTCTTTTTTGGAGAGTTGAGTCCATTGATACTGATAGATAATAGTGACCAGTGAATGTTAGCTCCTTTTATTGTGGAATTAGAGGTGATAGTTTTTTTTGTGTGTTTGTTTTCTTTTAATTTTTTGTTGTGAAGTCATCTATATCCTCTGTTTTCTTGGATGCAGTTGTTTTCATTGGATTGGAGTTTTCCTTCTAGTATCTTCTGTAGGGCTGGGTTGCTGTGTAGATATTTTTTAAGTTTAGTTTTGTCATGGAATATTTTGTTTTCCATGTCTATATTTATTCAAAACTTTGCTTGGTAGAGTAGTCTGGGTTGGCATCTGTGGTCTCTTAGAGTCTGCATGAAATCTGCCCAGGCCCTTCTGGTTTTCATAGTTTCTGTTTGAAATCTGGTATGATTCTGATAGGTTTGTCTTTATATGTTACTTTTTTTCTTTTGCTGCTTTTAAATTTTTTCTTTGTTCTGTATATTGAGTTTTTTCACTATTATATGATGAGAAGTTTCTTTTCTAGTCTATTTGGTGTTCTGTATGTCTCTTTTATGTTTATAGACCTATCTTTTTTTAATTTTTTATTAATTACACTTTATTCATTTTGTATCCCCCCATAAGCCCCTCCCTCCTCCCCTGCCGACCCCACCCTCCCTCCCCTTTCTGCATGCATGCCCCTCCCCAAGTCCACTGATAGGGGAGGGTCTCCTCTTCTTTCTGATCTTAGTCTATCAGTTCTCATCAAAAGTGGCTGCATTGTCCTCTACTGTGGCCTGGTAAGGCTGCTCCCCCCTCAGGGGGAAGTGATCAACGAGCAGGCCAATCAGATTATGTCAGAGGCAGTCCCTCTTCCCATTACTATGTAAACCACTTGGACACTGAACTGCCATGGGCTACACCTGTGCAGGGGTTCCAGGTCATCTCCACGAATAGTCCTTGGTTGGAGTATGATTTTCTGGGAAGTTCCCTGTGTTCAAATTATCTTGTTCTGTTGCTCTCCTTGTGGAGTTCCCGTCCCCTCCAGCTCTTACCATTTCCCACTTCTTACATAAAATTCCATTCACTCTGCCCATCAGTTGGCCATCAGGCTCAGCATCTGCTTTGACAGTCTATACTGCAGAAGCTTTCAGAGGCCCTCTGTGGCAGGTTTCAAGGTTGTTTCCTGTTTTCTTCTGGCTTGCAACCCAGATGCCCCTCAACTGAAGAATGGATGCAGAAACTGTGGTACATCTATACAATGGAGTATTACTCAGCAATGAAAAATAAGGAAATCATGAAATTTGCAGGTAAATGGTGGGACCTGGAAAGGATCATCCTGAGTGAGTTGTCCCAGAAGCAAAAAGACACGCATGGTATATACTCACTCATATAAACATACAATATAGAATAAACCCACTAAAATCTGTACATCCAAACAAACTAAGCAAAAGAGAGGACCCTAACTAAAATGTTCAATCCCCATCCTGAAAGGCAAAGAGGATGGACATCAGAAGAAAAAGAAAACAGGAAACAACCTCGGAACCTGCTATAGACCTATCTTTAAGTTGGGAAATTTTTCTTCTATGATTTCCTCGAAAAATATTTTCTTTACCTTAGAGCCTGAGATCCTCTTTTTCATCTATTCCTATTATTCTTAGATTTTTGTCTTTTCATAGCATCCGTGATTTCTTGGATGTTTTGTGTTTGGAACTTTTCCAATTTTACTTTTCTTTTTGAGAGATGTATCAATTTCCGCAATTGTATCTTCAGCGTCTGAGATTTTCTCTTCCATTTCTTATATTCTGTTGGTGATGCTTATATTTGTCATCTCTTATCATTTCTCTAAGTTTTCCAACTCCAGGGTTTTCTTTGTTTGTGTTTTCTTTATTGATTCTAATTCTGTTTTCCTGTCTTGCACCATTTCCTTCATCTGTTTGAATGTGGATTCCTGTCTTTCTTTGATGGCCTCTATTTTTTGTTCATTTCCTCTCTATATGCCACTACTTGTGCCTCTACAAGTGCCTCTGTTTGGTTCTATTTGCCTGTATTTCTTTGAGAACTTTGTTTCCATTTTATGTGCCTCTAATAAGTGGATAAGCATAGATTTGAGATCATTTTCCTATGTTTCTGATAAATTAGCATATCCATTGATTTTTGGAGTTGCTGGTGAAGCCATGATATTCTGATTTTTGTTGATGCTCTCATGCCAACCTGTAGCCAGCTGCTTATCTGTAATCTTCGTTGTTTGTTCCTGGATTCTGTACTTCAGACTCGGTCCGTCTGTCTCTGGTGCCGGGAGTATTCTTCAGGAAGATGAGAAAGGTCCACTGTTTCGAAAGTGAGTGTTTGTGTTTCAGCTGTAGCTAAGGGAGGAAAGTCACAGGCACAAGTGGGCAAGCACAGAGGTGTTCATGGAAGTGTGACTTGAAGGACAGAGTGCTAGAGAGTGTAAATGCCTGGAAGGATAGACTTTAAGTGCAGGAGGGGGTGCAGGTGCTGGCCCTTTTTTCAGGAGCAATGGCATGAACAGGTGCCCTGAATACCTCAGTGGCTTACAGGCCTGTCATACTGTCCTCCTGGTGTTCAGATTTGTCTGGCTTCCAGGAATTATTTTCTTGGACTTCACTGGTAGACCCACAGATCAGGTGCTTCAGTATTTAAAATGTTGTCCCAATGATACCTATGTTGCCCACAGTGGGGGTGGGGGTGGGAGGTATCTGATGCCTGGCTGCTAGTGTAGAAAGACCCTTAATCTGGGGTCTGCATTCACTCACTTGAAAGCACACTCACTTGCTCGCAGGCCTAATAGAAATACACAGGGTTTCCACCTGTTCTCTACTCTCAGGTTTGGGCCCACAGGGGCTAATGAGAGTATAGGAGATCACTGAGCTCAGTGGTGTCCACTGTTGGTCCACTGGGCAGGGAGACTCTTACTTGAGGTAGCAGCCTCTGTCATCTCAGTTACTGAGCACTGAGGCTCCTGCTTAGGCCAGCCACCATGCTGCAACAGCTGCAGACCTGGGGAGCCTGTACAGCTGCCCTCTGCAACCGCAAACCTGGGAGGCATCTGCTGTCTCAGCCACTGAGTACTGAGGCTTGTGCTTGGGTAGCAGCCACGGCCAGCTGCCTCTGGGAAGCGGTGAGGCCCGTATTTATGGAAAAGGAAAGTGCAAGGGGGTGCCATTCTCAGGCCCCAGAGATGTCCACAGGTGACCTGGACCCAAACTGACCTAGCTCACAGGTTGTCCCTTCTCACCCAGGAAACCTCATTGTCAATGTTCTGGCTTTAGCTGTCCTTCCCTTCACCAATTTCAGATTTTAGGATCCTGTGCACTTCAGATAGTGTGTGCTGGTTGCCACCATCTTGGACTCTCTTAGTGTGTTTCCCCCCCCCCCCCCCTGAGTAATTGAGACCATTGATATTGAGTGATATCAATGAAAAATGGTTGTGGATACCTGTCATTTTGTTGTTTGTCATGGTGGTTGTGCTGCTAGTGATGGTAGTGTCTGTGTGTGGTGTGTGTATGTGTTTCTGATATTTTGACTTTACTGGTATGAGTTGTGAGAATATATATTTGCTGTGTTTTCATGGATTTAGTTAACGTCCTTAAGTTGGAGTTTTTCTTCTAACACCTCCTGTGGGGTGGATGTGTAGATAGGCATATAGAGGAATTTTAATCCAGCAACAGGGTTTCTGTGGCAAGGCATCACATTCAAAGACCTCTTAAGTCTATGTGATCTGGCTGGAATGTAGACACACTCTGGATTACAGTATCATCTGACTAGAATACAGATTTGCCTTTAATACACACCTTTAATCCCAAACAATAAAGAAAGAAGTAGATATGGTTCAAAGTGATGTTCAATTGAATGGTAGACAAAGAGAGAAGAAAGATTTGACAGAATGATTCAGAGATAGAATATGCCCAACTCTCAAAATAACAGGACACAAAAGAGAGGCTACTTCAGAGTAGCTACTTAAGCTACTTAAGAGCAACTAATTAAGAGAAAGAAGAGCTACCATGGGCTACATCCAAGCAGAGGTTCTAGGTTATATCCATACATGGTCCTTGGTGGAGTGTCAGTCTCAGAAAAGATCCCTGAGCCCAGATATATTTGGACCTTGTGGAGCGCCTATCCTTTCCACGTCATACTAACTCCCCCTTCTTTCAAATGATTCCCTGCACTCTGCCGAATGTTTGGTTATAAGTCTCAGTATCTGCTTTGATACACTGCTAGGTAGAGTCTTTCAGAGGCCCTCTGAGGTAGGCTTCTGTCCTGTTACTTACTTGTTTTCTCCTACATCCAATGTCCATCCCATTTGTCTTTCTAAGTGAGGATTGATCATCTTACCCCAGGTCCTCTTTCTTGTTTATCTTCTTTAGGTGTATAGATTTCATTATGTTAATCATATCCTCTAGGTTTATATGAGTGAGTATATACGATGTGTGTCTTTCTCTTTCTGGGATACCTCACTCAGAATGATCTTTTCTAGATCCCACCATTTGCCTGTAAATTTTGTGATTTCCTCATTTTTGAATGCTGAGTAGTATTCCATTGTGTAAAAATACCACAATTTATGGTTTCCCATAGTAAGGGGAACAGGGACTATTTCTGACAGGAACTCAATGGCAGGCTCTTTGACCACCCTACCCCCCTAGGGAGGAGCAGTCCTGCTAGGCCACAGAGGAGGACTTTGCAGCCAGTCCTGAAGATATCTGATAAAACAGGGTCAGATGAAAGGGGAGGAGGTCCTCCCCAATCAGTGGACTTGGAAAGGGGCAGGGAGGAGATGAGGAAAGGAGGGAGGGATTGGGAGGGAATAGGGAGTGGGATACAGCTGGAATACAGAGTTAATAAAATGTAGCTAATAATAAAAAATTAAAAAAGTTAAAACTAATTATATACAGCAATGTCTGCTCCCTGAGTCTAATCACTATACTACATTGAGAGAGAGAGAGAGAGAGAGAGAGAGAGAGAGAGAGAGAGAGAAGAAAAGATTTTACCAAGAGTTGATTGCAGGGACAGTTTTACAGAGACATGTTGCGGAGAAAAAACAAACTAGACACAGGTGAACAGAACAAGCCAGATAATAAGAAAGAGACAAAAGATTAAAGTATACTGCAATAATTAGTTTGAGATCAGGCAGAGCAACTCAGAAGTCAAGAGAAGTCAGTTTGAATCAGTCAGCTTGGAGAGAAGTTTAGGCCAGAACAACTCAGTTGAGCTAGCCAGCAAGAGTACAAAAAGAGGTAGAAAGGCTTGGGAACAGCTCTTATCTCATCAGCAACTCTGAGGAAATAAAAACAACATTTTCATAGGCATTGTTTAAATCTGACTTCCTCGTGGATTATCTTATTTTCTCCATCTTGGTGACTGAACATTTATCAGGGAGGGTATAGCAGTCTGAGCTGGCATCTGTGATCTCTTAGAGCCTGAAGCATATCTGTTGGAGGTTTTTCTGGACTTTAGAGTCTCCATTGAGAAGGCATGTATAATTCTAATAGGTCTGCTTTTTCATGTTTCTTAGTCTTTTTTTTCCTTGCAGTTTTCATATTCTTTTGTTGGTGTTGTTGTTTTGTATGTTTAACGTTTTGATTACTATGTGGTGAGGGGACTTTCTTTTCTGGTTCCGTCTTTTTGATGTGCTGTAATGTTGTGAGGGGTTTTTCCTCTAGGCTCCGTGCTCCTGGAAAAATGACCCATAAGACTCAAAAATATTATTTTACACCACCTAGGCCTTATAGCTAGGCTCTTCTCTAATTAGCTCATAACTTAAAATAACCCATTACACTAATCTACATTTTGTCATGTGGCTGGTTACCTGTGCTCAGGTGGGATGCGGTCTATACTCTTCACATCTTGCTAGCTGAATCTCACATGCCTGGCTCTATCCCACAATCCTTTCTGCCTCCAGATGTCCCACCTCATATTTCCTGCCTAAGCTATAGGCCAACAGATTTGTTATTGAAAAGTGAAATTTCCAAATAGACACAAGATATTCTCTCAACACTAAGCTTCTTGTGCCTTTATAGGCATGTCCTTCTCTAGGTTAGTTTTGTTTTGTTTTTTTTTTATGATTTTGTTGTCTAAAGCCTTTAATTACAGTGCTTCAGAGGCTGATCTCTGAGTTTGCTCTACCTGGTGAGTGTCTGACAACCGGAGCTACAAAGAACAGGAAAAAAAAAATTTTTTTGAAACCTCAAGCTGTTTCCCCCCCTAGTGTAAGGTCTGAGCTTCTGATAAAGTGTTTGAGAGTCTGAGATGGTGTTTTAAGGCTGGTGATAAGAAAGTAATTTTAGGTATATAAAAACTCTTTCTCCCACGATGCTACTGGTTTTTTGTTAAGACTGTTCAGAGTTTTAACATTAATCAGATTTTAAATTGTCTCCAAAGCCAATTTTTCTCATACAGTAAAGTTAAAAAGAGTCTTGTAAGCTTCAGGAGATTCACTGGACTTCACAGGTCACATTCCAGATAAGCAATGCCAATCAACAGCCTATTTCCCAGCCTACCTATCCCTGAGGGTGGAATTCCTCCCCTGGTTTGGGGACTCCCCTCCCCAACTACCAAGGACATAGCCTAAAAGTCCATGTGCCTAAAAGTTAAACTCTGACTTCATCTTCTGCCCCTAACATATATATGTTCCAGCATCCTGCTTCTTCAAGGGCTTCATCCAGAATTCAGGCGCCTAAACCTCCCAGACTGCATCGGTGGACCTGCAGCGGCTTCCCAGCTGCAGATGGTCTCACATGCTCTGGAAAGCAAATAGAGCAGTCTGTTCTTGGGACTTGTCAACATTCCAGATTTTTTCCCTACTCCCCAAAATCAATGCCCCCAATGTCAGCCAGAAGTATCCAGAAAAGATTCTTCGCCTATTATTTATTTATTATTAACAAAAGGCTGGGAAGTTAAAGTCCCTGCCTGCTGCACACACATGCATACACAAAAACAGGCACATGAATATACTACCTCTAGCTCTAAAAATCTTACTACCTCTTCTAACACATAGATTCCTGAGCATTGAGGGGAGAGGGGTTTGATAAAGAAACATCTTATTGACAACTGAGTGATCCAAAGTCTCTCACTCTTTGCACATTGCTCAGTTGTAGGCTTCTGTGTTAGGTCCCAGCTTTATCCATGTTTCTGATAAAGGCTGTGTGATGTACTGATCTATGGGCACAGTGATATGTCATTAGAAGTTATTTTATTGTTATGTTCATTTTAAAAAAATAATAGTAGTAGAAGCATTTTCCCTAGAACACATGACCTATCCAGGTCTAGGTTCTTTATCACTTTGGCAGTGACAAGCATGAATGTCTCATGGCTCTTAAATTCAAGCAATTAGTAGTTGGTTACTCCCAAAACATTTGTACCACCTTTGAACCAGTAAGTAAATCCTGTAGACAGATTGATGTTTTAGGTTGCAGTGTTTGTGGCTGGGAGGTATTATATTCACCAGAATGTGCACAAGATCTTTCTAAAACCTGAATGCTATTCAGTACATATGAAGCTTCTGGTTGGCACCAGATCAATTTCTCCATGTTTGATGACATAAATGGTGCAGTCTGAGGTAGGGCCTTGCCCTTAAGTTATGAAGAGAAATCAACAGCCTTGGGAATAGCCTCTGATGTTTAAAGTGCTCTGTGGTCTACCTTTGGACAATGACTTATTAAAATGTACCCCACCCCAAGCACTGGAGAGTCTATTTGGTGGGGTGTTGTATTCTTCATCACAAAGTGTCTCCATTTAAATCCTTTCATATGCATAGATATTTAAAGAAGCTTCTATGGAAGTAGGTTTTCATGTTGCTTTTCAAAAAGGTTTTAGCTTCTCTTGCCCTTCCCATATTCTCTTATTTACTCTGCCCTTCTGTCCTTCCTCCCCATTTAATTCCTCTCTTATACTGTCCCTTTCATCTCTTTGTAAGATTATATTCCATTTGCCCTCCCTTGGAAGATTCCCCTCTTCCTTTCTGGTCCCTTACTAGCTACCTAACTTCTGTCGCTATTCTAATTGAAATGCACAATCTAAACTTTAAAAACTAACAACCATATAGAAAAGAAAGCAGGTAAAGACTTTTGAGCAGGACATAAATAGCATAGGCGTTGAGATCAGCAGTCAACAAATAAGAGCGCATTAAGCTCATTAAGAAAATTAGAAGCTGTGAAGTCCTCCTCTGTGGCCTAGCAGAACTGCTCCAGCCAGCCCTGAAGATACCTGATAAAACAGGGCCAGAGGAAAGGGGAGGAGGTCCTCCCCAGTCCATGGACTTGGAAAGGGGCAGGGAGAAGCTGAGGGAGGGAGGGTGGGATTGGGAGGGAAAGGGGGAGCAGGATGCAGCTGGGATGCAGAGTTGATAAAATGTAAATAATAATAACAAACAATAAAAAAATAAAAAAATAAAAAAATAAAAGTAGAAGCAATAAATACATACATACATACATACATACATACATAAATAAATAAATAAATAGATAAATAGAAAGAAAAGTAGAAGCATACAGAATGGAGAAAAAGCATTAAAAACTACACATCCAACAGAAGATTGGTATTAGAATACATAAACAAACAAACACACAAACAAAATCCTAAACAATGTGGAAACAAATAACCTGATTAAAAAATGGTGTAAACAATTAAATAACATTCTCAGATATATGGAAAATAAACAAGTGAAGAACAATTTAAAATATTCAGCATCCTTAGATATCATGGAAATGCAAATTATGATAAGATTTTTTTTTAATCGAGTCAGAATGGCCAAGATGAATATAACAAGTGACAGATGAAGCTGATGAGGATGTAGGAAAAGGGGCACACTTAATCACTGCAAGTAGGAGAGCCTGCTGGTACAGATACTATGAAAATTAGTGTGGAAGCTCCCCAAAGTATGAAAATAGGTCTAATACAAAATCCAGCTTTGCCACTCTTGAGTTAGACCCAAAAGACACATCTTAGTACAGAAATACTCACTTATCCATATTTATCACTGCTCTGTGCATAATAGCCAGAAAGAAGAAACATTCTAGATCATCATCAACTGATAAATAGATAATGAATGGGGATATGTTCACACACTGGAATATTATTCCACTGTTAAGAAAAATAATGTCTGCAGGTAAATGCATGGAACTAGAAACAGTCGTTCTGAGTGACAAAATCAAGTTCCAGAAAGACAAATATAGTAAATTTCTTATGTGGCTGATTACATTTTATTTTAATTTTTCTTTATTGGACAATATCTATTTTCTCTTTTAGGTTTGTGATTGAAATCAGAACTGATTTTTTTAATTAAATTTTTATTTTTTGTATTAGTTACAGTTTGTTAACTTTGTATCTCAGCTGTATCCCCCTCCCTCATTCCCTCCCTATCCTACCCTCTGCCTTCATCTCTTCCCTGCCCCTCTCCAAGTCCTCGGATAGAAGAGGTCCTCCTCCCCTCCCATCTGACCCTAGCTTATCAGTTATCTTCAGGACTGGCTGCAATGTCCTTCTCAAATTTTATGAAAGGAAATAAGTATTTGCCAGTGTTTGAGGACTGCTGACTCGGTTAGGCAAGGGTGCTCTAGTTCTCTCATTATGTAACAGCACGAAAAAGTAGGCCAAGCATTTTTTTCTTCTAACCCGAAAACACTCTCAGAATCATAAAGGCAAGCCAGCACTCTTATCACAATGATCCACTCAAATATGTAATTTTTTTTGTTATTTAATAGTATTATCTCTTCTTTTCCATTTGTGCCTTCAAGCTACTCCTGTGTCTTTTCATTTCATCCCCTCACAAAACCAGTTTATAGGATATAAATGAAACTGCTCCTTTTCTTACTTGCACTAACAGTCAGAACTTGAATGTGTAAATTTCACTGCTTATATCTAAGAACTGAAAGACCTGAAGTACGCTCGTTTTAAATAAAATAACAACTGTCAGAGAATGTTGGTTTGAGCTGTTCTTTATTCCCTCTGTTGCCATTAAAATTCCATTTCCTTGTTAGAACAAAAGTAAAGGAAGTAAAAAGCAAATATTTCAATGGAACTGAGTGAGAGATGCTCACCCCTAGAGAAAAACATTATGAAATCATAACTGTCCGAAAAGGCTAAGCTAGATGTGGTTACATTTAGGATTCCTGTTGTATGTTATTTGATTCTATGCAATATGATCAATATTTTTACCCTTGGTTTCTTTTGTGCTTGTGAAATATAATTCTATCTACTGTGTTTCCAGAATAATTACCAGAGTCCCTCAAAATATTGGAACATCCTAAGCTCCTTAGACTATGTTAAACAAACACTAAATAAAGTGCATGCAAAGGTGTTGAATCCTTCCAGAATCTTTACATTAATTTGCAAAGTTCTCGTGCTTGCATTTTCGAAGAAAATAGGTAAGAAAACACCATGTGATAGGCACATTGTATCAGAAAAAGCAATACTTCAAGATTTTGAGGTGTCTATATCTGATTTTTTTTTCATTTCTAGTTAAGAATTTACTATAGAAAAGTAGTGATATCTAAAAAGTAGTTGAGGTCTTTAAAACTTTTTTCAAACAAAAACAGTGCAGAAAAACTTAAACATAATTCTCAGAAATGCTAATGGTGGTTATAAAGCTAATAATTTCACAATAGTAAAATGATCCAGTGCTGATGAGAAAAAGAATGTGTTTGGCTAAGAGAATGTAAGACAGAATATTGTTAAGCTCTCATTATAAAAAGACAAACTAACCACTTAATGACTTCTGCTTCTTTTCTGTAAATTGAAAGGGAAAGTCATCTTTAATGGAGAAAATCTAGATTTTTTATTTTGAGACAGCAGAGAGGAAAGAATAAGAGATAATTGAGTTCAATGAAGACTCATAGCTAGAGATTTGCTGTGGTCCTTTGGCTTATGCTATCCTAACCCTGAATGTGAACACTGTAAGCAATGGAGCATTCAGAGAAAAATTAATCATGAGAACAGAGACCTCATGATTAGAATTATCACCTTAATAAAAGAGGCCAAAGGGGTTGGTAAGCCCTCATCCCATAGGAAGACACCAGCCCCCTCCTCACACCTCTTTTCAGATACATAATTTGCCAGTTCCTCTTATTTTAAATTTCTCAGTTTAATTTTTGTTTGATTTTAGGACACTGAACCTAGATTATTATGTAACTGCACCCTGAATGGAATTATATACACAGAGTTTAAATATTAGGGTGTCTACCTTGTGAGAAAAAATACTCCAAAATCAAAATACCTGTGGGATTTAGAAAACAGCCTAATTTCTTTAACTTTATCATGAAGTCACATTTTCTGTTCAATGCAAATTGCTTTGTGTAAGTTCTAAATCAGTTCTGATGAGCTCTATATAATAAAGTTAACACCAATTGTCAGTGGGAAATTCACCCCCATACATACTACCTTTGGTTAATGGGCATGAAGGAGGGGAGACCAGAGGCCACTACAAAGATTTGCACTGGTAGAATTTGACCTGTTGCTCAGGCTGCCTTAAATATTGCCTGCTCTCAAACATATCAAATAAGCTGGTAATTTTACATAGTATATTTTCAATTTTACAATGGTAATTTTCTTTTTTTGTTTGTTTGTTTTGTTTGCTTGTTTATTTTGTTTTCAAGACAGGGTTTCTCTTTGTAGCCTTGGCTGTCCTGGACTCACTTTGTATTCTGTAGTCTATCTCTGTGAGGTGGACTCACAGAGATCTACCTGCCTCTGGCTCCCCAAATTCTGGGATTACAGGCATGCACCACCACTTCCCAGCAGTGATCATTTTCATATTATCAAATTATTGAAATACTGTGTTTTCTCTCTCTGTCTCTGTCTTTCTCTCTGTCTCTCTCTCTCTATATATATATATGTATATATATGTGCATACATACATATGTATATATGTTCACATGTATACATTATATATAATACATATATTTTTAGTCATAAAAGCAATAATTCACTTGGCCGTAAGGGATCACAAGACTCTCCAGGCATTTAATGTTTGACTTTAAAACATCCCAGGTATGAACAGCATTTGAGAAAGATAACTTTATGCAAATATTTGCCTACTAATTCATTTCTCCTTTTATTTCTGTTATCACTATATAATCTCAGTGGTCTCTAGAACCACCTGAAGAGCAATGATAGAGCAAGATAGTGAAATATCACACTGTACTAGCTCTGCTCCCTGGGCATGTTCATCAATGGTTAAAACAGGGGAATGAAATAGTCAGATTAATAGAATCTTGTTTGGAACATAAGTAACTCTATGTACTAGTTGTAAGAAATGTCTTTATCTTTCAAGGTGCGTGCTTATATCCACTAACCATCAGATTAAAAAAAATACAAGGAATTCATTTGATAAAAATATTCTCCATCAATGGGTGTTTTCTTTGATAACAGAGCAGTACATGTTAAGAAGTTTAAATTCTAGGTCCCACCATTTGCCTGCAAATTTCATGATTTCCTTGTTTTTAATTGCTGAGTAGTATATCATTGTGTAAAAGTACCACAATTTCTGTATCCATTCCTCCACTGATGGACATCTGGGTTGTTTACAGGTTCTGACTATTACGAATAAAGCTGCTACAAACATGGTTGAGCAAATGTCCTTGTTGTGTACTTGAACATCTTTGGATACATGCTTAGGAGTGGTATAGGTGGGTCTTGAGGAAGCGCTATTCCTAATTGTCTGAGAAAGTGCCAGATTGTTTTCCCTAGTGGTTGTACAAGTTTACATTCCCACCAGCAATGGAGGAGGGTTCCCCTTTCTCCACAACCTCTCCAGCATGTGTTGTCACTTGAGATTTTGATCTTAGCCATTCTGATGGGTGTAAGGTGAAATCTCAGGGTCGATTTGATTTGCATCTCTCTGATGGATAAGGATGTTGAGCATTTCTTTTAAGTGTTTCTCTGTCATTCTGTATTCCTCTACTGAGAATTCTCTGTTTAGCTCTGTACCCCATTTTTTAATCGGATTGCTTGATATGCTGCTTTTTAACTTTTTTAGTTCTTTATATATTCTGGATATCAGCCCTTTGTCAGATATAGGGTTGGTGAACATTCTTTTCCAGTCTGTAGGCTGTCCGATCATCCTGAGTGAGGTAGCCCAAAAGCAGAAAGACACACATGGTACATACTCACTTATATAGACTTATAAAATAGGATAAATATACTGAATTCTATACATCTAAAGAAGATAAACAAGAAAGACGACCCGGGGTACAATGATCAATCCTCACTTAGAAAGACAAATGGGATGGACAGTGGATGTAGGAGCAAACAAGTAACAGGGCAGGAGCCTACCACAGAGGGCCTCTGAAAGACTCTACCTACCAGTGTGGCAAAGCAGGTATTAAGACTCATAACCAAACCTTCATCAGAGTGCAGGAAATTAAAAAAAAAAAGGGGGGGTGTTAATACGACCTGGAGAGGTCAGGAGTTCCACAAGGACCAAATGTATCTGGGCTCAGGGTCTTTTATGAGACTGTATCTCCAAACAAGGACCATGTATGGATGCAACAGAGCCCCTGCTCAGATGTAGCCCTTGGTAATTCAGTATCTAAGTGCATTCCCTAATAAGGGGAACAAGGACTGTTTCTGACAGGAACTAGATGGTGGGCTCTTTTACCACCCCACCACCACCACCACCAGGGAGGAGTAGCCTTGCCACAGAGGAGGAATTCAGCCAGTCCTGAAGAACCTGATAAACCAGTATCAGATGTAAGGGGAGGAGCTTCTCCCTTATTAGTGGACTTGAAAAGGTGCAGGGAGGAGATGAGGGTGGAAGGGTAGGATTGGGAGGGAAAGAGGGAGTGAGATACAGCAGGAATACAAAGTTAACAAACTGTAACTAATACTAAAAAAATAAAAATTAAAAAAAAAGAAGTTGGAATTCTCAGCCATCAGAGAGATGCAAATCAAAGCGACCCTGAGATTTCACCTGACACCCATCAGAATGGCTAAAATCAGAAGCTAAATTGACAACACATGCTGGAGAGGTTGTAGAGAAAGGGGAACCCTCCTCCATTGCTGGTGGGAATGTAAACTTGTACAACCACTATGGAAAACAATCTGGCACTTTCTCAGACAATTAGGAATAGCGCTTCCTCAAGACCCACCTATACCACTCCTAGGCATGTACCCAAAAGATGTTCAAGTACACAACAAGGACATTTGCTCAACCATGTTTGTAGCAGTTTTATTCGTAATAGCCAGAACCTGTAAACAACCCAGATGTCCATCAGTGGAGGAATGGATACAGAAATTGTGGTATTTTTACACAATGGAATACTACTCAGCAATTAAAAACAAGGAAATCATGAAATTTGCAGGCAAATGGTGGGATCTAAAAAAAAAAAAAATCATCCTGAGGGAGATATCCCAGGAACAGAAAGACACACATGGTATATACTCACTTATATAGACCTATAAGATATGATAAACATAATGAAATCTATACACCCAAAGAAGATAAACAAGAAAGAGGACCGGAGGTAAGATGATCAATCCTCACTTAGAAAGACAAATGGGATGTGCATTGGACGTAGGAGAAAACAAGTATCAGGACAGGAGCCTACTATAGAGGGCCTCTGAAAGACTCTACCTAGCAGTATATCAAAGCAGATGCGGACACTCATAACCAAACCTTCAGCAGAGTGCAGGGAATCATATAATAAAAGGGGGAGTTAATGTGACTAGGAGAGGACAGGAGCTCCACAACCTCCAAATATATCTGGACACAGGGGTCTTCTCTGAGACTGTTTTTCCAACCAAGGACCATGCATGGATATAACCTATAACCCCTGCTCAGACATAGCCCAAGGTAGCTCAGTATCCAAGTGGGTTCCATAGTAAGGGAGACAAGAATTATTTCTGACATGAACTCAATGACTGGCCCATTGAGCTTCTCCTCTCCTCCTCCCCACCAAGGAAGGAGCAGCCTTACTAGGCCACAGATAAGGACATTGCAGCCATCTTTAAGATACCTGATAAGCTAGGTCAGATGGAAAGAAAGGAGGACCTCCCCTATCAGTGGACTTGAAAGGGGGCAGGGAGGAGATGAGGGATATAGGGGAGGATTGGGAGGGAAAGAGGGAGAGGGCTACAACTGGGATACAAGTGAATGTATAAAATTATTTAAAAATAAAAAAGAAGTTGAATTCCTCTTTATGATTATACTTAAAATTGTTTCACAAAATTTAGTAAAATCGAAAGTTTCAAGCTGTATTTCGAGGTTTTTATTATTTGGCATTATTTTCACAGTTTTTTCTTCAGAAACGTTTTGTCCAAGCACCCCTACTATAATTCCTTAGTGTCATGCTTATAAGATGCTTATAAGAATCTATAGGAAGTCTCCATATAAAATATAGAAGCAGCTGAGCCTTCCCAGAGTAGACTCATGGCTTATTAATTACATTGTGATAGACTATTTATTAAAAGGTTTGACAACACTGATATTGATCATTCAGATATTAGTAGAGTTCACTCAAGAGAAATAGTTTAAAAGCTTTGCTGTTGTTAGGGAGCCCCAAGCAGGTGGACACATTAGGACACTTTCCCGGGAATGCATTGCAGAGCTGTACTCATCAACCCAGTCCTTGAACGACTTTAGGATTATTTCCAGTATGGAGAATGACATCAGAGCCAGAGAAGAGATGTGGGAGTATGAGGGAATGAAAACAGTAGCTACTAGGTTATGAGATCGTATATAAAATAAAATAGAGAAGGCTGAAGAGCCCACATTGTGTCATATTTTGCTAGCAGTGAACAACTTCCAAACTCAAAAGTGACTGCTTCTGACTGAAACACCAAACCCTTCAGTAACAACAAGAACAAATGGAGTCATTAGAAAAGTGTAATTAATAAAAAATTTAAAAAAATTAAAAAAAAAAGAAAAAGGAGCATTTCAGCTTTAGCAGTAAAGAACAGCAGTGTACGCGAAAAAAAGATAGCTCCAAGGGAGTTTGAGAAAATTTGCTAAGATCTGTAGTAGAGAAACTGCCCTGGTGATGCAAAAAGGATCCTCTAAAAACTGAAGACTGAGTTTGAAGTTCTATGGTTTAGAAAGAGACTTTTAAATATTTGATGAAGAAAACAAAATAGAACTTAACTTGATTGTGGCTGCAATCACCAGAAGATTAACTTATTGATTAATTCAGGACCTTCAGGATATAAATCCTTCCTATTAGCCCTACCAGCTGAATACCAAGCAAAGAAGTTTCAGGATACACTTCATATCTAAACTGGAAATTTTCCTGGAGATTTAGGTCCAGGACCAGCTCTCTGACACTAACATCCACAGATGCCCAACTTTTTTATATAACATACCATAATATTTACATACAATCCATACACATTCTCCTCTATATTTTAATTATACCTGGATATTTATTGCTAATACAACATGTGTAGCTGTCACACTATATAACAAGAACATATCTGTATATGTTCAATACAAATGCATTTTTTCCAAGGATCTTCTAATCCTAAGTGAGTCAATATACAGTTTGAGCTCTGCAGATATAACAACTGATTTCTACAAATTCTATGTATAATTTGTGGTAGAAATAGCTATAGGTGACATTTGATGGAAGGTAAGCTTAGAAACCTAAGAGTATCCTAGCTAAAGCAATAAGACAACTGAAGGAGATCAAGGAGATACAAATCAGAAAGGAAGAGGTCAAAGTGTCACTATTCACAGATGATATGATAGTATACATGAGCACCCCCAAAATTCAACCAGAGAACTCCTCCAGCTGATAAGCACCTTCAGCAAAGTGGCTGGATACAAAATCAACTCAAAAAAAAAAAAATCAGAAGCCCTCCTCTATACCCAAGACAAAAGGGCCGAAAAGAAATCAGGGAAACAACACCCTTCACAATAGCCACTAATAACATAAAGTACCTTGGGGTCACTCTAAGCAAGCAAGTGAAAGACCTGTTTGAAGAAAACTTTAAGTCTCTGAAGAAAGAAATTGAAGAAGATATCAGAAAATGGAAAAATCTCCCATGCTCATGGATTGGTAAGATTAACATAGTGAAATGGCCATCCTGCAAAAAGCAATCTACAGATTCAATTCAATTCCCATCAAAATACCAACTCAGTTCTTACAGACCTTGAAAGAAAGATTCTCAGCTTCATACGAAGAAACAAAACCTAGAATTTCCAAAATGATCCAGTACAACAGATCATCTGGAGGTATCTTCTTCCCCAATCTCAAGCTGTACTACAGAGCAATAGTAATAAAAACTGCATGGTATTGGCATAGAAACAGAAAGGAGGTTCAATGGAACAGAATAGAAGACCCAGAAATAAACCCACACACCTATGAATACGGGAGTTTTGACAAAGAAGCCAAAACCATTCAATGGAAAAAGGATAGCATCTTCAACAAATAGTGCTGGTCCAACTGAATGTCTACATGCAGAAAATGAAATTAGATTCATACTTATCACCCTGCACAAAACTAAACTCCAAGTGGCTCAAAGACCTCAACATAAAACCAGACACTCTAAATCAGTTAGAAGAAAAAGTGGGGAAGAGCCTAGAACTCTTTGGCATAGAAGACAACTTCCTGAACAAAATACCAACAGCACAGGCTTTAAGAGCAACAATCAATAAATGGGACCTCATGAAACTGAAAAGCTTCTGTAAAGCAAAAGACACTGTCGTCAGAACAAAACGACAGCCTACATACTGGGAAAGGATCTTCACCAAATCTGTATCTGACAGAGGGCTGATATCCAGAATATACAAAGAACTAAAAAAGTTAAAAAGCAATAAATCAAGTAAGCCAATTAAAAAAATGGGGTACTGAACTAAACAGGGAATTCTCTGTAGAGGAATATAGAATGGCAAAGAAACACTTAAAGAGATGCTCGACATCCTTAGCCATTAGAGAGATGCAAATCAAAACGACCCTGAGATTTCACCTTACACCCATCAAAATGGCTAAAATCAGAAGCTCAAATGATAAATGACGACACATGCTGGAATGGTTGTGGAGAAAGGGGAACCCTCCTCCATTGCTAGTGGGAATGTAAGCTGATACAACCACTTTGGAAGTCAATCTGGTGCTTTCTCAGACAATTAGGAGTAGTGCTTCCTCAAGACCCAGCTATACCACTCCTAGGCATATACCCAAACTTTTTCCAAGTACACATCAAGGACATTTGCTCAACCATGTTTGTAGCAGCTTTATTTGTAATAGCCAGAACCTGGAAACAATCCAGATGCCCGTCAATGGAGGAATGGATACAGAAATTGTGGTATTTTTACACAATGAAATACTACTCAGCAATCAAAAACGAGGTAATCATGAAATTTGCAGGCAAAATGGTGGGATCTAGAAAAAATCATCCTGAGTGAGATATCCCAAGAGCAGAAAGACACACATGGTATATACTCACTTATATAGACCTATAAGATATGATAAACATAATGAAATCTATACACCTAAAGAAGATAAACAAGAAAGAAGACTCGGGGTAAGATGATCAATCCTCACTTAGAAAGACAAATGGGAGGTGCATTGGACATAGAAGAAAACAAGTAACAGGACAGGAGCCTACAGCAGAGGGCCTCTGAAAGACTCTACCTAGCAGTGTATCAAAGCAGTTACTAAGACTCAACCAAACCTGCGGCAGAGTGCAGGGAATCATATGAAAGAAGGGGGAGTTTGTATGACGTGGAAAGGATAGGAGCTCCACAAGGACCAAATATATCTGGGCACAGGGGTCTTTTCTGAGACTGACACTCCACCAAGGACCATGTATGAATATAACTTACAACCTCAGATGTAACCCATGGTAGATCAGTAACCAATTGGTTTCTTATTGTAAGGGGAACAGGGACTATTTCTGACAGGAACTCAATGGCTGGCTCTTTGACCTCCCCACTCCCCAAGGGAGGAGCAGTCCTGTTAGGCCACAGAGGAGAGCTTTGCAGCCAGTCCTGAAGATACCTGATAAAACAGGGTCAGATGAAAGGGGAGGAGGTCCTCCCCTATCAGTGGACTTGGAAAGGGGCAGGGAGGAGATGAGGGAGGGAGGGAGGGTAGGGTTGGGAGGAAATGAGAGAGGGAGATACAGCTGGGATATAGAGTTAAAATGTAACTAATAATAAAAATAAAAATAATAATAAAGAAAAAAAAAACAAAGTTGAGGGACAAACTTTCTTACTAAAAAATATGGTATATTCTTTTTTACAGTACTACTGAAGGATGTTTGTTAAAGGCCTTATTAGCATCCTAAATAGTAACTTTTAAGGTTTAGTTCTTAAAAAAAGAAAGAAAGAAACCTGAGAGTATGGCTGCCCATAGGAATAAATACTAATGGCCTTTCTTTCAGCTTTTAGGGATGCCAGTATCAATGGTGTTGCACTGTGTATTCAGATGTGCTACTTGTAGACAACAAAAATATAAAATTGTTTCTAAATCTACTCACATTACTTGTCTTTTAATTAGGATTCTGGAGCCATTAATATTAAAATTACTATTGAAAGGTGTGAATTTATTGCTTTAATTTTTTATTGTTCTTAGTCCCAATTTGTGTTTTAGTATTATAGCTTCATTTTCTTTCTGTGACCTCTTTGTTATTCTTAAATTAAATATTAAAGATTCCTCTCTTTAGTTGACAGTATTACTGCTAATATTCTATGTAAGCTGGTTTAGTGGACAAGGATTATGTTAGCTTGTTTAAATGATGGAAAGATTTTCTTGCTTCAACTGTGACCGATCATTTTGCCGGGTAAAAATAGTCTTGACTGGTATCTGTGATCTCTATGTCTCGAGGAAAATTGCTTGAGATGTTCCTGGTTTATAAAATTTCTATTTAGAAGTTAGCTGATACTTGTGACTTGTGGTTTTTATTTTACAGTTTAAAAACCCTTTATTTCGTCTGTATATTTAGTGTTTTAACAATAATATTACATGTTTATTTGATGTTCTCTGTACTTTTCTTATCTGTATGGAAATGTTCTTCCTTAACTTGTGGAAGTTTTCTTCTATGATCCTGTTAAAGATCTACTCTATACCATTGTCCTGAGGTTCTTCTCCTTATATGTATATAATTTAGATTTGGTCATTTTGTGGTGCCCAAAAAGTTCCTATATAGTCCTTTCATATGTTTAGTGGTTTTGTTTGCATGCTTATTAGTTTTAATTTGTCCCTTTTCTCAATGACTAGTTCAATTTCTCTAATTTATTTCAAATTCTAATATTCCATCATGATCTTTCTACTTGTAACTTTCCCCTGGATTATCTAATTGGGTCTTTTATTTTTTCAGTTTGTTTTCATTTTAGCTTGATTTTGTTTGACATTTCTCTTTATTAAATTCAGCTTTCATCTCTTGTACTGTTTTTGTAAGCCACATCAAAATATTGTGTTGAATATGGGATTATAAAGAGACATAATGGGAGATTCATCAAATTTAGGAAGTGAATGAAATTTCTATGAATCTGGAAGCTGAACCTGTTGAACTTCACATGATGTGGGAAGGCCCATCTGGAATTATAAAAGCAGGATACAATAGCTATTGAGATTGATAAGACAAACTCCCGGTGACTGGTCCAGGAAGCTTGAGAAATGCAACTCTTGTGAGTCATCACCCACGTAGGCTCAATGCAGCTGACTTTGAGTCACCCATGCTCTTTTAAGTAACCGCAGTGGACATGTTCATTTACCAAGCTACACGTGGGCGGACTATGACTTTGTTTTCTCATCTATACCCTATCTAGAGTGAGTTCATGTCTCCCTAGGAAAGCTACATGACACAGTCAGTACCCAAATTCCAACCAAAGAACTAAAGATTAATTGGAAGTTGCAGTTGTAGGTCTCTTACATGAGCAATGAGATTTGCAACTGAAGATGGTTTAAGAGCAGAGCCTCCAGTGAAAGAAATCCTAAAATTAGATTGGCAACTGAGGATGATTTAAGAATACAGCCTCCAGTGAAGGGAGTCCTAGAATGTACTGGCAGTTGCATGATCCCTTGAGTGGGTGCTAAGACCAACATATTTGAAATTGGAATGTCCTTGAGGGGAATGACAAGGTGGGCCATCTTTCTCTATGTAGCGGTAGCGAAAAGGCATGTACAGCTAGAGAATGAGATGCATAACCTGAGTACCAAATCTGATGGCTTAAAGCATATATTGCGATTCCTGGAAGTTACAAGTATAGAAACGGATCATAGCATGCTTTTGAATCAAGGCATTTGTTGAACAAAATAAGAAATTGAGGCTCAACTGTCTTTCTAGGGGGAAATGCCCATATTAGGGAAAAAAATAAGTCAGGAGGAAAAAACAGATTCTAGGCACTGCATTCACCTCTGACTATGCACGACAAGTGAATGAAGAAAGAGGGTGAAAGAGTTGGCTTAGAATTGTGGTACTTTTACACAGTGGAATACTACTAAGCAATTAAAAACAAGGAAATCATGAAATTTGCAGGCAAATAGTGGGATCTAGAAAAGATCATTCTGAGTGAGTATCCCAGGAGCAGAAAGACACACATGGTATATACTCACTTATATAGACCTATAAGATAGGATAAACATACTGAAATATGTACACCTAAAGAAATTAAACAAGAAAGAAAACCTGCAGTAAGATGATCAATCCTCACTTAGAAAGACAAATGGGATGGACATGGGAAGTAGGAGAAAACAAGTAATAGGAGTCTACCACAGAGGGCCTCTGAAAGACTCTACCTAGCAGTATATCAAAGCAGATGCGTACACTCATAACCAAACCTTCAGCAGAGTGCAGGGAATCATATGATGGGGGGTCCTCTATGAGACTGTTTCTCCAACCAAGAACTATGTATGGATATAACCTAGAACCTCTGCTCGGATGTAGCCCATGGTAGCTCAGTATCTAAGTGGGTTTCCCTAATAAAGGGAACAGGAACTATTTCTGACATGAACTCAATGACTGATTCCTTTACCTCCCGCTCCCCCAAGGGCAGAACAGCCTTGCTAGGCCATAGAGGACATGGCAGCCAGTCCTGAAGATACCTGATAAGGTAGAGTCAGATGGAAGGGGAGGAGAACCTCCCCTATCAGTGGATTTGGAAAGGGGCAGGGAGGAGACGAGGAAGGGAGGGAGGGTGGGATTGGGAGGGAATAAGGGAGGGGGGTATGGCTGGGATACAAAATAAATAACCTGTGATTAATATAAAAAAATAAACATTTATATAAAAAAGTTGGCTTAGCATTTCTGAATGTTAGCCAGATTCAAGGGGAAAAGATTCTAAAATAAGAGTCATTCAAAGGCCCTTTCCTGGCATCCCAAATATTGGAATCTTCAGAGTGGTAGTGAGTGAGGAGGTAAGAAAACAAAACAATACAATATAAGTGATAGAAAATATCCCTCAGGCCTGACCTCTACTATAGAGAAAGCAAGAATCCTTGAATGAGATTATGTGCAGTGGTATGGTGGTCTTTAATAATCACCCACAGGAAACTATCACAAATAAGAATACTGGGCACCTGAACTGATTAGATTGGGAAAGGCATTTAATAAGCAAAAACAGAACCTCTCACAGAATTGTTCCGGAGGCAGAGGCTAGGGGTCAAGAAAATTGTGAATTTTGAAAAACTATATAACAAAACCACTCATTTCTCTTTGAGGTGAAGAAGAAAGACTTGAAGAAATATGAGAGAAATTATTCTTAATGGATTGATTCATATATGAAACTAGAGACATTGATTCATATACGAAACTAGAGTCATTCATTCCTGGCTAAGGCCAACCCTTATGTGTACTCTGGTTTGAAGGCAATACTGAAGAGCCAGACAATTTTGGGCATAATAGACATGACTTGGGCTGTGTTCACAGGAAAGTTCAAAATGAAGTTATTTCACCAATGTCCTCAGGACTTGCATAAGGCTTGATGTCTTCTCTGAGCCTCATGGTGGAATACAAGCTTTGAGATTGAAGAGGTTATGAATGATCTATATGATTTTGAACAGGATGTAAATCATCTTCCGAAACTGCTGAAGTAATCAAGGAGGAATGAAAAAGAGGCAAAACGGATGTTTTAAGTTGAATGAATGCCTAAGTCACTCAAAGGCAAATGTGATAAAATTGTGTTAATCTGGAGTTCTTAAAACAATTTAACAGAAGCCCAAATAATTAGCTACTGAGTGCAGGATGTCGTCAGTGATAGAGCAGTCAGGTCAAGTTCAAACGATTAAGTTTGTCCTAGGTGTGGACAGTTATTCTCCAGACTTTGTTACGTGCATATCCTGTAATCCCCCTACACAAACTCACATACACACAAGAAAGTATATCTCATGTGGAGTTTATTCATGCAGTTGTCAGATGTGGCCGGTGAAAAACAATCGCCACCGTGGTGATTAGGAGCTTTCATGAACCGGGGAGTAGTCTCCAGTGACAAGCACAGAAGGCTCAACCACAACCCTGTTCTCCTCTGGCCCTAAGTTGGGCCAAGCTGTGCCGAGACTGTCAGGGTAAGAAAGATGCACAGTGGTGCTGAAGAACAGCAGCATTGACTATGTAGAATGACACATGGGAAATAATTCTGGATAATGAAATGATAGTTGGAGCAATAGCCCCTTTCCATGTTACCTTGTCAACATAGTTCTTTTGATAAAATAATTGATATAAGTAATGAGATCCTTTTCCACTGTGTTGGGCTTTGCTAACATATATCCTCTCAGCTACAAGAATAATTGGAACTTGCTTGGAGTGGAGAATAGGGTGCCTTCAGAGATCCTCTGTTGCAAAGACTGCGCTATATAATATCAAGCCCGAGTGCTTTACAGATCTGTAAAAGCTTAAAGGAAAGCTTCCATTGAGAGTAGGAAATAAAACTCCTAAGAGCCATTAGGTTGCTGATTGAAAATTTCAGTGCCTGTTTTCTTCTGGCTTTCAGAGGCCCTCTGTAGCAGGTTCCGAGGTTGTTTCCTATTTTCTTTTTCTTCTGATGTCCATCCTCTTTGCCTTTCAGGATGGGGATTGAACATTTTAGTTAGGGTCCTCTCTTTTGCTTAGTTTGTTTAGATGTACAGATTTTAGTGGGTTTATTCTATGTTGTATATTTATATGAGTGAGTATATACCATGTGTGTCTTTTTGCTTCTGGGACAATTCACTCAGGATGATCCTTTCCAGGTCCCACCATTTACCTGCAAATTTCATGATTTCCTTATTTTTCATTGCTGAGTAATACTCCATTGTATAGATGTACCACAGTTTCTGCATCCATTCTTCAGTTGAGGGGCATCTGGGTTGTTTCCAGCTTCTGGCTATTACAAATAAAGCCGCTACAAACATGGTTAAGCAAATGTCCTTTTTGTGTACTTGCGCCTCTTTGGGGTATATGCCTAGGAGTGGTATGGCTGGATCTTGAGGAAGCGCTATTCCTAGTTGTCTGAGAAAGCGCCAGATTGATTTCCAGAGTGGTTGTACCAGTTTACATTCCCACCAACAGTGGAGAAGGGTTCCCCTTTCTCCACAACCTCTCCAGCATGTGTTGTCCCTTGAGTTTTTCATCTTGGCCATTCTGATGGGTGTAAGGTGAAATCTCAGGGTTGTTTTGATTTGCATTTCCCTAATGGCTAATGAGGTTGAGCATTTCTTTAAGTGCTTCTCTGCCATTCAATATTCCTCTACAGAGAATTCTCTCTTTAGCTCTGTTCCCCATTTTTTAAGTGGATTACTTGGTTTATTGCTTTTCAGCTTGTTTAGTTCTTTATATATATTGGATATGAGTCCTCTGTCAGAGAAAGGGTTGGTGATGATTCTTTCCCAATCTGTAGGCAGTCACTTTGTTTTGATGACGGTGTCCTTTGCTTTACAGAAGCTTTTCAATTTCATGAGGTCCCATTTATTGATTGTTGCTCTTAGAGCCTGTGCTGTTGGTGTTCTGTTCAGGAAGTTTTCTCCTGTACCAATGAGTTCTAGGGTATTCCCCACTTTTTTTTCTAGCTAATTTAATGTGTCTGGTTTTATGTTGAGGTCTTTGATCCACTTGGACTTCAGTTTTGTGCAGGGTGATAAGTATGGATCTATTTTCATTTTTCTACATGTAGACATCCAGTTGGACCAGCACCATTTGTTGAAGATGCTATCTTTTTTCCATTGTATGGTTTTGGCATCTTTGACCTTGAAACCTGCCACAGAGAGCCTCTGAAAGCTTCTGCAGTATGGACTGTCAAAGCAGATGCTGAGCCTGATGGCCAACTGGTGGGCATAGTGAATGGAATTCTATGTAAGAAGTGGGAAATAGTAAGAGCTGGAGGGGACGGGAACTCCACAAGGAGAGCAACAGAACAAGATAATTTGAACACAGGGAACTTCCCAGAAAATCATACTCCAACCAAGGACTATTCGTGGAGATGACCTGGAACCCCTGCACAGGTGTAGCCCATGGCAGTTCAGTGTCCAAGTGGGTTACATAGTAATGGGAAGAGGGACTGCCTCTGACATAATCTGATTGGCCTGCTCGTTGATCACTTCCCCCTGAGTGGGGAGCAGCCTTACCAGGCCACGGTAGAGGACAATGCAGCCACTTTTGATGAGAACTGATAGACTAAGATCAGAAAGAAGAGGAGAACCTCCCCTATCAGTGGACTTGGGGAGTGGCATGCATGCAGAAAGGGGAGGGAGGATGGGATCGGGAGGGGAGGAGGGAGGGGCTTATGGGGGGATACAAAATGAATAAAGTGTAATTAATAAAAAAAACATCAAAAAAAAAAAGAAAAACTTTTACCAATTGGCCAATTAAACTCAAGAGAAAAAACAAAAAAAGAAAATTTCAGTGCCAGGGTTGGAATACTTCCTAAAACTTTTTATTCCAGTGGTGGCTTCCAATACCTCACAAACCATAAAGATAATGTCTTGATGCTGTTTGCATGTCAGAGCTAGATGGCAATATTTTATTGCTAAGGATATGGCATCTTTGGCTACAGGACGTGGAGAAAACAAAAAGGGGCAGTCCTTGAAGGCAGATCCATCTTAGATGGTTTTCCTAGTGCTGCAATATACAGTCCACTGGAGAAGAGTACGACCTGGAAGCCCTGCCAGTTTATAGATTCTGAATGTTACAGCACCAACATGCCAAGTGTGGATGAGAAATGCTCCTCATAGGGTCAGGCATTTGAACACATGGTTTGTTTTGAGAAATGCTTACAATCAGATAGGTTTTGGAGTGTCTAATGGAATTACAATATGTTTCACAGCATAACAAACTCACTTTGTATTTCTCTTATTCATAAATAAGTGATGTAGGATAATTGAGTTTACACCCAAGTCTCACAGGACTAACATGTTTCAAGTGAGTTGAACGTAAATAGCTTACAATTCACTACAGATCAAATAAATATTATGATCCCTGAATGTTGAGTGGTTTTTTTTTGTGTTTTTTGCTTGATAAATATAGGAACTTAGTTTTGACTGTCAGAGTTTTTTTTTTAATAATATGTAAGGTTTAATCTTAAGAGTAGTTATTTGTACTAACCAAAATCTTGCAAAAGAAAATCCATCTTAACACATTAGAACCGGAGCTACATTATATATAAATCAAAGTCTCTTTTTTGTGTTGTTGAAAGAATAGTCTTTATGGAGTCAAACTTTCAAACTATAGCAAAATCTCTTCATACATACATATGGGTCCTTTCATATTATATGTGATAATATTATCACGTATGTGATATTATTATCATTTAGAATCCTTATTTATCAGTTCATGATAATGGTTTCCAACAATATTTGCTATGAATACTAAAAGTCAATGAAATTATAATAATTGCAGAATTGTCCACGTGAAATGTTAAGGAATATTTTTTAGTTGTCTAGTCATATAATATATTTAAAACACTGGAGAATGAGGTATGGGAAATGGTTCCAAGTCAAATGAAAATAAAAAGAAAACTCCAGAAATCTGAAAAGTTTGTGATCTTCCCTGTGACTCAATGGAATGATTGAACACATAAGCGAAGTAACTTTTCTGTTGTGCAGGGAGGACTATGCAGGGGTGCTGGAGTGTTAAATGTGGTTCATTCCTCCTGCCATTTTCTTTTTTAAAATCCTTACTGCTTTGGCTTCAGTTGGGGTGGCACTGAATAGATCCAATAATGGAAAAGAAGAGAGGGGTATAACTGCTTCTAAGATATATCATTAAGCTGCCCCACAATGCTAAGTGACACTCAAGCCTGTAGCCCTTTCTAAGAGGACTTAAGAAACTGAACATAAAATACAAAAGCATTTAACTCTGTTCCCAGATGCATTTAAACAAAGCAAGGGAAGTAGGTATTAACTGTCCAGCACTTTTTATAGCTGGAGCCTGCCAACTTACTAAGTTAGGAGTTAGGGTTGGAGGTGCGGCTCAGAACACGGTAAAAAAAAAAATAAAAAAAGAGGCATAAGAGTTGGCCCATTTTTTCCATAAAGTCTCAGCATGTAATCATAACAGCATAAAGTTCCCTAGTGCAATATTATTCCATGTTCAGAAGATATTTTGCCATACATCTCCTCATCCTCTGGTTCTTGCATTCTTTCATCCTCTTCTTCCACGTTTTTCTGAGCCTTGTTGGTATGGAGGGATGAAATACCTCTCCTATTTATAGCAGAGCATTCTCTTATCTCTGCACTTCTGCCGGTCTCAGAATTAAGCACTGCCCACTGCAGTAAGAAACTCCCCTGATAAAAGCTTGGCACAGTACTGATGTAGTGACGTAAACATGAGTGTTTAGAAGGCAGCTTGAAAGCACGACCATTTCTCAAAAACAGTGGCAGTAGGTTCTCCCTATGGCCTGTGACCTCCACTGCTAAAGGTTCTTCATCAGGTTTGCAGAATCAGGTTAGAGTTCTGTCTAATAGATCTGGCGTCAAATTCTACCTGAACATTTGTATCTGTTCTATTACTTCTCAAATGCCTGCTACTTAACATGAGTGATTAAAAGCCATTTCAGGTGACTATTTTGATATCTTTTGCTGACATTCAATACACCATAACATGGCTAATTAGCTAATCAAGCATTTTGATTTTTGTTCTCCTTCTTGAAGATAAGGCCATAGGAGTGTGCTTCTAAATAAATCCATCAATGTCAGAGATAATTAGGAAACAGTTGAATAAAACCAAATAATCAGTGAATAGTAAGGTGAACAATCATTGAGTACTGAAGGCTGAAAACAAAACTCAGGCTCTTCATCAAAGTTAAGCATTAAAGCTGCTCTGTCCAAAGACAGGCATACTTCCCTAGGAACTTTAGATAGCCAGTTTCACACAGACCTGAGTCACCTGAGAACGGTGTCTCACTTGAGGGATTTCCTAGATTAGATTGGGCTGTGGACACATCTGTAGGTGATTGTCTTATTAATTGATGTTGGAGGGTTCAGCCCACTGTGGGCGGCACCAGCTGCTAGTCAGGTGCTACTGGGCTGTAAAAGGAAGCTAGGGAAGCATGAGCCTGTAAGACAGAAAACAGTGTTCCTCCACTGTTTCTTCTTCAAGTTCGTGCTTGACTTCCTGCTATTACCTTCCTCAATGACAGACTATAATCTGCGAACTAAAATTTGTACTTTCTTCCCTGAATCACTAGTGGTGATTTTATTATTATTATTATTATTATTATTATTATTATTATTATTATTATTTTCATCACAGCAACAGAGTGAAACTAGAACTCAGTTACATCAACATTTTGGTCATGGGGTTGATTTTCCAAGACAGAGTTTCATCATATAACTCTCAAGCTTTCTATTGCCACAAACTGGCTTCAAGCTTGCAATCTTTCTGTCTCAGCCTACAGAATATTACTGCATCACCATAGCCAGAATGGTTTCACTATCATACTTTTATGATTATTTTCCAAGGTATTTCAGTTTTTAATCTCAACTTCCTTTCTTTTCATGAAAGCTCTTCTCATTAAATGTAGAAAACCTCAATCAATTCCACAGTCATTATTCCCCCAGAATGATGCTGTTTACTCGTGCAGAAAAGGTTCCTTTTCTCTGCCTTTTTGATGAATAAAAAGACAGGATAAAGGTCTCAGCACCCAGCCAAGTTTTACTGAAAGAGAAACACACACACACACACACACACACACACACACACACACACACGCGCGCATAGGTGCATACACACACTCATACAAAGAGAAGAGGCAGAGTGTGGGCAACTCACACAACAAACAAACTGATTCCCAGGGACACTGGATTCTGAGATGGTGTCTGAGTCTGTCTGGACAGTCATCCTGTTATGTTTGGCTGAGGAATGAATTCCTTTTTTTCTCTCAGAACTGGCTGCTTTGGGCTGTAGCAGGGCTTTGGACAACCACACAAAGACAGAGAAGATGATTGGTTGCCTCCACAGGAGGTCTCTAGTAGGAGATTTGAAAGTCTATCCTAGGAGTCTAGCCAACTCCCGGGGGCTTGGAGGACATCATGTCTTTTTCTTAAAGAATTAAAACCTGGAGCTGCTCTGTCTTAAAATGTTTAAGTGAAAAGGACATCAATCTTCCTAGACATTCTTTTCTCTATCTATCCTTCACAGAGCTTAAGATTCTCATTTTGTCAACATTATTTGTTCAGAGTCACTGACACAATGGAAAGTAAAATAAAGAACCCAATTCTCATTTTAGAATAGAAAACTCATTATACATACTTAGATGTGAAATTTCCTAGTACTGTTGAAATACTGTTTTTAATTGAAAG
This sequence comes from Psammomys obesus, assembly GCF_907164565.1. NCBI lineage: Eukaryota > Metazoa > Chordata > Mammalia > Rodentia > Muridae > Psammomys > Psammomys obesus. The sequence goes on along the minus strand of NW_026587216.1, from coordinate 52,842,231 downwards.
GGTTTATTTTAATAAACTTGTCTTTAAAATGAATGACTGGATTTGGAGAAAGACTCACAGAACATGGGGAGTTTGACTTTGAATGGTAGAAAAAGGGGTTAGAAAAAAGCATTGTTTCTTGGGGAAAATGAACAAGGCATTGCACAGATATACATCATTCTGCCCCATTACAAAGATGTTTTCTTTCCCTTCAGTTTCTCTTTTGCTTCTTCCTCGATGTCATGCAGCACACTCAAAGTCTTCCCTTAAATACACTCTGTCATGGTATGTATGTTATTTATAGGCTTTGCCTGAGATGATGCTGTTTATGCACTTACCTTCAGTACATTTTACCACCCCCCACTGAGAAATTAGCTATGTGAGAAATGAGAGGCTGTTTTTCTTCTTTGCCGGCTGCATTGGCAGCAGTCTTAAAGTGTTAGAAATGATGTTGGTAGCCGATCACTTATTGAACATGTTGACAAGTTACCGTGTAAGACCCTGACTCTGCTCTCACGGGAGTTGGAATTGGTCATGTTCTTCTGTCAGCTCACTAGGTTTTTCTTTATTCATATTCCTGCTTCAGTTAACATCTATTTAAAAATAAAAGATAAAATTGCTAAATATTTCTTAAGATAGAATAATCTTGCATCTATCTTATAAATTTGGCAAATGGTGCACCTGGACTTTTACATGTACCATATAATTTAACATGGATTATGGATGTTTAAAAGAAAAATTCCTGCAGATTTTATTTTGTATTCTTTGGTAGCTTATAAGAGTTACTGTCTTATTGTTATACTCGTAAGAGTTTTCAAATGAATGTGATTGCCAGATGGTTGTGATTAAACATTTTTTAAAGAAATCTTTTCCATAGCAAAATGGTTAATAATGTGTCCTGACTGTAGTTAAACACAGATGTGAAATTTCATTGTATGAACTAAGATAAAGAGAAATAAGTTCATAATCGGAGTTCTAAATTAAGACTATCTTCCAGGGATTAAGACAGAAAACACAGTTCTACAGGCCTACTAATTCCCTCATTCGTGTTTGCAGATACTTAGAACCATTCCCCACTTTGAAATCTACAAACAACACATAGCAGATGTAAGCAACAAAGAAGTGACTATGGACAATCTCCTCACTTGTCCCATTAAAGAGGCTAAATTAATATCCTAATCATCACAACTTTTTTTATTTAAAGGATGGCACATTATTATAAACAGGTGTTAGAGACACTCAGGCTGCTATTAAAGGAAAGATAGTTGAGAGTTACTTATAATTGTTCTTGTAAATGTTCTTTTAGGAAGTAACCGGTTGTTTTCCACACACAGGACAGAATAATAAAAAATGGTTGCAAAATGTAATAGAAATGACGTATGTTAAGAAAGTAAAGAAATGTGACTAGAGGGAGAGTTTGGGTTAGTGACAGCAGCAAGGTAAGATTTAGTCTTGGAAAAGCAGAAACAAAACTAAAAAGCAAAGGGAAAAGAGAGACCTCACCCTTAAAGAAGGTCACTGAAATAGGACAATCTTTCACTTTTACAGATTAAGTTTTAGAACTAGGTGACAAAGCGTAAAGGGGTTAGTGCATGCCAGGATGTTTCCCCTGGCAGCAAAAGATTCATAGATCTCCAAATAAAGCAGGCCGACTGCTACCATGATAACAAGATATATACACTTTGATTTTTCTCAATCATCATGCTTTTCTATGGAAAAAAAAAATCAAGTAAACACAGGAGCCTCTATAGTAATGGGGCTGAGTAAAATGGGAAGAAGTGGGGAAGACAGAATTTGCAGGGGAAAGTCCCTGGGAGGAAGAGCACACCCAGGGACTTTTTATGTTTCCTTGTTCTAATGTCCAAAACAAATGACCTAGCATCTCCCGCCCCCCAAGAAAGCCCTCTAAGATTCAATGCAAACTATTATATATAGTTCTTATTATCATATTGTAAATCACTCATCTATTATAAAGGATAGCTGTGCTGTTTACATAACATTTCTGGGTAGCTAAATATTGCTATTTACCACTGAATTGTCAAACATGGTCTTGCCTGCCCAGAGAATTTGAATGATGTCCTTCTTCCTGGAACCATACTAAGAAATTTTCCTTGATTCTTTTAGGAAATGTTTAGAACTAAAGAATGCCCTTTGGCTCTTAGTTCCCAGACTATAATGAAGGGGATAAGTCCTGGAGTTCATAAAAAAAAAAGGTACAGTGCCTCTTCTAAGATGACCCCATTACCTGGTTCTCTCTCCCACCTAACTAATTTGCTCTACCCTTTTTTGCACAAAGCAAGTGATATCACTTTCCTTTCCCTTCTACACCATTTTCACCTCTTTTCAATTGAATGCATTTTCACCTGCATTGTCTTTTAAGCAATATACGGTAAACAGTCTTTTAAAAATAAACAGACAAAAATAAATTGATGGACCACTTGATAAATATACAAATATAGTCATCAGATATTTTAATTATTCCACATCTACCTGTTTCAACCATTTCCAAATACTTTGAAGCACCTAACTTATATGTACATTTTATTCCCAACGAAAGACAAAATGTTGAGTGTGTCTTTAAAAACTATTCTCACAGTCTACATTAGTAGTCCACAAGCCAGTATAAATAAATAAATAAATAACAATTAACTTTCAAATAAAATGCAACCTGGTGTTTCAAATTGATGAGGCATAGCAAGTTCTTAGGCTTTTATTCAATTCATTTAGTGGTTAAGCTTAGGTTTCAAGTCGCTAGAATGAAGTACTGTGCAGATGGTAAGGAAAGCACTCTTCTTATTATATGTATGCTTACACATCTGGAAGATGTTAGATTTTGAATATGTGAAGTGACCAGTAAATCCCCTCTCCCCCACTGGAGCAAGCACCGTCTCACCTGCTGAGGGTTTTCCTCTTCTACCTTTGGCCTCCAAGAGGTGACAGTTCTTAGTTATATTTTCCAACTTCCTCTCAAATTCAGAACCTCTCCAAACAGCTATATGAATATTCACCATATGAATTTGTAGAGCAAACCACTTGACAAAATCAAAGAATTCTTTCCAGCCCTTACATAAAACCACATGTAAAAAGCCTACATGTCCATCATTGATGAATGAAAATCTGGTACATTTGCATATGGGAGTATTACTCAGTTGTTAAGGAAAATGAAATTATTAAATTTTCAAGTAAATGGATGGAGCTAGAAACAATTATCCTTAGTGAGGTAACTCAAATCCAAATGTTAAATATTGCATGTTTTATCTTCTATATGAATGTTAGCCTTGAAGTTTTATTTGTGTATGTTTTAATTGAATAGCCACAGAAGTCAAACAGCTCGTAAGGGAGCAGCCAGTATGAGAGGATCTTCCAAGAAAGGGGGAATAGGATTCAGCACCAATGAGAGGAACATTTTTAAATGACTGAGATGTTCACCAGAATTTGTACATTTAGTGCTTCTCTTGTTCTGACTTTTCTTACAGTATAATGGCCATTCATAGTACTAGATCATGAACAAATGATTTTAAAAGAACCATTGAATATTTCTCATATGCAAAACCTGACATGAGTTTTGTGTAAGTGTGTATGAAAGAGGAAAATAGAATTTAAGTACTTAAGAACACTAAAAATTAAGAGAATGAAAACAAATGGAAAATTATTTACATAGAAAATCTAAAAAGATATGTTTTCACAAATTGGAGGTCAAAGCTGAGCAAACCACATCAGAGGAAATTAGTTTCTTAAACTCATGGAGCCAGGTTTGTCTATTGAATATACAGTTTATGACAAAATAATTGCCTGGCAATTATTCTAAAAGGTGAAACAAAATCAAATCTAAATTGGGCAAATTACATTTTGCATGCGGCCGATGACACCTCTTTTGCAGAGGCGACCTACTGCTTCTTGGTTAAGTGACAAGGTTAGCCACTGTCTAATTTCTTCCAACACTGTCTAAGGAGAAGTGCATGTTTTTAAATCGCTACTCCTTCTTGGTTAAGTGACAAGGTTAGCCACTGTCTAATTTCTTCCAACGCTGTCTTAAGAAGAAGTGCATATTTTTAAATTGCTACTGCATATGTGGAATTTTACATTCAACAATGAATTATAACTACTTCTTAAGCTCTACACATAGATGTGTAACTCTGACTTATGTCCATATTACTGAGTATTTGTTTTGTGTTGGGAACTGTCCAAGGCAAGTAATTGTGTAATTTCATAATAAATACACAGGTCTAGCAGGTACCCCTTTGTCTCGCATTTTCAATGAACAATTGATATCAGAGTGGTTACAACTCTATTTCTAATGAATCAGAGCTTTATTGTCAGGACTTCATTTAACCTTAATTGCTGCCTTCACGGCCAGTCCACATATACAGCCATTGAGAAATGTAATTTCCAGTCTGTGAATGGGTGAAGGATGTTCCTCTACATACGATAGAAAGTGCGACTGCAATGAATGCCTTTAAGAAGAAACAAACAAAACTGGGTCTAGGAGAAGTGGCATAAGAGCAAATCACAGCACATCATTGGTGTTGGTTTTCACTTATGTTTTTACAGTTCTATAGTACAAGCAGATATAAAATTATAAAAGTTAAAAAGCTAAGTTGGTACAGTTCATTCAAGTGAAACAAAAATAATATCCATAAATCAAATATATTAGAAATATCATTAAATGCATTAGAAATAGGAGATCAGGTCCAGCTGGGAGTTTTCTAAAAAAGAAGTGATCTTTGTGTAACAAAAATTTCTCGCAAATACAACTTCATACATAAAATGGACACTAAAAAGAGGATTAGCATTTATGCTGCATTTCCAATTTGCTAGGACAGTTATGCCTGCACTGTTTCATGGACCACTTTATATAGTTATCTTGAGCATTAATAGGAAAAACAAAAAAACAAAAAGAGCTTTTGTGGCAAATTTCATATGTATATCACTCTGGGCATGTATGTAAAAATTTCTATACATAAATTAATAATAGGTACTAATTTATCTAAGAAAGTAGACTTTTATGTTCACACTTCAAGTAAATGCCCTTGCCATTTCCACCATATTCCCAGGTCTAGCTCTAATCCCACAGTTCACCGTTCAACTTTGCAAGAAGTTGACATGCTTTGTTCACATTGAAAAACACGAGTAATAAAAACGTCAAATCAGAATTACCCCCACAACCCCCACTCAAAACAAACCAAAACAAAAACCTAATAGTCATTTTTTAATTTTTTACATTAATTACAGCTTATTCACTTTGTATCCCAGATGTAGGCCCTTCCATTATTTCCTCCCAATCCCTTCCTCCCTCATCTCTTCCCATGCCCCTCTCCAAGTCCACTGATAGGGGAGGTCCTCCTCCCTTTCCATCTGACCCTAGCCTATCAGGTTTCATCAGGACTGGCTTCCATGTCCTGCTCTGTGGCCTGGTAAGACTGTTCTTCCCTCAGGGGGAGGTGATCAAAGAGCCAGCCACTGAGTTCATGTCAGAGACAGTCCCTGTTTCCCTTACTAGGGCACCCACCTGGATACTGAGCTGCCATGGGTTACATCTGAGCAGGGGTTCTAGGTTATCTCCATGCATGGTCCTTAGTTGGAGTATCAGTCTCAGAAAAGACCCCTGGGCCCAGATTTTTTTGGTTCTGTTGCTCTCCTTGTGTAGCTCCTGTCCTCTCCAGGTCTTTCTATCTCCCCCTTCTTTCATAAGATTTCCAGCACTCTGCCCAAAGTTAGATTATGAGTCTCAGCATCTGCTTTGATACCCTTCAGGGTAGAGTCTTTCAGAGGCTTCTGTGGTAGGCTCCAGTCCTGTTTCCTGTTTCCTCCCTCTTCTGATATCTGTCCCTTTTGCATTTCTGAGTGAGGATTGATCATCTTATCTCACTCAGGATGATCTTTTCTAGATCCCACCATTTGCCCGCAAATTTCATGATTTCCTTTTTTTAATTGCTGAGTAGTATTCCATTGTGTAAATGTACCACAATTTCTGTATCCATTCTTCAGTTGAGGGGCATCTGGGTTGGTGCCAGGTTCTGGCTATTACACAGAAAGCTGCTACGAACATGGTTGAACAAATGTCCTTGTTGTGTACTTGAATATAGAAATGTTCTCCAACCAAATTTACCTCAAGTAGTAATGCCAGGACACAGACTTTAAAAGAACAATTATAAATATGATCAAATAATTAAAGGAGTTTAAAAACATAGAAACAAAAAGCTGAATGAATTTAAGGGGACTTGCAATACATGTCTGAGCAAGAGCCAAAGAAAGCCAAATATATGTTGAATGAAATGACAAAAACAATTTGGAATTAGGGAACTGAATTCAGTAAACAGAAAGATTAAAGAAAACTCAAGCTAAAATTAAGATAGAGTTAAAAAACACAACAAAACAAACAAACAAACAAACAAACAAAACCAAACTCAATAACCCAATGAGAAAATTGAAGTGAAGTTTCTGGTGTCTTTGATTATAACATGCCATGGGGAATTCCTTTCATCCTTCTTCCTGTTTAATCTGTATGTTTCTTGTATCCACAAGGGTTGCAGAAAGATCACCTTTCTGGAAATTCCACTGTGTCATGGGAATATTTTTTTTTTAATTTTGATCACATGTGAGGGATGTGGAAATGATTTTTCTTCACAGAAAACAGCTCCCATGAAAAGGCATATGATGTGAGTCAGCTGGAAACTGCAAGGGGGTTGGTTGGGTTTTGCCAGCTGGAAAACATCCTCATGTGGACTCTGAGAAGGGATAAACAGAAGCCCACAGACAGTGAGAGAACATCCTCATGTGGACTCTGAGAAGGGATAAACAGAAGCCCACAGACAGTGAGAGAACGCTTTTTGCATCTCAGTGCTTTGCAGCTGTTCACATCACTTCGCTGATTTTCACAAAGAAAAACACTCCAGAGAATTCTTGCTGCTTTGATGGGGTTTTGGTGTTTCGGTGTACTCTCGCTGTTTGGGAGGTGTCTTGCCTCTTCTGCTGAGTGGTTCCACCACTGTTGCTGTTGTTTGCTGTTTGCTGCTATGGTCTACTGCTTTGCTGTTTGACTGGACTGCTGCTATCCTAAGGACTGAGACTGATATATTCCCAAAGAACCCAATTAGCATAATCAGCAGGAAGTAGCTAAAAGAGGTCTCCAACCCCTTTCCCTACTAATCTCCTACCTAAGGTGGGGGTGGGAGGGATGGAGGTAGAGGCATTTAATAACATTAAATAATATAGGTGTTTGAAAAATCTAAGCTTACACAAAATTCAGAAAAAAGCATGGACTTGAAAATAAGAGAAGAATTAGGTCATTCAGGCAAAGAAAAAAAGTAAATAGACATACAAAGTAAACATGGAGAAATTATGGTATAGTACAAAAGGATCTCATCTTCAAAGTATAGGCATAGATGAAAGAAAAAATATCCATGTCAATAGCATATACCATATCTTCAATGAAATAATAAAACATTCCCAAATTAAGGAGAGGCATACCATTGTAGATACAAGAAACATATAGATCAAACAGGCAGGAACATGAAAGAAATTCCCCATGGTATGTTATAGTCAAAACACTAAACATACAGAACCAAGATAGGATTCAGAAAGTTACAAAGGGAAAAGAAGCCACAACTCACATAAAAAGGAAGACCCGTTCCCAACAGAAATTTTAAAAGCCAGAAAAACACAGAATGGTGTATTTCAAATCCTAAGAATGGCCAGTGAGATGAGTGAACAGTTGGGGATATTTGCTGTTCTTGCAGGAAACCTGTGTTTGGATCACAGCACCAAAATGTTTCCTCCTAACCATCCTCAGTATGCCTGTAGTGCACATGTTGGAGGCAAGCATTATTGTACTTAAAATAAATTTAATCAATCTAAAAATATTATTTTTAATATTAGAAGACTATGAATAGCAACCTAGAATACTCAGCAAAACTATAAGCCATCGATAAAAAGAAAGAAAGAGAAAATTCTTCCATGGTATAAACAAGCTAAGAGGATTTATGCTAAAAGAACTCATGTTTACTCAACAAGACTTATACTTTGGACAGAAGAGAAGAATAAGCATAGCCAAGACTCAATAGAAAGAAATAAGTGAAGCTATAACTGAAAACACAAACAGGATAAGAAAACAGCAGTCATACACCTTTGAATAACTCTGAGAGCCTTCAACTCTGCATCCAAAAGATGCATGTCAGGTTTTAAAAACAAAACTACCTTTATCCACAAGTAACTCATTTTACCTTCACAAATAGGCACCACCTTAAATTGAAAGGAAGAGTAAATTTTCCAAGCCATACGTTTAGAAAGCAAGCAGGAGCTTCAATCTTCATATATGGGGAAAATTTCATAGATAAATAAATAAACAAAACAATACATTTAAAAAATCTCATGGAAGCGCAGTGTGTCACAGAATGTCACACAGTACAGCCCTTTGTCCACACATCTTTACTTGCAAATGGTCATTGCAATGAGTCATTGGTCTGTTTTGAGACCTCTGGAATCTGCCGTACTATCAATAGTAGATCTTCATCAGACTCCTCTCAGATACTCTGTTATTGCCTTGTCTCATGGAGATCTTGCAACTCTGGATCTGCAAGACTGGCCCTTTCATGCATTCCAGCAGTTCACAGATGAGGTAGATGTTGGGGTGAGCCAATTCAAAGCCCTGGGTCTGGGCCTGGCTGGTACTGAGACCAGCTCAACACTAGCATTTTTCAGGCTGAGTTGGAAAGCCAGCCTATTCTACATGGCAAGCACCTGTATCAAAAGAGGGAGGAGAAGGAAGAAGGGGAGAGAAGGAAGGAGAGAAACATACACACACATGCACACAAGAAATAAAACAGAGACATAAAGAGGAGGGGGAAGGAAAGACAGATTGATCTCAAATCACAGTGTTGCCTGTGAATGGGAGAAAATTAAAACAACCTCAATTTTAAAATTCACAAATCCGTTACAATAACGCAGAAAATAATGTAACTACAACAGGATACAAGGAAGACACTGGATATGGACTTTTGTTCTCCATATGTAAAGACACAGGAAACACTGTGCTTGCACCCACATCCACCCACACACATGCACTATTCAAGCATACACAAAAGTAAAAATGTGTTACCTCGTTCATTTCCAGATTATTCAGCTGTAAGCTAATTGTTGTGTGTGTGTGTGTGTGTGTGTGTGTGTGTGTGTGTGAAAATCTTTTTGACTTTGCTTTCCTCACATTATCTCCTAGTCTTCGGACTTCTTTGTGGCTCATTTTTCCTATTCAGTTCCTTCTGTTTTGTTCTCTCCTTGCAACTTAGAGGTTCAAATGCTCCTCATTATCTACAGCAATATACTTTTTATAAGACTTTTACAACTGGTGCTAGTTAGTTTTGTGTAAGTTATAGAAATGATCAGCCTGCAAAGTTTGGTCATGTCCAGAAATGTTATCATGGCTATGCCTCCTGTAATCCAATGTTTATCTCCATAGCCAGATGGTCCCTCTTTCTACCATTTATTTTTAGATTCAGTTAACCTTTGATATACATAATAGTGTTTCTTTTTTTTTAATTTTGCATCATGAAAACTTTTCTTGCATGCATTTTAGAGAAAACTATTTATTATTATTTTTCTCTACATATCCTGCATTTTAGAGAAAATAATAATAGAGAAAATAAATAATAATAATAATAAATATTTTTCTCTAAGATATTATTTTTATCATATATTATCTACAGAGAAATGGACCATAAGACATTGTCTCACATTATTTTAAAGGCTGAGAAGTTTCACCATCTGCTGTCTGTCAACCAGATATCTTGGAAAAAAATATAAGGCCTAAGAGAAGATGTCGAATGGTGTAGATTCCATTATGGGTTTAAAGATCTGAGAAGCAGGAACATAAAAGACCACACCTCAAAGCAATCAGCCACACAGAAAGCAAAGTTAGCTCTTTCCTCTATTCAAGGTCCACAAACCACACCAAGGGTCGTTGATTTACTCAGGCCACCAATTACTACATATTAGGTTTGTCCCAGAAGCACCCTCACAGATACACAAGGAAGTAGCACGTGACGTCCACGGAGGCTTTCATTAGCTGAGACAAGCGAAACAAAAATTAACTCGCATACTAAAAATAGGAGTTGGAAGATCAAGAGGTTGGTTTCTCTACTTTCCATTATAATATGGATTAGAAATTAAGGGGAAAATCTGAGGAAGTTTGATCATGTCAGCAAACTCAAAGCTGCTTTGTCAATGACATGTTTGACTCAGGTGCCAGGTTACACAAGAGCAACTGAAACCTAGAAACAGTGAGAAGGTTAGAGTTCAGGGGACAACTGGCCTCATTTTCATTAATTATTGTTATGTATGTGTGTTCATTCCTAAATATATAAATATGACCTGCTCAGTCTGCATAATGATACTTGCATGTATGTTTTAGGGATTACCATTTAGCCTTGGTTAACCCGTTTGTGTGTTCTTCCCTGGAGAAGACTATTTTTCCTACTCTTGGCAGTCCTTTGTTGCCTGTAGTTTTCTGAGTAGGGTTGAGGCCTCATTATGTTCATTTTTTAACAAAAAGAAAATTACTTTTTTCTGATAATTAGATGATGACATCATATATAAAAGACTTAGTCTGTTTTCTCCTAAGACAGGAGCCTACCACAGAGGGCCTCTGAAAGACTCTACCTAGCAGTGTATCAAAGCAGAAACTGAGACTCATAACCAAATCTTCGGCAGAGTGCAAGGAATCATATGAAAGAAGGGGGAGTTAGTAAGACCTGGATAGGACAGGAGCTCCACAAGGACCAAATATATCTGGGCACAGGAGTCATGAGACTGTTTCTCCAACCAAGGACCATGTATGGATATAACCTAGAACCTCTGCTTAGATGTAGCCCATGGTAGCTCAATATCCAAGGGTGTACTCTAGTAAGGGGAAGAGGGAGTATCTCTGACAGGAACTCAATGGCAGGCTCTTTGACCTCCCCACGCCCCCCTGGGAGAAGCAGCCCTGCTAGGCCACAGAGGAGGACTTTGCATCCAGTCCTGAAGATACCTGATAAACCAGGGTCAGATGAAAGTGGAGGAGGTTCTCCCCTATCAGTGGACTTGGAAAAGGGCAGGGAGGAGGTAAGGAAGTGAGTATGAGATTGGGAGGGAATGAGGGAGCAGGATACAGCTGGGATACAGAGTTAATAAATGTAACTAATAATAAAAATAAATTTTAAAAAGACTAAAAAAAAGACTTAGTCTGATACCTTAGACTGTATGAATGCTCTGAATAGTTAATAGCTATTTGGTGATCTATGAAACATAATGTTAAGAGCAAGAATATGTTGTGTAATTTAAACCCTTGGAATTAAAATCTGAGTAGAAAGGGGACCTCTCTACCCTGTGAGCCTACTTTCAGTTGAAGAGGGTCAGAAACATTAAATATACAGACATATGAACTTGTTCCTATCAAACATTGCAAACAAGACCTGTACTATAAAACAGCATGTTTACTGACTAGAATGACATGAAACTATTAAAATCTATTCATAATTAAAATTAAGCTTGGTGGCACAGGTCTATAATCCTCGATAGCTGATAGGCTGAGGTCGAAAGAGGGGCAGGTTCAAGGCATGCCAGGATGACAGAATGAGTTCAAGGTCAGCCTGAGCAATCTAAGATCTTGTCTTAAAATAGGAAGTGCAAAGAAAGCTGAGAGATGTAGCTCAGTGATAGAACATTAAACTCTAAGGTTAAGTCCCAGATCAGCAATTAATTAATGTCATGGTAGCATGTTCATAACGTACTAGGTGGTAACAGAGTAATTAGGAACAAAACATAAGCTGAGGAGCTCTGATTACAGTATGTTTGAGAGCTCATCAGCAGTCCCTTCCATACCATATGTACCTTCAAGTAGAACTGAGACATGAAGGCTGAAAAACAAAACAAACAAACAAATAAAAAACAAAAACAGTAACTCAGAAGCAGAGGAGGAAAACCTTCACAGAGGTGAGAGCCAGTGTGATACAGGGACAAGCAAGGGCATGCAAAGAATGCAACAGTGGCGAAAGTGAGGTTGAAGACACAGACAGTGGCGCGTCATCAGGAGCTGTCTATGCCACAGATGGCCACTGTAAACATCATCTTAAACACCGTTAGAGTGAAGAAGCCTGAAGTAGACGTATCCTGTGACTAGTGGCTTAAGATGTCACTTTACTGCAGAGATTCTTGAACTTCAGTGTTCACAGAGGCTGCCTGCAAGGGTCTTTAAAAGACTGATACCCTCATTCCAATTTCCTCATTCCAAAAAGTATGCATTTCTAACTGCATCCCAAGAGATACTGTAGGTGTAAGCACCATGAAGGATGATGGTGAACACTGAAGTTTTTAACCTCTTGCCCAACATAAGGGAATCGTGTACTTAAAATAAGTATATAAACATCCATGATAAGGTATCCATTTTTATGTTCAGATTTAATGAAACATAAGCATCGTTGGAGACATGACTGGACAGGAGGTTATAATCTAATGCTTAGACTACACAAGAACCCTACCAGGCTAGTCCATTCAAATTCTTCGTAGCCTCTAAAGCATGGCTCCTTCACTATAAGACAGGACACTTTTGAAATGGTCATCATCTGACCTACTCAATGACAAGTTAGGTCAAAGAATTTCTTTACCATCAGTTCCAAGACAGACGAGCACTAAATAGTGAAGAAATATGTAGGGAGGAGGTTGTAGCTTGGTTTGAGGAAAGGGTTTTCAGTTTGGGTGACTCATCTCCAGGAAAAAGGAACTGTAGTTCTATAGCTTGCCTTGAAGGAAGAAGAAAGGTGCTGAAGGAGACAGGAAGGAATCAGCAGTTCATGGAGAAACTTCCTTTGTGAGGTTTATTGTGAGCGTCTCATTGGTGTCTTATTTTCTGAATGTCATGATCGTAAGGGTGAATGTTCTTATTGAGGAACCATGCCTTATAGATCATAGGTGCTAATACTGTGAAAAAATTCAAAGGGTCAATAATAAGTGCCAGCAGAAAGACAGATGAGTGATCTTACTTATATGTAGAGTATAGAAACATCTGCCTCCTAAAAGGAGATAAGAACCTGGTGGCTACCTAGAGACAGGAGGGAGAAGGAGTGAGGAGAATGGGAAAAGACTAATAATCCACAGCTGAGAGGGTACTGCAAAATACGCAGAAGTTACTGAAAGCTATTCCCTTGCTGTATAGTATAGTGATTTGTACAGGGGCAAAATAGAGGTACACACAGGCATCTCAGTAATGTACCGGTCATTTGAAAAAGAAAAAGACTTTGAAGGTTTTTACCATAATGAAATGGTAAAGGTTTGAAATATTTTAATCTGATTGAAACATTACATGATTTATTAACCATAGCATGGTAGGTATTCCATTACGATGTACAATTTTATGTTTTTACATATCATTTAAAAAATTTTAAAAGTCAATGCCAATTGGGTGATTTAGAAGCATTATCAGTAGTCCACACAAGAAATAATAGGTGTTCTACTCAGATAAATGGGGAATAATCAAATAATGCAACAAAGACCTAGAAGATACCATTTGGTGAAGGTTGGTCTAGATATAAAAAAAATGAAGGAAGGATTGCCAAAGATAATTGACTGAGTTAGTTACTCTATCTTATTATTTGAATAAAATGGAGTTTCATCTTTAAAATAAGAAATATGAATATACCAAAGCAAAAAGTTGTGTGTGTGTGTGGGGGGGGTAATATTTCCTTGTGTTTCGTGGACTATATGCTCTTATCTAAAACATGGCAGTAATCATAGTGAAAGCTGGAACTGACAACCCAGTTATGAAAGACTTCTGGCTTCCAAGGGCACCACAAAGCATGTTTCAGGAAAAAAAATGTCATGAAGGAACCCCTGATCCTATCCACAGTATCCCCTAGGGAGTATGAGCCAGACTACACTTGGGCTCTGTGTCAAATATGATTGCTGTGACTCTAGCTTAAGCTGGTAACTAGAGCATCTAAAGTGAAAAAAGACAGTGATTAAAAACTAGTGATAGAGGAGCTGAAAGAGCAAAGAAAAAGAGGCTTAATCTCTGAGTTAAAATTCAAAGGGAATGAACATAAAAAGCAATGAAATAAAAGAGTTGATAGTGCACAAAAAATGGCATTTAGTAGCGTATTAGTTTGTAGAAACAACTATTTGAAAACAAAAAGGAAAGAGAGGCATGGTTAAAAAAAAAAAAGACATTTACTAGATTGTCTAAAGACAAAACTCCCAAGGAAACAATACTGAAGAAGACTTGGGAAAAGCACCTGTGACCCTGGGGAAACTGGGTGACCCCTTCCTTACAGAGTACTTTAGCAGAAAGTTCCCCAGAGTCCAAGGAAGCAAAACAAAGGTTTACTAATGGAAACACAGAGATTATATTTAAGGATCTCTGACAGAGGATCACAGGCACAAACTTGAGAGCACTCCAGAAATCAACCAGTGCCTTCTTGCCAAAAAAACAACAACAACAACAACAACAAAAGTGTCTCTCACAAGACCGGAGGTGTGCAGCTCAGCATCAAATTTAGAGAACTGTGGGAACTAAAATCAGTAAAGCCCATGAGATAGGCCCAACACAATATGAAGTTTCAAAGGACGCTGAAAGAGAACTCATGAATGTACATCATTTTATAATATAATTTGATATTCAATAAAAGAATAGTGTTTTACTTTAAAATGTCTAAGTGTTCATAGTGTAAAAATTGCAAGGAAAGCAAAATAAGTAAAAACAAAACAAAAAACCTGAAAACTTGTGTACTTTGGACTTTGGGTACCCCAGACTAATATGATGCTATTAACAGATCATGATTAGATTAGAAGAAGGTGTTCTCTGAACTCACTGTACACTTAACAGTCTCTGTTTAGGAAGCACTGCCAAGTTCCTAAGCACCACCTGGACTTAGTGCATGCAGTTACACAAAGTGATGTGATTTGTGCCAGTTGAAAGAGTGTATGATTTTACACTTCGCAAAATTTAAATCCAGATAATTTGTATTATTTTTGAAGGGTTCAAGATATATAATTTGTATCATGAGAGGAAAAGAAGAGAATTGTTTGTAGAGTCTAGTTTATATAAATTGATTAAAGTGGAGGTTATTCTATTTGTTTGTTTGAGTGTATTCCAAGGAATAAAACAATTATAACTAATATAACACAAGTAAAATGAGTAGGTGGTTATAGTATAGCTCTTGGGAGTGAAAAATACCAAAGAAAGGTGAGCCCAGATTAGATCCATTAATCCCGAACTCACCAGGGAGCCCAAATGTAATCTTTAGACCCAGATATCTCCATGCTCCATCTGACGCTCCTGATTGACACTGGTTGTGGAAAGAAAAGATTTTTTTTTTAAATTCTTACAAGTTTTCCCAACAGAGGTAAAATTGTTCAATATGAAACCTAGATTCATCTGAAGAACACAATGATTTTATAGCATGCACAAGGGACAAGGGCTAGAATTATTCAATGAATGTACAACAGAGAAAGAAAGAAAGAGAGGAGAAAGGAGAGGGAGACAAGAATTATATCCACATAGTTAAAACCAGCAAATATTTATGTTAACGTTCCCTAAAAAAGAATTATATTCAGGAATTTCATATATTAGGAATTTATAATGTAACTTATCTAAATATTACTAATTATAATTATTGAGTTATATATTGAATTTTAGAGAAGAATTTTGTGTGGATGGGTGCTTAACTAGAATGACAATAATCTACAAAAAATCTCTCATACTCCATAAGGCTATTAAGAATAACTGAAAAGTTTCAATTACCCTACTTATGGCTACAATCTCCCTTATTCTACACATTCATAGATGTCACTGGCAAGAGCTATATAGAAACTGTCTCGAGGCTTTAAAAATACTGGAATTATTGACAGATCAAAACATGTTGGATTTTCCCTCTGAATTTCAGTTATGGGGAAAAAAATGAAATAGTTCCTGTCAAAGAATGTCAACTTGGCTCTAGCAGGCAAACTTCCCTGACAGTCTCTGTGCAGTAACTGCCCTGTTATTTAGTAATTGACCCTGACTGCAGCAGAGATGGAGCATGTAAAGAGAAGAATAAGCAAAACAAAATGACTGGGAAACAGGAAAATTGAAGGAAATGCAACATTGTTTTCTGTCTGATTCTTTTCATTTAACTAAAGAAAGCAAGCAAGTAATGGGGAGTTTGAGGGGGAGAGAGAGTAACAGAGAGAGGGAAAAGAAGAAAAAGAAAGAAAAAAGGAAGGAAGGAAGGAAGGAAGGAAGGAAGGAAGGAAGGAAGGAGGGAGGGAGGAAAGAGAGAGAGAGAAAGAAAGAGAGAAAGAAAGAAAGAAAGAAAGAAAGAAAGAAAGAAAGAAAGAAAGAAAGAAAGAAAAGACTAAAATTGACTGCATGCATACTAAATTTGAAATACGAAAAAAAAATTGCCCAGATATTTTCTATCATTTTGGTTTCCATTGTCTGCATGAGTGTATGCCAAGTTCCTAGTGAAAACAGGTAAACACAAATTCACACTTAGTTCATATTTTGTGTTTGTGGTTACTGACACCGGGCCTTACACATGTCTAAAGCTCTGTAGCTTGGTCATCCGTTCACTCACTACACGGAGCGCTTATCAAACAACTGCTCTGCCCAGATGGTAATGGCACGTCCGTGAAGAAAGCAAAGCCCATCAACAGGCTGACCCTGCTATCACTAAGATGATATTTGCCTGCCCTGAGGAAAACTGTGATCATAAACCAGTGATCAAACCTTCATACCTTACACCAGCAACCTGAATTTAAAAGTGAGCTCTGCCAGAGTGGATCCTATCCTTGGCACAACTTCCTGAACAGAACACCAACAGCTCAGGCTCTAAGATCAACAATCAATAATTGGGACCTCATGAATAGCAAGTCAGTGATGAGTTCAGTCATGGTTCTAATTATGGTGATCTATTTTGTCAGGATTTTGTTGTTGTTGTTTTGTTTTTTTAAGCAAACAAAAACAGAATAGAGGTCACTGAAGAAGTGGTTCACATAACTCAAAGTGTGTTTTGAGAGTAAATTCTGATTTCTTCTTGCCAGACCAGAGTTTCCAGGAAACTTCCATTTAAATGCAGTTTTACACCTAAATGAAGCCTGTTTCTCACAGTGGCTGTTAATACTGAAAAGAAATTACAGTTGATTTCATGATTACAACAGTCTTACTATTTCTTTTCTGTTGTATTTATAATTTCCTCCTTTGTTACCAACCTTACCTTTCCTTGTGTTTTTCTGTTCCACAGAAAAAAATTATGACATCAACATCCAAAGGCATTCTTCGCCCATTTCTAATCGTCTGCGTCATCCTGGGCTGCTTTGTGGCATGTCTGCTCATTTACATCAAACCCACGAACAGCTGGGTCTTCAGTCCAATGGAGTCTGCAAGTTCTGTGCTGAAGATGAAAAATTTCTTCTCCGCGAAAACTGATTATTTTAATGAAACCACTATTCTCGTTTGGGTGTGGCCATTTGGGCAGACTTTTGACCTTACGTCCTGCCAAGCGATGTTCAACATCCAAGGGTGCCATCTCACAACGGACCGTTCATTGTACAACAAATCCCACGCGGTCCTGATACACCACAGAGACATCAGCTGGGATCTGACTAACTTACCTCAGCAGGCCAGGCCACCCTTTCAGAAGTGGATTTGGATGAACTTAGAGTCACCCACTCATACCCCCCAAAAGAGTGGCATTGAGCACTTGTTCAACCTGACTCTGACCTACCGCCGCGACTCAGATATTCAAGTGCCTTATGGGTTCTTGACGGTGAGCACGAATCCCTTTGCGTTTGAAGTGCCAAGCAAAGAAAAGTTAGTGTGCTGGGTTGTGAGTAACTGGAACCCGGAACATGCCAGGGTCAAGTACTACAACGAGCTCAGCAAGAGTATTGAGATCCACACGTATGGGCAAGCGTTTGGAGAGTATGTGAATGATAAGAACCTGATTCCCACCATATCTACTTGTAAATTTTATCTGTCTTTTGAAAATTCAATTCACAAAGATTACATCACAGAAAAGCTCTACAATGCATTTTTGGCTGGCTCAGTACCTGTTGTCCTCGGACCATCTAGGGAAAACTATGAGAATTATATTCCAGCTGATTCATTCATTCATGTGGAAGATTATAACTCTCCCAGTGAGTTGGCAAAGTATCTGAAGGAAGTTGACAAAAACAATAAGCTGTACCTTAGTTACTTTAACTGGAGGAAGGATTTTACTGTAAACCTCCCACGATTTTGGGAATCACATGCATGCCTAGCTTGTGATCACGTAAAACGGCATCAAGAGTATAAGTCTGTTGGTAATTTAGAGAAATGGTTTTGGAATTAAAGTTTTCATCATTTTCAAATTTAGTGAAATATGTTAATGACACATCATTCAAGTTTTAAGGATAATAGAATCACTTTGCTTTTGTGTGAAAATTTATTTAAAACCCTTAAGTAACATGTATATTTTGATGGAAATTTTTAAGAGATCAGAATCAGCAATCATTCCATTTGGTTTTAAATTATCCTGTATATATGTGATAATGAACACTGAAAATAATTTATTTGTCACTCTCATTTGTAAACATTCTTTTTCACATTTTATAGTTGCCTGTAAAGAAAGATTATGATTTAGATGTTTCTACACCAATCAGATCTTTAATAGATTTGGGAAATGAAAATGCATATCCTAAAATATGGAAGACTTTTTACCAAGTATTATAATATCTAGATTCTAGCTTGCATATGTGAACAAAGAAGGATTATAGCATCACTTAATTCTTAACCTACTTGACTTCAGAATTGGATGCTGTTGGTAACTGATACAGTTGTTACCTATTTATCACATTTGTGAGGATGAACTTACTCATGTAACAAATAAGAAAGATATGAATCCCAAAGTTAGTAGACCTCATATTCAATTTCATGAAGTTGTTTTGGAACAGTGGACTTTAAATATCTTAAGTAAGTATGCAAGAATTGTGAGACATACAATTTATGTGGGTTTTTGTGATATTTTTTATTGCCTAATAACACCTAATCTTTGATAGTTTCCCTTCAAATTCTGAGGATAATCATTGTTCTAAAAATAAGTAATGCCCTCATATAACAATGAAAAAAATGATATTTGCAAATGCAAAATAAATGTATAAATTATGACATTTATATAACTTTAATTACTCCATTCATTTAAAACATTTTTCCAAAGCATCCATACTGAAAAATTTTATTTTATGTATTGGGTAATAATCAGAAAGAAAACTTGAAAGATATATCCTATCATCTAAAAGAACCTAAACAAAAATTTTACTAATAGGTCTAACATATCATTAAATATAATACAGTGAGAACCTACAAGAAATACACAGTGCTGGCATAGAGTAAGATTTCACTATGTATGTATTAAATTAATTAACAACAAAAAGTCATGGGTAAAAATTGTTTCAGTAAAGCAACAGTTCTAGCTCATAGCTGCTAATTGAAATTTACCTTTTTTATTCCATTTTAAATATTATCCATACATAGCATATGTTGCTATGATATTCAGGGCTTTACAGAACCAATGTAAACTTATTATTGCACTGAATTTGGAGACCTGTTATTTGTGAACTTTCAGCTGCCTGCAGAAATCCTCTTCTGTAAGTGTGGAAAAAATAGATAGGCAAATGTGGATATAGTAGATTAAAAAGAAAACAGATATAAAAACTCCTTATTTGAAAATAATGTTTACAGAACATTATTCTCCAAAGTATTTCTAATGCCTGTGATCTACTCTGACCAGAACCAGAAAAAAAAAAATAATGTTCTGACGACATCTAGTTGGATCTTTTGTGGTTAGTTATACTTTTTCTATTTCCTGTTGTAATCAACAGAGCTTACACTCTCTCTCTGCACCACAAATAGATTATAGGGAAGATGAATTTTATTTCAGTAAGCAGCAAGTATGTGCTCTGTGAGGGAATAAGTTCCCCCAGCATGGGAAGGATTTGAGAAAACAAAACAAAACAAAACAAAAAACAGAATTAAACAGAGAGCTTGATCCCACGTTCTCTATATTTTTCTTTCTTCCTTTCTTTCTTTCCTTCTTTCTTCTTCTTCTTCTTTTTTTATACATAATTGCACAGGTAATGTTGTTAGTCTCAAACTACCAGAGAAATAAAGGTGAAAATGTGTTGTCACTGCCTGGTTTGTGACACAAGCTTCCTATAAATTGCATCTTTTGCCATTCTCAAAGGAGACTGTAAGAGTCATTGTTAATTTAGTATATACTAATGTATATGTACACACATACTAGTAAATTTGCCCAGTTGTTTAACTATTCAACACGTGTTGCAATTGCAAGCTTTTTTTAATCATCTGACCCAGCATAAATTTCCTTTACATTATCTCTTCTAACCACACATTGATTTTTCTATACATTAAGAAATAGTACATGTATGAATGCTTTCCTAGAGGCTCTCATCATACATTGACTTGTTGAAAGTCAGCTTCATACGTTTACCTGTTACGTTTTTGATCTACAAATTGTAGAGCCCTAAAGATGCTAAGTTTAAAGTCTGCTTGCTTTGAAAGGCGGAAGGTGTTTGATATTGCTTCCATCCACCATTGCTAAATTGGATGCTAAGAGACCTGAAGACAATTAATTACCTCTTCCGTTGACTATGAATTTAAGCCCATTTTTGGACTGGAACTGCAACTAAATACCCATAATATTTGCAAAGCCAAGGTTCCACTGTTTCATCTGTACAGTGAGAGCCCAATGCCAAGCTATAGGAGTTAATGTCTAAATTTCAAGTGCACAGTGAATGAGACTTTTTTAATTAGAAGAAATCACAACAATATTCATAAGTCAAACTCTTCTTTCTGTTTATGAGTTAACTACTTACAAAGACATTATTTATTCCTGACATACGTTGAAAGACAGGCATGCCAACTCCTTATGTAGTGATAGTAGAGATTAGCATTTAAGGATCCTATTGCTATTAATCTCCTGTTTGTCTCTACCCTATCCACACCTTTCTGTACAAATATGTCTCAATTCTTATAAATGTAAATATCATATTGACATTATTTAGTGTCTGTGGGATGGTACATTCTGGAAGGACTTCAGCCTTTGAATATATAGTAAATGGAACTTTGAGATGTAGACTTTTTCTGATTTAGTTGTTTTAGCTGTTGAACATTAGCAGAGGAAATGAGATTCACTATTTATGAGAAATAGCCACTGAAAAGATATGCCATTGACTACTCTTTTAATAAATCCTGTGGCTCACAATTTTTCTAAGAATATCTTTTATGAAAAATAGATTTATTCAACCAAATCGGCTTGCTGTTGGTTATAATAAGACAGATAATGGGTCTAGGAATACATGATGATGAGTCTAAAAAGTCCATAAACAAGTTTTCACTCCAAAGTGTAGACAGTCATTATCAGTGCTGTGAATGTTTAATTGTTAATTAATGCAGTATTTATTAGTAAGAATATGGAAATAATTATTTTAAGCCGAACTGATAAGAAAATTTACTGAATTATTTATCTAGATATATTATATTTTAAAGAGGGAAGACCATGGTAGCCATAAATTTTAGGACAGCCATGACTTAATCTGAAGTAGAAACTACAAAAAATAATCTTAGTGGGAAACCAATATTAACTTACAAGGTTCATATTTACTATGAAAAAGCACAGTCCTAGAATGTATGGAGCTTGAACCAAAACCCTTGAAATGTAAAGGGACAGAATACTTAAGGAACTATTTGCTGAGCTTTTAAATTCTTGCCTCTAATTAGAGATTAACTAAGGGAGAAATAAAAACAGAAAACAAACTACAGAGATTTTTTTTCACTTGTCTAATTTCAGACTAGATTTCATGGTTGTTATTCACCCAGAAAGCATTTGGTGTAAATTAATGTTTCAAAATATTCTAGTTCTCCACATTTTACTTTGTGCTTGACCAAGTCTGTCAGCATCCCTAACCTCTAATTTCAAGAAAGGGCGGTGTTAAGAGTTGTAATCAAGCTACTAAATATAACAGATTTTAGAAACTAAAGTATAAGTGGTTCTTTATGCAGGAGGGTTTATTAACAAATGCCTATCAAATAGTTACATCAATGAAATTTGTAGACATGAAAGACACTTTTATTGTAGCCAAAATACCAGCTTCTTCACACTAAATGGAGATATGTTTTATATTAGTTTTATAGTTTATATTGCTCCCAGATGCAGACTATAGGAGGTTTAAGTCCTTCTTATCTTATATTTTAAGACTCAAAAAGAAATAAAATGTTAAAAAAGATTAAACTATGTTTGGAATTTGTTCTACTTTAATATTAACCACTCACCAACAGATTCCAATAAAAAAGAAATTAGTATGTAAGGAGAATACAAAATAAAACACCATGATAGGCAAATATGTATCACCAAACTATGGGGAGAGGAACAGAGTTTTACCCTTTGTCCTTGCTAATTGCTTTTGTTGTCTAGTGAATGTACTGCGAAGACCAGCAGTCAGGTCTTGTTTTTGCTGTGGACATCTCTACTCTGGAATTTTTAATGGCACTTTGAAAAATAGATAAGCTCTGCTACCCCCCAAAGTATTGTCCTTCTTTGTAATTCATATTCAATCCATCCATACTCATAAGCACTTAGTAGAGTCTAAATGGTAGACACACTGCTAAACTAGAAACATGAGTAATTCTATGCTAGGTTGTCACTGCAACAAACTGTAGCCTTGAGAAAATCGCTTGACCTCTCTGGACAAATTATGTTGGTAAGGGTTCCTTCAGCACCCTGCTTTTTAATAGCAGGCCTAGCTTGATATATGCATAAATTTAAATTTTAAATTTCCTTTCCCACCTAAAAATATTTTCGGAAGTTAATACTTCAAATCTAATTTCTTCTTGTTTCTCTATAACAATATTTAAATTTTTAAAGCATGAAACTGGTTATTTGAGTGCTGGAAAAAAAAACATAATCATGGTTCTTTACTGGAGCTTACAATGTAGCAAGTGCTCTATTAACTAATATTTTTCTTTTGTATTTATTTTTCCTCTTAGGTATTTTGTAAAACACTGTTCCCTGGGAATTTAGTTGTCTATAGGAAACCAACCATATGCTGAACCCTATTCTCAAGCATTTCAGATTTTTATGCACTGCTCAAATTCTTACTATAATAATGTAAAAATATTTATTGATGTAAAACTTAGGAATTCAGTGGAAGCTCATGAGGTCCTCCATCAACAGGAATATACAGTTTGTATAAGACTGACTATATTTAAATTTTTTATTCTTTTATTAGACATTACAGGATTAATGTCTAATTTATTTTTATATTCATTTAACATACATTTAATGTATTTTCATTTAAAAGCAAATTCCATACCATTAATCCCATCCCCTTCTAAGCCATGGGATCCAGAACTTGCAGAGACATGTACTCATAGTACTGACACCTAGTCCCTGTTTCATGCAATTGGAACCTCTTCAGATAATAAAACAAAAAAAACTAGCTAACAACAACAGGGAAAAAAAGTAAGAAGGCACAAGCCATCCTGTTATTACAAAGTTATCCACTTGGCAGAGGTTTTCAGATTCATATGTGCCTTGGGGACTCCCTAGATCAATGATATAGCAACAATTTACATCATCTGAAAGATTGCTATAATACATATTATTGATTGCTTAGGTCTGTGTTTTTTAATAACTCTCTAAACACCTCAGACATGTTGCTAGTTTTGGCAGTCTATGTCCTTCTTATTGAGGAGAAAATATTCTATGTTTGAACAAAACAGGCATGAGATGCTGCCTTTCTTAATCTCACTTGGAATCTTAAGTATGTTGGTAGATGTTACTGTATTTCATAGCCCAAGGTGTTTCTCAAACCTATTATGTCTTGTACAGTTGTGCTGCTTCTCAGCTATGATTCAGGACAAAGCATTTCTAGATGTTTACCTGGATTTTTTTTCTTTAATTCTCTCTTTAATTCTTAGTTTTTAAATGCATTTTTTTCTCTTTTAAGTACAAAAACAAGGTAGATAGTTATTAGGATCTCTTGCAGCCATTAAACTATCACACATGTTTAAGTAATTGCTTTCCTGGGACTCAGAATTTTGAGGGATGTGACAACAAGTTATAACATTGTTTTTTGTCTGCATCATGAATTCAGAATTAAATGCAAACTATGCTATTGACTAGCTGTACCTGAGCTCATCATCTCTGTTAGTGTCGGGATTTGTAAGTGTATGGTAGATGTAGCCTATTTTGAAAGTAACTGAATCCATTTCTAAAACATCAGATAATTATATACACATACATTGATGTGTATTATTTGAGTGTTCCACCACTGAGCTACGCCTCCGTAATTGTAAGAGAGAATAAGAGAAATCTAGAATATATCAAAATTTCAGCTCTAGCATCTATTGTTGTTTGTCTTGTAGCTCAGCTCAAAAAGGATTGCTGAAAATTTAAAGAAGCCGAAGGGTGATTACTCAACAAAAGAGAAATACATAGACATAGTAGACATAGTGTGAAAGCAAGCACTGACATTCCTGAAATTAGAACGGTTAATCCTCAATATGCACAAACATAGTTATGAAGCATGCAGTGCTGTCTGCTGAAATTAGAAAATCCTGGAACGAGCTTGGGGGTGATAGTGAGGGACAGACAGTACTCACCCCACTAAGCAAATACCATTCCCTGAAATAAACAGGACTAACTTTTCTTCACTATTATGAGAAATCAGGCACTTGATATTAATTTAGCTCATTAGCAGCTCATACAGCTGAAGTCCAAGTAAACAATAGCAGAAAGATTCTCCGAGATTATTTTCTGAGGAGGAAGTAGAAATATCCATCAACCTGATTAAATATGTCACACTGACGGCTAGCTTAGGCATAGAGCCAGCTTAGGATAAATGAAAAGAGAACTGAGCCTCCCTTTACCTTCCTTAAAGATTACCAAAAAAGAAAAAAGAAAATAAAAAGTCAAATGTTAAGATATAAACTCATTAAACATAAATTAATTTGTTCAGTGATGCAGAAATCAAATAAATTTAGCCAAGATGTGATTAATACTCTATGAATTCCATAATAAATAGAGTTTTGACATGAACAATCTCAACTATGCATATACATAATTTTTAAGTTGAATGGCCCAAAAAACAAACACTTAAAAAATCTTCACATGTTAAAAAGTAATAATTAAAATAGGATATTAATTATTTTAAAGTATTTTTAATTACTAGAAATGTTATAATTTAATTATAACATTAGAAGACCTCAAAAATTGAATTGGTTTACTGAATTCACAGGACACCAATATTTTTTAATTAGTTGAAAATGTAAAGAATAATAAATAAGAGACTGTTAGAGTTTCATTGTGAAAAACATATACATTTTCCTGAAAAAAAAAAAATGTGTTACAGGTGATTTCTCTACAATCTAAGATTGTAGAAGCATGTTAAAGTTTTTCTACACAGCCCTGCACTCAGTATTGATTATTGAGGGTGTAGCAGCGACAGTGTCAGGCTTGGCCAAAATGGCTCATAAAGACTCAATTAATATCCAAGACCCAGGACTACTCATTAGGTAAGAAAGACGTGAAGGTTACAGTGCAGCCCTTAGTCTCAGACCGACCTCATTAGTTCCCTTCAGCCCACGGTTGAGAAAATTCTAGAGATGTCATCCTTGTCAATGTGAGATCAAAAGGAGTGCTCATGGGTTAGGATATTATGTACCTCCATGGATTATAATGAGAACAGAGGCAAGACTACCTGATTATCTACATAAAACTGGAACCCATATGCTTTTAAGAAAACAAAATTCATCACAGATTCTAATGCAATGATTTTATAAAATAATCAAGGGACTAGGATTGTTTTTCCTCCTTTCCTCTTTCTATCCCTTAAATTCAACTGTGATGGTATTACAGAGTACGACAATGTAAAATATAAATATTTTTACATATTTGATAAGGGTAAAAGGCAATGACCATACTTATAATTATCTGGTTTATTCTGCATCTATACCATCATGGGAAAAAAAAAGAGTGCTTTTCAAAAATAAACACATGATAAAGAGATTAAAAGTCTAAATTTAGACCCAAGAAAAAAACAAGGAAATGTGAAGTTAACTCATGATCAAAATCCATTTTAGCTCTCGGCACCTATAATATAATTTGCTACCATTTCTGAGCCATAGATTTCTCATCTGTTATCTAGAGGTAATGAACTGTACATTAGATCCATCTAAAATGTCTTCATAAATATTGATGTTGATCAAAAAACTTGGCCCAAGTATATGGGCTACCATATGTTCTAGAGTTTTCTTCCATGCTTTCTTTCAGGTGGCTATGTCCTATGGGTGGTAAAAAATGGGTTAGGGGAGAATTGACAGACAGTTTTAAGTGCTGCTAAAGAAGAAAGTGTAGTGAAGTTTCACAAAGAACAGAAAATGTTCAAAGTGGTAACTTGATTCCATTCAAGGTTGCCGTACAGGCATAGCCAGTGCTTGACCTGAATAGTTCAAGTAATTATAATAAAGGGACTTATACTCAAGGAATTGAGGTCAAAGCAATCACACTGAAACAAAATGTGCCAATTCTTCTAATATGTGAATTGTAAGCATCAGTAATTCATAAAACTACTTTGAAAGCAATTGTATATTTTATTGTTGTACTATAATTTGCACTATGATATTATCGTGTTCAAGCAAACTTAAAATACTCTGAAATCTAATGCCAAATGTATAGTTCATAGGTTCATGTTATTATAAGAATTTCATTGCATTGTGCCAGCTCTTTAACACCGTTAATCCGTGGGTGTGTTATTGTGGCGCAGGGCCAACAGGGTTGTTGTAAACACATTAATTACTCATCGGGGTTTTATAGATGAAATCATACATCGATCAGAAATCACTTTTCTACTTATTTTTTTGTAGAGTATTTTTCCACACTTGAAAAAACATGATTATTTTATATCAAACATCAGTTTTTCTTTAAAATCTTATTGTAGTAGTCAATGCATGTCTGAAATAAGATGTTAAGTATTATATGACAATATTAATATTGTGTTTGTAAGTGAAAACAATGCATGCTGAAATGAATCATGCAGCCTTGGGGGCATACTTTTCTACTGCCAACTTACATGCAAGCTTTGTCTTAATCTGTGTGCATGGTTCACATCCTTTCAAGAGTCCTTTTTGAATATTTACAAACTGATATGTGATTCTTAGTGCTGATGAACCAGTGAACCAAGGTGCAATATCATTCTGCTTTAGTTTTTCTTCCTACTTTACATTATAATGTTGCACATTTTCCCAAAATACTTTTTTGGAGTTGTTGGCAATAAACCACAACAAATAAAACAATTTGCTGGTAAACTTTACAACCGACTACACGGCAATTTAATGTTATAAAACATGAAGACATGAAAAAAACCATTTTATGAGTTCCATTATATAAATGCAATATTCTGGTAACTTTTTTGTATAAGAAAAGCTTGTCATTTTTTTTTTGAAACACTGCCAAAATCAGTACTACTGCCAAAAGGGAGAAACACTGATCAGACCTGCATTACACTGACTTGAGCAATAACAGGCTATCCTTACTGTGTAGACAGCCAGTTGGTACCGCAAGGGGGGAGTAATGGTAGACTCATTGTTTTGTTTTTTAGTAATTTGCAAAACATAAAAGCAGTATGAATTTTGACAACAGAGATATGTCTTTACATGATGATAATTCACAGATATCTTTAAAAATAAAACTCATTCCATTCTGGAAAGGATGTGTCCAAGCATTTTGTTTGGTTGGTTTGATTTGTTTCAGAAACTATACTTGTTTTTGAAAGGCTTAATTTCAAACAAGTAATACATGTAGACCAACTGGTCCTTCGTCAAATAAGAAGTTATTTTTTTTTCTAACCTATAATGAGGAGAGCATAGCCCAATCATTCAAATCACCAGTATAAACATTCATGGTGTTGGAAGGCGATTTCACTGTTATGTTATCGAAGCAATGGAAACCTTAGCTATCTATTTGTTTGCTTATTTATTTACAGAAGATGGCTTCTTAACAGCATCAATTAGGTTAATATAATGCTAAGAAAATTGACTCTAGTTACTATTTCAAATCAAAATCCTGAAGCTCAGTCCTCTTGCAGTCCCAAAGTAGAGCATTGATCCAAATGACGGGCAGCCGGCCCAGCCGGCCCAGCCTGAGAGAGGGCAACTACAGCAGTCATGATAGGTGTGAGCAGCAAACAGGAGTACTGGACCATTCATTCATGACATTGTAGGTGTGTGAGAGCATGATTACACCGTTCATGATACTGTAGGTGTGTAACATGCAAAAAACTTCTCATATGAGCTCTTAGTTTGATATTGCTTCCCTCCATTGACGTAACCTGTAAATAACAACACTTTGTGGCAGCTAAGCAAGTATTTTAATAAGCCATGAAAGGCACGATATAATAGGAAATCTGTACTTTCAGCTATTTGGAAAAATTGTACTTTCTTTAAATTAAATGAAAGTTGCTATTTGAAATTTCCTTCCCTTAAAAATACACCAAAACTATGTTTGTCCAGTTCATCGTTGTTGTTTTTTTTTTTTTCAGGCGTATAAATATATGATGTGAATGCTACAATTCTGTGAAATTTTGTTTAGCAATTAAGGATTTTAAGTCTTCACAATGTTTCAAGGAAAGAGTAAATGTATAAAGAATTTGAGCCTGTATGAAAGAAGTCTCTTCCTTATGTCACATTTACTATATTTGATGTAAATACCTCACTGATAAGACACTGGAATTATTGAATGTGTAAATAACAATGTTCTATTCAGGCCTAATGAATTCCTGTAATGTGAATATTTAAAATAAAAGAAATCAAATTAAATGTATAGTAATTTTGGTTATTTGCCATGATTGCATTTAATCTTAGCCTCTCAATTCATTTTCACTCACCTAGATTTGCTGATATTGAATTTAAAATTTTAAATACCTATATATACCAGATTACACATTCATTATAGATATCAAACTAAACATCAAAACCAGTGTACACATGAAGATTATTGTAAGTATGGTTTCAACGAGTTCAATAATGCAACTAGACCCTTTAATAATTGAACTTCTGTGCATGGGGATCAGGAAAATCTCATTCTGTCCTGGTCAAACGTTGAAGCCGCTGTTTTCTGTTTTCTCCATTCTCTGAGTCTCTGCATCTCCCACCCTCCTTGTTCTTCCAATTCAGCCTTGCAGACTCAACAATAGCTACAATCTCAAAATACATATGTTATGGAAATCTTTTTCTGTCTTCTGATTGCCCTCTGTCATCTAATACCTGGAACACCACTGTGAAAGAATGTCATCACATCTTCCTTTTCCAGTCCTTTGTGCAATGGTATTGATGTAAGTTGCATCACTGAGTCAAAACTTGATTCTTTTTCTTTACAGTGAAATTGATCACAAAACACCTCTTAGATAGGACATTTTTCTTCTGATTTGTTATCATTGGCTTCAAAAAGATATTTATCTGTACTGAGAAATTCAAGTTTCAAAATCTCTACTTGATATTATCACTAATAATAGAAATAACAAAATATGAAAAAGGAAAAAAAAATCAACTAAAGTGTGGCTAACCAGCAATCCCATCTCTACATCACCCCAAACTCACACACTTATTGAGATCTTCCATGAATTTGTCTGTTTTTGGGTAAGCTCCTCATTTGTTGGCAGGTTAGCTTTGTCCTTTAGTATTTGGCTTCTAGCAGTTTCTAAACACTTATTTGCTTCTAACTTGTCCTGCTTTCTTCCCCTTCAACCACTTCCCAGGCAATTTCTCTCCCTGGTGAAGTCATGTCATTCTTAATATTATATTCAAAGAAAGATATTATTATAATTCAAAATATATTCCAAATTTTAAATGTTTCAAAAGGTTCAAAAACAGGAAAATGGTCATCATGTTCATAGGAGTGAGAATTTAGTTAGCAAATTAGGTAAGCCCTTCAAAGCAGGTCTTAGCAAAGTCTTAGGGAGATAACACAGTAAAGTAAGCTCTGTAATTTTAACAGCACATTCATGAATGTAGGCAAAGAGGTATTTATAAAATATGAGAATATGAAGAGCTTGACATACAAACTAATAACTGCAGAGTAAGATATATGACTGGAGCTGGATTGTCTTGATTTGATTTACACTCTAGAATCAAAATTTCTTGAAAATGTATGAGCAGATGTACAATATGTGGAAACCACCAAATATGTATTTATGATAATATAAATCATTTAAAACATAACCAACATTAAATGTCATATCCATTTTTTAAGGTTTGCAAGGTTTGTTAAGACACAGTATCTTCACCTAGCTAAAAGAAGCACATAATTTGGAAGCCCAAAATACCTGGGGCCTGGAGATAGACTGTTCATGCCCAGCTCTCAGCTCTCTGTCTTCTAATTTTAACACTCAGGAGCACTTGCTCACGAGTTCTCATCTTAAAACCTGGGAGCATAGCTCAATCTTAAAGCACTTGGCTAGTATAGATGAGATCCTGATTGGCCCCAGGCACCATAAAAATAACAAATTAAATTAACTAATACACATGATACACAAAAGTACCTGACTAAATTGTAGTACAAGTATTTTTTTCATCACATCTTTTCTTAAGTCCTGCCAATCACTCTTAAACCATTTTTTTCTAAAATATATTGTTATTAATTCAACTATATTTATGTTCTTGGGTAGACAGTGAAGTTGCTTTCATTACAGAGGACATAGATGGCTCTTAGAGTTAAGAAAAATGTTGAATTTTAAATAACCTACAGTTGGTGATCAAATACCATGAAACAAGAAACAAACTGCATCCACTTGTGAAACTGCCGTATGTGAAGCTGCTGCTGGTAGTGGTACCTATCATTTCATAAGCATATTGACCACATTTGGGAGATACAGTCTTGGTCTGAGAAAACCTGAGAATTACTTACCAGGTAGGTAATGGTCTTCATTTCTTCGTTCTCTTATACTATGAAAACATCTTAGAAATGGGAAATGTGTTCAAGAACTGATACGTTGCGGGACAATGAGCCCAGTCTCCGTAAGCCTGCAGGACGTAAGGTCCACAGCAGAGTCTGAAAAAGAAGGATATGTATTATTATTAGAAGATTAGTATTGGTTTTATATTGCCAGATTCTTCCATAATGCTAAATATTAAGCACCAAATTTATAAGCTGCTTTACAAGTCAGGATTTTAATTATTCAAACCATAAGTTCCTCAAACATAAATAAATACATTCATAATGTATTACTTTAGAAACATTTATATGGTCATTGCTATATGGTCAATATCTGATGTTTATTTAGAAATTGACAATGTTGTAAATTATCATTCATAATATTGAATCAAATAGTATCCATTGAATCTGTTTCTCAGATTATAGTTACATTCTTGTTGTTATTCATTAAAAATGCATCAGTGGTCAAAAACATTTACAAAAGTGATTAATAAAATATAACTTTCTTAAAAGGTCAGTTTACATTTCAGAAAAATAAGATCCATGTCAGGCCCCTTGAGGCCATCTGCTCTAAAGCCCATTGCTCTTTCTTCTCTGGTTTCAATGTCATAAGACATCAAGCAAAACAGCCATCTTCCAGTGCCCATCCGCATAAACAGTAATCAGTGTGGACCCTGAAGTAACCGTGACTCTAGCTAATATTCTGTGCCCATTCTGGGAATCAGCACAACTCTTTTTTAAATTAATTTTTGGTAATACATAAAATAACAATTTTAATAATATATATGTAATGTGTTTTGTTCATTTCTACCCTTCTCTTATCCCCTACAACACCTGCTTGGTTCCTCTGTACAGGTCCCCCTACTGTTTTCAATCCGGCTTGGCTGTTTTTGCTTTGTTTTTGTTTTATTTTAACCACTGAATTTTATTATATTCACTTATATAAAAAAGTAGAAATGAGGAGTTATGTGCCTGACCATGGACTGTTCTTCAGGAAAAAAAAAAAAAAAATGCAACGGCTTCAGTAATCATTAGTTAGCATAGTCACTTGGCACAGGTGAAAGTTCCAAAGCCTCTCCTTTGTATGTGGAGGGTTGATGGGCCCCATATTGTGTAGATTTGCCTTGGCATGTATACATGAATGATGTAGATGTGTGTTTTGATGTTTATACATGAGTGGTACATGTATATGTGTAGGTTTTGACATGTATATGAGAATGGTGTATATGAATATACCCATTTTCACATGTGTATGGGCTTCTAACAGGCATAAACATAATAAGATCAGAGGAGTTCTCTGGTAAAATTTTTTGGGGGTCACTAATGAATACTATCATATCATCTGCAAATAGTGATACTTTGACTTCTTCCTTTCTGATTTGAATCCCCTTGATCTCCTTTAATTGTCTTATTTCTCTAGCAAGGACTTCAAGTACTATATTGAAGAAATAGGGAAAGAATCGACAGCCTTGCCTTGTCCCTGATTTCAGTGGGATTGATTTAAGTTTCCTTCTGTTTAGTTTGATGTTGACTATAGGCTTGATGTATATTGTCTTTATTATGTTGAAGTAAGTGCCTTATATCCCTGATCTCTCCAGGACTTTAAACATGAATGACTGTTAGATTTTATCAAATGCTTTTTCAGCACCTAAGGAGATAATCATGTATTTTTTTTTCTTTCAATTTGTTTATACGGTGGATTACATTGATGGATTTTCATGTGTTGAACCATTCCTACATCTCTGAGATTCCATCTTACACTCATCAAAATGGCTAGGCTCAAACACTCAAGTGACAACACATGCTACAGAGGTTGTGGAGAAAGAGAATCCTCCTCCATTGCTGGTGGGAGTGCAAACTTGTACAACCAATTTGGAAATCAATACAACACTTTTTCAGAAAATTGAGAATAGTGCTACCTCAAGATCCAGCTATACCACTCCTGGGCATCTACCCAAAAGATGCCCCACTGTTCAATAAGGACATTTGCTCAACCCTGTTCATAGCAGCTTTATTTGTAACAGACAGAATCTTGAAACAACCTAGATGTCCCTCAACAGGGGAATGGATACAGAAATTGTGGCACATCTACACAATGGAATACTACTCAGCCATTAAAAACAAGGAAATCATGAAATTTACAGGCAAATGGAACTAGAAGAGATCATCCTGAGTGAGGTAACCCAGAAAGAGAAAGACAGGCATGGTATATACTCATTTATAAGCGGATATTAGCCGTATAATATAGGATAGCCATCTACAGACCTAAAGAAGCTAAACACTAAGGAGAACCCTAGGGAGGATGCTTAAATCTCATTCAGAATAGCAAACAGGATAAACACCAGATGCAGTGGAAGACAGGAAATAGGATAGGAGCCTACTATAGAGGGTCCTCTGAAAAGTTCCACCCAATAAGGTATCGAAACAGCTGCTGAGACTCAGAGCAAAACTATAGGCAGAATGCAAGGAATCTTTTTTTTAAATTAATTACAGTTTTTTTTACCTTGTGTCCCAGCTGTAGCCCCCTCCCTCCTTCCTTCCCAATCCCACCCTCTCTCCCTCATCTCTTTCCTGCCCCTCTCTAAGTCCACTGATGGGGGAGGTCTTCCTCCCATTCCATCTGATCCTAGCTTATCAGGTCTCTTCAGGACTGGCTACAATGTCCTCTTCTGTGGCCTAGCAAGGCTGCTCCTCCTTGGGGGGTGGGGGGGATGTCAAAGAGCCAGCCATTGAGTTCATGTCTGAGACAGTCCCTGTTCCCCTGTTCCACTTGCAGATCTCATACAATGTTCTTATATCTTCAAGAGGTTTTTGTTTTTGCAAAACAGGGTTTCTCTGTGTAGCCTCGGCTGTCTTAGACTTGCTTTGTAGATCAGGCTGGCCTTGAAAACACAGAGATCCACCTGACTCTGCCTCACTGAGTGACATCTTCTCAGTTTTAAATCTAGAAAACATTTATAATTTCCCTACTATGATTTTTTATGATGACACTTATTCTTTGGCATTTAACATAGTAAAATACATACCAGCAATGAGCTGTGAAAGATGTATTTCTAGTAAAAACAAACCTTCAAGAGGAATATCTTTATTCTATTTTATATAGAAATATTAAATATAAGAGTATATTGAGAAATTTAATTTTGAGTCATCAACATGATTAATTTTTTGGAAAAATATATTAATTCCAAACTGCTTTTCTTTTCTTCTTTGAGTTTTTGGAAAAGTAAGTTTGCTGGATGCAATAAACTTAACTCTAAACTCTAATTAATTTTATTCATAACATTTTTACTGGAAATAGTTTAATCTAACTTTAGAAAGAGCAATAAATAAAGCAGGTTTTAGACACTTGCGGTTGGGCTTATCTCAGCTTCTCACCTTAAGTACATTTACTAAACTTGTGTATCAGAAGCCAGTTACCATCCTGGAGAACAGAATCAACTTGATAAAATAAAGCAGATAACATAAATAACAGTGTGGAGATATAGAACTAAATATTTTAGAACTAATGTGATATTTAAAAAAATAGAAGTACCATTTTTAAGAATGAACAAATATATCATAAATACAAGTGAGTACACTAGATCATAGACACACCCGAAGAGAGCTTCCTGGAAACAAAGCAGTGAAGGGGGATGTGAACACAGAGGAAGCCTGAAAAACCTACCACTTACACAGTTAGCCTGGAGGGCTAGTAAGGAAGAGAAGTGGAGCTTTAAATGATGCCTTTAATGAATTTTAGGACAGTCCCAGTTTACTCTGATACCAGAGAGCAAAATCAGCAAATAATAATTTTCCATTACACAAGGAACTCCCAGCACAGGTAGAACAAAAAGAGAGAAATTAGTTCTCTAAGATGACTCAGGTTACACACACACACACACACACACACACACACACACACACACACACACATCAACAGACAGGAACACAGACTCAGAGACACAGAGACAGACAAACAGACTGACTGAGAGAGCCATGGAGGCCAGAAAGACTGTGTACACACTTCGCTGACCGTGAGGCTGGCTCCTAGAATGGCCAGTGTCTAGTGTATAGAGAAATCACCGGCCATTTTCTCCTCCAGTCTCCTTCCACAGTGTCTCAGCCCCTTTTCAAGAAGTAAAAGTTCAGAGTTTTAAACTTTTCCATATTCCAATAGGCTACTTCAAACCAATTTGGGCCAAACCATTAAAAAGCAGTGAACTTCATTAATGAGCCACAATGAAAAAAAGATATCAATTTCAAAATAACAGCCTTTTGTTCATGTTTTATTTCTTAATACAAAGAGCATTTCACTTCATTATACAAATACAATTGCGTGTGAAACAATTGCAAAAAGAATTT
The DNA here is from genome assembly GCF_907164565.1 of Psammomys obesus. Taxonomy (NCBI): domain Eukaryota; kingdom Metazoa; phylum Chordata; class Mammalia; order Rodentia; family Muridae; genus Psammomys; species Psammomys obesus. Next base: position 52,806,919 of record NW_026587216.1, on the reverse strand, counting down.
AAGTTTCATAACAATATATTATTTTATTCCAAGTTCAATCATTTGCTTAGAATTAATTAATTGGTATTTTGATCAGATGTTCATTGATCCTATGATAAATCATTACTTACGTACTTAAAAATGTCTTTACACACAGATGACAGAATTAAGAAAACTTGATATAGTCACATTTTTAGGGTCTTGGATTATTCTAGAAGAATCAGGAGTTAAAACCCTTCTTTGGCTACAGACAGCTTATACACATCATTGAATGTAGATAGATGTCATAGAGAGTTTATCAGTACTTCTCACTAAATATTCATTCTTTACATCTTTCTAATTTTCTTAAAAAACAATCCTGGAAAATAAATTCATCCTGAGTTGAATAAATGTGGTCCTTTGATATGAGAATGTATGTGGACTTCACCAAACAGAGACAGAAAAGAGATAAATATTTCAGTCTCTATATGGTGCTTGTTATGCTGATACACACTGCCTCCTTCAAGAGCGCTCAGTGTTCAATGATGGGGTAAAATCTCTTCTTTCATTTTTAATCTAGTAACCTTGAGATTTTACACCACTTAAGTTTTATTACTTGGGAATTACGTCTAATTTAACTACACAAATACACTGGAATTAAATAAATGCAATGTAAATCCAATCAGGTGGCTTTAAGCGCTCCCTTTAATTAGACCTGTAGTAATCTGTCTAATGAATATATCACTGTGCAATCAAATTAATGTATATAATAAATTCAGAAGCAGCTCCTCTGCTATTGGAAGATGACAGGGTGTGGCTGCACACCAAGTAGTCTCAGTGTGCTCGATGGCCTGGTCCTTCCTACAGTGTTTGTCCTTTAGCAGAGTTAGTAACCTACTTAGGCTCCAGTCATGTCCCTGCCCTTGCGTGAGTCTTCTAAAGCCATAACATTTTCAGATTTTCCCCCAAAATTTTCCAAGTGACTTCTAACTTATGCTTCCACTAGTAGCATGGAACCCAGCCCACCAAGCTTCTGATATTATGGCTGTCATGTGCTTATTCATAAGCCGTCAAAGAATGTCTTTGACAACAGAGCAGTCCACCTGACAGAGACAATGACAGTAGCCAGCAGAAAACAGTGATCAATAGCTCCTTTTGTACGGAAGACTCTGATGTCAAGACAAAAGCATCCAGAAGATTAATCCTCTCAAAAGACAGGGCTTGGCATCCTTCCTAAAGCCATCCTTTGTGGAGAAGAGCAATCTCTCTTTGGCTCCCAAATGCATTTCACTGTTTCTTTCCATCCCGCAGAGGCATCTGTAGAAAAAAATGAAGTTAATAGTTGTCTTTCACCATAAATTAATAAATTGGCTCTTTTTTCTCAGAACATTCTTTGCTCTGCGAAGTTTCAAACATGATGTGCTGCCCAGTCCTACAGTGTATAACGCTGGTAGTGGAAACAGTAACACTCCCGGGATTAGCTTTTGGGAAGTTATGTAGGTTTAAAACAACAACAACAACAAAAACAACTGCTGCTCCATAGAACATTTTACTGAAAGTTGGAAGCTTTAAAACATTTAATATTAACAGAGAATGAAGATTTTACAGTAAGTTGGGAGATATCATTGATTCATAGCGTATTACTATTATCTCCATTCTTGTCTATGTTCCCTTATTGTTCTTGAGTAGAAAAACAAATCCTACCTGAAGTTTTCAACTTGTACTATTGTCTGTTGTCCACATGCGTCTCACTCTTACCCGTGCTGGCCTAGAACCACTGAGCTTGAGCTCACACTCTGGTTTCTGCTTCCTGAGCAGCTGAGATTGTAAGTCTACACTACTGTTTGGGGATGTGTTCTTATTTATTTAACACTGTTAACAGTAGACACATATTACCAGCTAGTGTGTGAGAAAATGTTGAGTGTCACAATGAAAGTCGCCTCAAAACCCTAGTGAAATATTAGCATGCCACAGTTATGTAGTTATTACCTAAAGGACAAAAATAAACCAGTGCTGCCAAAGAGACAGAGAAACTATCACACACTGTTTGTAGGAATGTGCCTGCGTGCACACGCACACACTTATTGGCAGGAATGTAACTACATGCAACCATGAGAGAAAACAGTGTAGATGCCATCCAAAACCTAGAAATAAGACTTCCATCACCCAGTAATTCAAAAGAGTTGAAAAGAAAATGAATCTTTACTAAAGAAAAAAATCAGCCTCTGTGTTTATTTAAATACTATTTACAATGGTCAAAGTACAGAGTCTACCTAATTGTCCACCAAGAAAAGAATGAACAAAGGGAATATGGTACATATACATAAGAGAAGAAATACTTTAACAGTCCTAGCACAGTGAATGATAACTGTTTGAAGTAATATACAGGGTGATTAACCTGATACGATCGTTATTTACTGTATTATTTCCTGAGATGCTTCACTGTACCTCAAAAATATGCACAATGGAAAATAAGGTATGAGCATACATGAAGCTCCAAGTTGCCAAAAAATTAAAAATAAAAATATATGTATTTTATAAACCACTTCATGTATCAACATAGAAAGAAATTGAAGATAGTACTTTTCACCTAACATTAAAAACTGTAAGTTGATGTGTGCCAGAAGTAACCAGGGTCTTTATTTCTATTATATAGAGAGTTCTGAGAATAGAAGAAAGAAGAATAAATGCAGAATCAAGAAATTCTGATCATAACCTTGAATATCTGAATCAGTATATACGTCAGCAAATTCTACTATGAGATTTCCCAATTGTTTTATTGAGTACACATTTCTGTGTGACAAATTATCCCTAAATATTGCATTTAAAATAACAAAAAAGTGCATTATTACACATTGGCTTTGAAAACTAAGAATATAGGAGTGGATTAAATGTATACTTTTCTAGGATCTTTTATTACAAAGACAAGATGTCAGTTGGGAAGAACAACAGCTGAAGAATGAAATGGGGACAGAGGATTCTTTCCACGAAGATCACTCACATGGTTTCTCCCCAGAAGCCTTATGTCTTTATTAACTCATAGGAAGGGCTTAGAGCCTCACAATAGAGTCTACAATGTGCTGGTTGAGGGCCCTCATGAAACATCAGGCAGATGACTCCCACTATTGTGCAGTCTGACAGAGGAGGTGAGAAGCTACAAAGTCCTTTATAATTTCTTCCTAAAGGACACATACTGTCATTTTTACCATAATTTGTTGGTCACACAGACCATCCATGACATATTTTGGGAGGGAACAATATAAAAGGCTGAATACCGAGATATGGATGTCATTGAGACCACCTCTAGGCCAACTAGTACAGGTACCAATTGGTATCATCTTTAAATAATAAGCATAAAAGGTCACAGAATCTTCATATATGTGTCTTTCTAGGCAATGATTATACTAATACTGAGCAGTGTGTAGGTCAGGCATAGCTTTCAGCATTTTTCAGATGAGGAAGTGGGAGAGAGATAACATGGGGTAGCCTAGCTGGTAGAGTGGCATAGCTGTAGAAAAATGTCTTATCTATTTGTTTTTCCTCATGTTCTCCCTCTGCACTTTAGTCAGGGCTTGCCTGACTAAACAAAAGTATTTTCACCTTTAACAAATGTGTCCTTCTTGTTTCACCATTATTTGCTCACTGATAACATGACTAAGCCCCATTGCATACTCGCATAAAGCCTAATGACCTTCATGAATTTTATTCCAGTTCAAATATTAGTTTTAAGGTCTTCAACTAGAAAAGCATAGCATATTCTATTTTCATCTCTACATTGTTTAAATACAGCATGCGACCTTTATTTACATAGAAAATCATCAGTATGCCACTGGACTGTAGACAGGGTAAGTAAATTACTGCTTTATATTATAATGCACTAGAAGTTAAAAGAAGTAAAAAGATGAGAAGTCATGAGAATTGGTAGCAGAAAACAGGCTGGTGTCCTGCTGAAAACCACCTGTATCTTGCCATGCTCCATTTCTTGGCAAGGATGGGAACATCTGTACACCCCACAGATTTGTAGAACATCGACAGCCTTTCAATCCCTAACATAAGCTTTACTTGCGTTTTTCAAACACATGTGGCAATTAAAGGCATTCAACATGCAAAATTTGGACTTCCTATCTAAAGCTTTGCTGCATTCAATTCTGATGTATGCAATGCACTAAATAAACCCATAAAAAGTTATATATTCTCAACCAGTTCTGCAGATATGAGTCATGTTATCTTCTTCAGAAGTTAATTGCTTTTTTTTTTTTTCAAAATCTCAGCTCCTTTTTAATCTCCCTTGAAAATTTCCTTCACTTTCTTCCCAAGAAAGCACTTGTCCCACAATAGCTGTTAAGCGATTTATGTAGCATTATAATCCTGGGGGAATTTAACTCCTTTCTCACAAAATCATTGAAAATTGAAAAGAAACAGGCTGGTGATTGTCCTTCTTTTTTGCTGGCAATAGCAATCTTTTCCCATTAAAATGAAGTGATACAAAGAAGAAGATCCATGTGTTACCAAGAAAACAACCTACCATAAACTTAATAGAAAATTATATGCAAACATCTATTTTCTCATATTTATATGTAGTAAGGGTGGAAGCAAAATTACAAGAGTTTATAAAGATCTTTTTGTGTTTAAAACTATACAGGAAGCCGTAAGAAGCAGAAAATGTTGATGAAGGTGAGATTTAACTCTTTTAAAATGTGTTCACAGCAGATTGTCTAAACTCAACCATGATTAGCAATCTTAAGTTTCAAACTTTTTGTACATTATCGTCCTATAGGACATGGTGAGGTAAAATAAAGTAGATCCTAGAATGGAAGGAGACTCAGTAGAGAAGGGATCAGCCCTGGGTGATGTAAGGAAGTGGGCAAATGGGACTTTACTTTTACACCCTGTTATTTATTTTGTTAGGGGACATGAAGGTGGTTGTTAAATGCCACAGTAGGAAGGTGGAGGTTAGAGGTCAACTTGCAAGCATTGCTTCCCTAGTTTTACCACATGTATACTGGGCATGGAACTCAAGTAGTCAGGCGTGGTGGCAAAAGCTTTACCCACTGAGCCATGTCAGTGTCCCACTGGCCTCCTTGTCCCTTCTGATATACTTAACCTGTCTGAGTCTATGGTGTGTAGTTCTATTAGTATTCACTGAATGGCTAACAGTCACATATAAGTGAAAACCCAAGATATTTATCTTACTGGCTCTGGGTTACCTTACTCAGGACAATTTTTTCTAGTTTCATTCATTTGCTTGTGAATTTCATGATGTTATTTTTTTTAACAACTGTGTAATACTCCATAGTATAAATGTATCTCATTTTCTTTATCCATTCTTCTGTTGAGGGTCATCTAGATAATTCCTAACTTCTGGTTATTATACGTAGAGCAGCATGGTACATCTTTGAGAAAGTTCTTTATGGTAGGATGAAGTAGCCTTTGGTTATGTGCCAAAGAATGGCATAACTGATTTTGAGGTAGACCAATTCCCACCTTCCTGAGAGACTGCCACACTGATTTCCATAGTGGCTGTACAAGCTTATATTTCACCAGCAATGGATGAATGTTCAGCTTATTTAACATCCAGTCAGCATGAGTTGCCACTTAGACATTCTGATCTTAGCCATTCTGACTGGTATAAGATGGAGTCTCAAAGTAGCCTTGATTTGCATTTCCCTGATGGCTAAAGCTGTTGAACGTTTCTTTAAGTATTTCTCATTCTGTCATTTCCTCTATTGAAAAGTCTCTATATAGATCTGTATCCCATTTCAATTGGATTACTTGGGTTTTTAATGTCTAGTTTCTTGAGTTCTTTATACTTTTGAATATTAATTAATCTGTTGTGGATATAAACATGTTTTTGTTTTAGCCCCAGATGTGGGATGTGGGACTGATTCAGACAGCCCACAGCAGCAAACTATTTGCCTTGTTTGAGCCCTGGGAGCTGAAAGGAACTCTTTTCTAGCTGCAGATAGTTCAAATCTAAGGACTCTGGAAAGAGAATAAATGCCAGGGCCCAGGGAGTGTGGAGGTACTCTGAGAAAGAACAAGGCTGCAGCTGCTTCCCTGCTTTGGCTCCTGTTACTGTTGATACCATGAGACAAGAAGTTGGAGATCTCCTGAAATGAGTATTGGACTGTCTCCAAGAAACCCGATGACCATTATCAGCAGGAAGCAGCTAAGAGAACGCCCCCCCTGGCGCGCGCGTGCACACACACACACACACACACACACACACACACACACACACACACACATACACACTAACCCTTTCTTCAACCTGGTGTGTTGCAGAGTTGAAAGAGATTAGGGTGGAGTAGGGAGAAAGAGATATAAAAAAAATGTAAATAAAAGAGTTTTCAGAAAGTACACCAACATTAATCCTCTATAAGGTGTGGAGCTGGTAAAAATCTTTTCACATTCTGTAAGCTGCTGCTCTGTCCAAATGATGGTGTCCTTTACTTTACAGAAGCTTTTCAGCTTCGAGGGGTCCCACTTACTGATCTTAGTGCCTGTGTTAGTGAGTTCTGCTCAAGGAGTCTCTTCTTGTGCCTATCAGTTTCAGGCTATTCTCTACTTTATCTTCTATTAGGTTCAGTGTATCTGCTTTTATGTTGAGGTCTTTGATCCATTTAGATTTGAGCTGTGTGCATAGTGATAACTATGGATGTGCATGCTTCTACATGAAGACATACAGTTTGACCAACACCATTTGTTGAAGATGCTGTCCTTTTACCAGTGTGTGTTTCTCTCTCCTTTATAAAAAAAATCAGGTGTCCATAATTGTGTTGATTTGTGTTTTGGTCTTCTATTAAATTCCATTGATCAACTGTCTATTTTTATATCAATATCATACTGTTTTTATTACTATAGCTCTGTAATAAAACTTTTCATTGGGGATTGTAATACTTCCAGCAGTTCTTTTATTGTTCAGTATTGTTTTAGCTATCTTGGGTTTTGGTTTTATAATTCTATATGAAGCTCCTTTTAATGTTTGTAAAGATTTGTGTTGTATTTTAATGAGGCTACATTGAATTTGTAGATTAGTTTTGGTAGGATGAGCATTTTTATTATGTTATGCTTATTGATTCATAATCATATCTCTTCTATTTCTTTTTTTAAAGACTTGATAAACTTTTTAATTCTTTATTAATTATACTTTATTCACTTTGTATCCCCCCTGTGGTTCCCTCCCCCCTACTTTCCCAATTCCTCCCTTCCCAATTCCTCCCTTCCTTCACCCTCTGCATGCATGCCCCTCCCCAAGTCCACTGATAGGAGAGGTCCTGTTTTTCTTCTTTCTGATCCTAGTCAATTAGGTCTCATCAAGAGTGACTGCATTGTCTTCTTCTGTGGCCTGGTAATGCTGCTTCCCCTTCAGGGGGAGGTAAATAAAGAGCAGGCCAATCAGTTCATGTCAGAGACAGTCCCTGTTCCCATTACAATGGAACCCACTTGGATACTGAACTGCTATGGGCTACATCTGTGCAGGTGTCTTAGGTTATCTTCATGCATAGTCCTTGGTTGGAGTATCAGTCTCAGGAAAGACCCCTGTGCTCAGATTTTTTGGTTCTGTTGCTCTCCTTGTGGAGCTCCTGTCTTCTCCAGATCTTACTGTTTCCCACTTCTTTCATAAGATTCCCTGCACTCTGTCCAAAGGTTGCCCATAAGTCTTAGCATCTACATTGATAGTCTGCAGGGCAGAGCTTTTCAGAGGTCCTCTGTGTCAGGCTCCTGACTTGTTCCCTCTTTTTTCCTTCTTCTGATGTCCAGCCTCTTTGCCTTTCTGACGGGTGTGAGGTGAAATCTACATGTCTACATGTAGTAAAATGCAAATAGATCCATTCTTATCACCCTGCACAAAACTAAAGTCCAAGTGGATCAAAGTCCTCAACATAAAATCAGACACACTAAACCACTCAGAAGAAAAAGTTGGGTGTAAGGTGAAATCTTAGGGTCATTTTCATTTTCATTTCCCTGATGGCTAATGAGGTTGAGCATTTCTTTAAGTGTTTCTCTGCCATTCGATATTCCTCTGCAGAGAATTCTCTATTTAGCTCTGTACCTCATTTTTTAATTGGATTACTTGATTTTTTGCTGATTAACTACTTTAGTTCTTTATATATACTGGATATTAGCCCTCTGTCAGATATAGGGTTGGTGAAGATCCTTTCCCAATCTGTAGGCTGTCACTTTGTTCTGAGGACAGTGTCTAAGATCAAAAACTCAAGAGACAACACATGCAGGAGAGGTTGTGGAGAAAGGGGAACACTCCTCCACTGCTGGTGGGAATGTAAACTTGTACAACCACTCCAGAAAGCAATCTGGCCCTTTTTCAGACAACTAGGAATAGCACTTCCTCAAGATCCAGCTATACCACTCCTAGGCATATATCCAAAAGATTCTCAAGTACACAATAAGGACATTTGCTCAACCATGTTTGTAGCAGCCTTATTTGTAATAGCCAGAAGCTGGAAACAGCCCAGATGCCCCTCAGTTGAGGAATGGATGCACAAATTGTGGTATATCTACAGAATGGAATATTACTCAGCAATAAAAAACAAGGAAATCATGAAATTTGCAGGTAAATGGTGGGATCTGGAAAAGATCATCCTGAATGAGTTATCCCAGAAGCAGAAAGATGCACACGGTATATACTCACTCATATAGACATATAATATATGATAAACCTATTAAAATCTGTACACCTAAAGAAACTAATCAAGAGGGAGGACTCTTGATAAAATGCTCAATTCCTATCCGGAAAGGCAAAGAATATGGACATCAGAAGAAGGAAAAAAGAGGGAACAAGTCAGGAGCCTGATACAGAGGACCTCTGAAAAGCTCTGCCCTGCAGACTATCAATGCAGATGCTGAGACTTATGGGTAACCTTTGGGCAGAGAGTAGGGAATCTTTTTAAAGAAGTGGGAAACAGTAAGATCTGGAGAGAACAGGAACTCCACAAGGAGAGCAACAGAATCAAAAAATCTGAGCACAGGGGTCTTTTCTGAGACTGATACTCCAACCAACGACTATGTGTGGAGATAACCTAAGACCCCTGCACAGATGTAGCCCATGGCAGTTCAGTATCCAAGTGGGTTCCATAGTAATAGGAACAGGGACTGTCTCTGACATGAACTGATTGGCCTGCTCTTTAATTACCTCCCCCTGAGGGGGGAGCAGCATTACCAGGCCACAGAAGAAGACAGTGCAGCCACTCCTTATGAGACCTAATTGACTAGGATCAGAAGGAAGGAAAAGAAGACCTCCCCTATCAGTTGACTTGAGGAGGGGCATGCATGCAGAGGGTGGAGGAAAGGAGGAATTGGGAAGGGAGGAGGAAGGAAACCACAGAGGGGATACAAAGTGAATAAAGTGTACTTAATAAAGAAAAAAAAAGAAGAAGAAAAAGTTGGGAAGAGCCTTGAAATCATTGGCACAGGAGACAACTTCCTGAACAAAACACCAACAGCACAGGCTCTAAGAGCAGCAATCAATAAATGGGACCTCATGAAACTGAAAAGCTTCTGTAAAGCAAAGGACACTGTCATCAGAACAAACTGACAGCCTACAGATTGGGAAAGGATCTTCACCAACCCTATATCTGACAGAGGGCTAATATCCAGTATATATAAAGAACTAAAGAAGTTAATCAGCAAAAAATCAAGTAATCCAATTAAAAAATGGAGTACAGAGCTAAACAGAGAATTCTCTACAGAGGAATATCGAATAGCAGAGAAACACTGAAAGAAATGCTCAACCTCATTAGCCATCAGGGAAATGCAAATCAAAATGACCCTAAGACTTGAAATTTTTAACATACAGGTCTTTTACTTTCTTGGTAAGAGTTACCACAAGATGTTTTATAATATTTAAGGCTATTCTGGAAGTTGTTGATTTCATAATTTCTTTCTCTTTCCATTTGTCATTTTTATATAGGAGGGCTGCTGATTTTTGTGAGTTAATTTTGTATTAAGCTTGGGCATTGGACGTAGGAGAAAACAAGTAACAGGACAGGAGCCTACTGCAGAGGGCCTCTGAAAGACTCTACCTAGCAGTGTTTTCAAAGCAGATACAAAGACTCATGACCAAACCTTCAGCAGAGTGCAGGGAATCATATGAAAGAAGGGAGAGTTAATATTATCTGGAGAGGACAGGAGCTCCACAAGGACCAAATATATCTGGGCACAGGGGTCTTTTCTGAGACTGACACTCCACCAAGAACCATGTATGGATATAACCTAGAACCTCTGCTTGAATGTAGCCCATGGTAGCTCAGTCACCAATTGGTTTTCCCTAGTAAGGGGAACAGGGACTAGTTCTGACATGAACTGAATGGCAGGATCTTTGACCTCCCCACCCCCAAGGGAGGAGCAATCCTGCTAGGCCACAGAGGAGGACTTTGCAGCCAGTCCTGAAGATACCTGATAAAACAGGTTCAGATGAAAGGGGAGGAGGTCCTCCCCAATCAGTGGACTTGGAAAGGGGCAGGGAGGAGATGAGGGAGGCAGGGTGGGTTTGGGAGGGAATGAGGGAGTAGGATACAGCTGGGATACAGAGTAAATAAAATGTAACTAATAATAAAAATAAATTTTAAAAAACTGGAAAAAAATTTGTATGCAGCTACTTTGCTGAGCATGTTTATCAGCTGTAAGAATTCCCTGGTAGACATTTAGGGTCACTTATGTATACTATCATATTGTCTGCAATTAAAGATATTTTGATTTCTCCCTTTCCAATTTGTATCTCCTTCATCTCCTTCAATTGTGGTATTGCCCTCGTTATGATTTCAAGTACTATATTGAATAGATATGGAGAGAGTGGCCATCATGTGTTATTCGTGATTTTAGTGGAATTGTTTTGAGTTTTTCTCCATTTAAGTTGATATTGACTTTGGGCTTGATGTACATGGCCTTTATTATGTTTAGGTTCATTCCTTTTTATCTATAATATGAATAGGAAACATAGTCTTTCGGTTAGATTATATCAATGTGACATAAAATAAATGGGTTGTTTGTTTGTTTGAAGATGGAGTCTCAAATGAGACAATGCCTCCACCAGATGGGCTTATTGGCAAGCCTGTGGTTCATTTTCTTGATTGATACTTAATATAAGAAGTCCCAGCTGACTGTGGGCAGTGCCACCCATTGGCAGTTAGTCCTGATGCATATAGTAATGCAGGCTGAGACACCACTGGAGTAGAGAGCAAAACAGGAAGCAACAATCCTCTATGATCTTTCATTAGTCCTGCCTATAAATTTCTGTCTTGAGCTCCTGCTCTGACTTCCCTTGGTGAAGGATATTGTCTGAAAGCTGTAAGAAGAAATAAAGCCTCTCCTCCCTACTTGCGGTTGGTGTTTTATTACAGCAAGAGAAATCGTAAGTTTCATGGCTACAAGTATTTACAAATGGCATCTGATACAACAGAGAAAATAAAGCTAAACTTAAAACATGAGGCTATTTCAGAAAAATGATTTTGAGTGGCAAAGACCTTATAGGAGAACATATCTAGTATGATTTAAATTCATGAAGTAGGGGGGATTAAGCCAAATTCTTGACCAACACATCACCGAAGTGGCCACTAGCCTTGAAAAAGTCCTTGTTTAACTCTGAAACTTCATGAGCACGGCTGCCTTCTCTGCATTTCTCTCCATATTCTTCCATCCAAAAATGTTTTTAAAAAAGATCCCTTAAGCTCTTCTTATAACATTCAATGTACTTTTAAATATAAAGTTCTAAACTCTTCCATATTCTCCACAGAAAGTAGTTGCAATGATCTAAAAGCCACACAACCAGGTTTATCCCAGCAATACCACCACTCCTGGAACCAATTTTTGTCTGTCTCTTTTCCTACTGTGTGATAAAATTCCCAACAAAATTAGTTTGAGAGAGAAAAACTCTTATTTTTTTTCAGTTCTGAAGACATTCTGTCATGCTAAGGGAAGTGTGATGGCAGGAGCTTAAGATAGCTGGTCACATGTAGCCACAACTAGAAAGCAAAGAGAGACTAATGCATGCTCCCTTCCTCCAAGGACACAGCCCAACACCCCACCCAGGGAATGGTGCCACCTACAACGTGTGGGTATTTCCACCTCACCGTAATCAAGATGATTCTTCACAAGCATGCCTAGAGACTCATTTTCCTAAAGACTCTAGATTTTGTCTGGTTGGCAACAATAAACATCCCAGTAACTAAATACACAATTGGTATCAAGAAGCAGACTCACCCTAATGTAGAGAACAACCACACAGGACGCCTAAATTATTACTTAGTGAGTATACAGTGTTACAGTAATTCCAGTCATCTGCTCCCCACTCTATGAATTTAAGAAGAATATAGTTCAGTGCATAGTGCAAGGGCCTGAAAAAAGGCCTTTGAGGACTACAAAAAGGATTTTTCTACAGTGTTGTTGCTCAAAATAATATGATTCTAATGTTTCAAACACAAGTCAATGGAATTTTTAAGGACTTATTTTTGTGTCCTGTGTAATTGTCCATGTCTCTCTGGCTACCTCTCCCTCTCTTCCTCTTTTCTTCCTCCCCGCCCCCGTGTGTGTGTGTGTGTGTGTGTGTGTACACAAGCATGCATGCCTGTGTGCCTGTGGTGGTCAAGGGATGTCCTGGAGAAGTCAGAGAAAGAGGCAGTTATGCTGACATGAGTGATGGGAACTGACTGGAACAACAACAAAGAAATGAACACCATATTTTCTGGTGTTTCAACAAAAAAAAATGACACAAATTAGGTGACAAATAGAATATATGTAAAAATGTGTTTGTGTTTTGAGCTGTTGTTGTTTTAAATGAAACCATGAGAGAACTGAGGATATTCCTTAGTTCACAGGGTGAGATGACACAGGGCAGAAAGTGGGGAGAAAGGATGAGGATGAGAAGTTACCCCTGAAGCCAGATCCCATGTGAAAGAAGAAATTGGCTTTGAGAAGAAAACATAGCCACACTCAAATGTGTAGTATTTCACATTTTTAAATTACAGCAAATATTTTATTCTAAAAATGGAAAATTAATAACAGAAAAAACATTTTAAATTCTGATATTAAAGGCATTACTAAAAATGTTCTGGAATGTGAGAATTTAAACTGGGAGTAATTACCATTGAAAGGCAGCTCAGAACTGGAGCATTTTGGAGTTGAAAAATCTAAGTATTATCAGGTCTGTCTGCAGATACACAGACTTCAGAATGCAGAGGAGGTATATCTGCAATTCCTCTTGTCAAATCAAACCCCTTGAAGATCAGAACATTTTGAGTTACATATTTCCAAAATTCTCTTGTGGCATAAAGCTACCAGAAAAATAATTCCATATCTCTCTGTTAAAATTACACCTTTATGGAGATAACCTAAGACCCCTGCACAGATGTAGCCCATGGCAATTCAGTATCCAAGTGGGTTCCATTGTAATAGGAACAGGGAATGCCTCTGACATGAACTGATTGGCCTGCTCTTTAATTACCTCCCGCTGAGGGGGAAGCAACATTACCAGGTCACAGAAGAAGACAATGCAGCCACTCCTGATGAGACCTAATTGACTAGGATCAGAAGGAAGGAAAAGAAGACCTCCTCTATCAGTGGACTTGGGGAGGGGCATGCATGCAGAGGGTGGGGAAAGGGAGGGAATGGGACAGGAGGAGGGAGGGAACCACAGGGGGGATAAAAAGTGAATAAAGTATAATTAATAAGGAATAAAAAATCAAAAACAAATACAAATCTTTATAAACATTCTAAGCATAAAAAAATTACACCTTTAATTTTAAGGTATATATTTTGACTTTAAAAAATCTTTTGTATAATATACCTTCTGAACGTTAGAAAGGTCAACAAATTTAAAATGATTGCTTTCTGTGTTGTTACCTTTTTATTTCTGTGAAAAATACAAACAACGATAACAACAAAAACAACCCGAGAAAAAAAGATTTACTTTTGGTCCACAGTTGAAGAAACACAGCCCATCTTGAGAGGGAAGAATGGCAGGAAGTACGTGAGGAGGTAGATCATACTATATCTATAGGGAAGAAGCAGAACAAGATGAATCATTTTTTAATTTAATTTTTAATGTATTCATTTTACATCCCTATCATAGCCCTCTCCCTTGTCTCCTCCCTATCCCACCTTTCCCTATTCCTTCTCCCCCACCCTCAGAAAAATGGAGTCCTCCTCACCTAACAACTGACCCCAGTCTATCAAGTCTCCTCAGGAAAGGCTACATCCTCTTCCTCTGTGACCTGGCAAGGCTGCCCCAGTGATCAAAGAGCAGATAACAGAGTCCATGTCAGAGACAGCTTCTGCTCTCCTTACTATGGAACCCACATGGTGACTGAGTTGCCATGGGCTATATCTGAGCAGGGGTTCTAGATTATCTCCATGCATGGTCCTTAGTTGGTGTATCAGTCTCTGAAGGCCTCTCCTAGGCCCAGTTACATTGATTCTGTTGCTCTTCTTGTGGAGCTCTTGTACCCTCCAGGTCCTTCTGTCCCTCGACTCTTCCATAAGACTCCAAATGTGGTTGAAGATAAGGAACAGGACAGGAGCCTACCATAGATGTTCTCTGAAAGACTCCACTCAACAGGTGATCAAAGCAGATGCTGAGACTCAGAGCCAAACTCTGGGCAGAGCACAAGATGACTATTGATGCTCAGTTCACTTACTCCACTCTTCCCTTTGTTTTCAGTCTAACACCACTGTCCATGAAAGGTGATGCCCACATTTAGGGGGAAAGTCTGAGGTGTATTCAGAAGAGGATGCCAGAAAAGACTGAAGAAGATACTTATAGGGTTTTTTTCCCAAGTGAAATATTCATAGATGGAATTAAACATAGAAAATTCATGGTTTGTTTTAAAATGCACTTACACTGCTATAAAGATAGTTGGTTTTTTTTTTTTAAAAAAAAGAAAAGTTCAGCTAAAAAATTATCAGATATAATCTAAGTGAATTATGCTAATGGGTTCAGACAACTAGGGTGGGTGGAAAATGATTAGATGTCAACCACCTATTATAAAACTCAGCTTTAGCCATAATGGTAGCAAAGCATAACATTGGGTTCAATTAAGAAAAAGCAAAGCAGAAGATACCAAAAGTATTTTGTATCTTGCAAAATCTCATCTTAAATTATTTTTTCAAATGCCATTTTCCTTAATTCCGTTATAGCACTAAGTGATGATTATCTTCTCAGTATGATCTGTGCAGTTAGGTAATAATCTTGACCAGACATCAGTCAGTTTTCTGTTTGTTTTATGTCATTTTCTGCATGAACTATCCTCCCTCCATTTACAAAATATGCAAGTAACCCAATCCCATAAGGACTTATTTAGCTACCCTTGTGCTCATCTCTGATCTCCTCTCTAGGCTGGAAATTTATTATAGTGAAATAAAGCAAACACAGATAAAAGAAAACTGCATTTTGCCTAGTTCTGTCTCTAGAAAAAGATATGCTTAAAACTCATAATAACATATTTCTTACATAATCACAGAATTGAATCGAGTCACATATAAATCAGAGGCAAATCTTGTAGCTATGTGTATAAAATGCTTTTATGTAATTTTAGCTGCTGAAAGCAATGCAGTCAGGAGAGCAGGTAAGAGGAAGATGATCTTACAAAAGAGCTGAGGTTTGGATATATAAACCCAGAAGAACATAGAATATGGTCCTGATTTTTGAAAATAAGCCAGAAATACACACTGAAATAAAAGATAGGTTTTTCAACAACTGATGCTGACCCTACTGGATAGCTACATGTAGAAGAATCCAAATAGACCCATGGTTATCACCAAGAACAAAACTCAATTCCAATAGATCAAAGACCTCAACATAAGACAAGATACACTGAACATTATGGAAGAGAAAGTGGGGTATAACCTTAATGTCATTGGCACAGGACAAGACCTTCTGAACACAACACTATTAGCACAGCCAATAAGCTCAATGTTTAATAAATGAGACCCCATGAAACTGCAATACTTCTGCATGGCAAATACATAGATATTCGGACAAAGCAGCAGCTTATAGAGTGTGAGAAGATTTTTACCAATATACATCTGATAAAGGGTTACTATATAAAATATTCAACAAATTACAAAACTAGATATCAAGAAAACAAATAATCCTATTTAAAAATGGGGTACAGATCTAAAAAGAATTCTCAGTAGAGGAATCTCAAAAGACCGAGAAAAATCAAGAATTAGTCAACATCCTTAGCCATTGGGGAAATCCAAATCAAAACTGCATTGAGATTCAGTCTTACACAAGTCAGAATGACTAAGCTCAGTGAGATAAGTTACAGCTCATGCTGATGAAGCTGTGGCGTAAGGGGACACTCAACATCATAGTGGAATTATAACCTTGTGCCACTACTATGAGAGTTCGTTTGGTGGTTCCCCAGGAAGATGGGAATTGATCTACCTCCAACTCAGCTACACTACTTCTCAGCCTACACCAAAGGACACATCCCACCACAGAGACACTTGCTCAGCTATATTCATTGCTACTTTAATTCATATTCATACTATCCAGAAATTAGAAACCACTGAGATGTACTTTAACAGAAAAAAATGGGTACTGGGCGAGGGGCATAGGAGAAAAAGAAGGAGGGTAGGATTGGGAGGAAATGAGAGGGGGTTACAGCTGGGATACAAAGGGAATAAACTATAATTAATAAAAATAAATAAATTTAAAAAATAAAATGTAGTACATCTACATAATAGAGTATTACTTGGCCATTAAGGAAAAGGAAATTATGAAATTCACAGGTAAATGGATAAAATTAGAAAAAAATTCCAGAGTAAGGTGTCTTAGACCCAGAAAGACAAATATTGTATGTACTTACCTATATGTGACTATTAACAATCATGCCATCAGGTTCCATCTCCACTGTCTCAGAAATCAATTTACCTTCAAAAAAGGAACCACTAATGCACAAATAGATGTAAGGCACTGCAGATAAATGCTTCAGGCTGAGAAATTAATTGAATGCTTTCCCATTCTCTCCCTGATTGAATGCATAGAATGAGAATCTTATAGAAGGAGAAAACATTATCCTGAATGAGGTAACCCAGCCCCAAAAGACACACATGATATGTACTCACTTATAAGCAAATTTTATACTTTGGTAGAAGTATGCTTATCTTCTGATAAGCATACTACAATTCACAGAACCAAAGAAGATAAGCAACTAATATAGTGTATGTAGGAATGGGTGCTATTTGTGGTTTAAATCATTCACTGAGGGCTTTGTAATTAGTATGTCCCCTGTGAAAACTAAGGCATTCTTGAGTGAAAAGAAATAAGAGAAAAACACAGAAAGCATGATGTCAGGAAGGACACAGTTCTTCCCTCATTTAAGTTTTCTTAAGTTTAAAAACTAATCTAACAGAAAGACAACTTCAACATTAACAAAGTTTACTTCAACGTTTGCAGTCCAACAGCAATGTTTCACGCTAACATGAGAAGGAAAATGCTCGTGGGCAGAACAAGACAGATATAAGATCTGGACAAAGAGAAGGAAGAGGAAAGATGGGTTGCCAGGGAAGGACACTTCCCAGAGTCTGGGGCATCATGAGCGTGTGTCATTAACAGATATGCAAAGGGCAATGCATTAATCCTGAGGATCCCTCATGCACTCATTTTCTGTATGCCTGTTTCTTCAACGGTCAAGGCTCAATTCCAAAAGCATAAAGAGAGAAAAACAATTACTAAGGGAAAATTAAAACAGCTTTCACTCTTCTTTTTTTTTTCCCCTTTCTTTGATTGGTGCTTCATTAGACTGTTATTTTTAGCGCTCAGCTTAAAGATACTGACTTCATTTCAACATCTGTTAATTAGGAAAGTTTTCTTTTTTGTTATAATATTGTAAACATCTGTCATAGACACATGTCTAAAAATGTACATAATAATAAATATTAATTTGTATATAAAATAATCAAACTAAAATCAGCCAAAAGTTTGCTACATTGTAATTGAGTCCACCTGATGGTTTATAACGATGATGTCTTCCTCACTCCAAGAGTTAGTCTCCTAAACTACCCCATTATTGATCCAATACATTTTAAAACAATTTTGATTTCTCCTTTTGTGTAACTAGTATGAGTATTACCCTGTTGATGAGTACTGAATTAATTATTATATAATTTTTTATTGCTACACACAGTTAAATATTTCTTAATTCTCATTTTAGCCAAACATGAGTCAGAATATATGAATGCTAACCTCAATAAGGTCTCCATTTTCTCACTGAACATACAAATGCAATTTAACTTCAAGTAGGAATAGGACAGAAAAAAAAAAGTAAAAATAAGGTCCACCCTTATCATTCAGATAAAACTAGCTACCAAATACTCAGGAGAAATAGGAAGTAATCTTTCAGCAAACTAGAAAGCGTTTTTCTGTATACTTGGTGGTGCTGTTGTTGGTAGTTTTTCAAGTTCTTGGGATCAATATGTCAGGAAAAAAATTGTTTTCTCCATTTAAATCCTGAAGACTGTTATTGCATTCTGCCTAGCATGGTTACAAATTATATATCATCAAAGCCAACAGAGCATAGCCCAAGACTTTTAACTCAGAAATCTCAAATAATGTTGATGTAAGAAAACCTATGATTTTCTACTGTTTTGAGTAGGTTTTTAAAAGTTGCATATCTTGAACATGCTTGCCCATGTGAGGTTGAGGGAAAAAGAGTAAACTGAGGTAGGCTATTTGAGTTGAGGTCATTCAGTGCTATCTTTGCTATTTACGTATCACGCTCTTACCAAATAAGTAGCCTGGGGTTCATGGAATTCCTCCTAATCCTGACTAATTTCTGAGATGTGTTCATCTCTTGTCTGTGAGACTTCACCGTTTGTAACCTAAGTGACTCTGAAGAAAAGAAAGGTGTGCTCTCAGGAAATCTTGGTGTGCTCAGTGATACCCCTACACTGTACCATAACATTTGAAAGCAGAATTTGATCAATAAACAGCTTTCCAGGGACTTTCTACTCCTTTTCCTTCCTTCTATGGACTTCTACATATGTGGGAGTTGGAAAAATATGTTCTAGTAGCATTCTAAAGACTGTAACAATGGAGGGCACATCTCAAGAACTCTTTAAAAAATTAGACCTTAGAATAATGTATCAAAATATATATATAGGTCAACTGTTTTAAGAGACAAGTTTGATTTTGTAAACACCAGATAATCTTCAATAACATATAGGATTAATTATGAAGAAAAGGTTCATGTTATTAGGATCATAGAGAGTCTATATTTAAAATAAAGCATGAAGCTACTTTGTCCTTGCCAACTTTCTCAACGAGACGTCAATATATTACAGATTTGCGGTTTAATGATAACCTTAAAAAAAAAGCTATGCTTAACCATCTGAATAAGCCACCTGTAAGGGTTATGAAACAAGAGAATATTAAATTTTAACTATGATTATAATCTTGATTTCTAAATATTAAAATTTAAAGACAAAAATTAAAGAAAAAGTTGCTATAGGAACCCAAAACATCAAGATGCTTAGAACTTGGGAACTGAGGAAAAAAAATGAAAGAATTACATTATTAATAAAAAGCATCACTGGATCAGCAGTACAATATTTATATTTATGTGGCAAAACCATTTATTTGAGTAGACTATGTCAACTTAAAATATTTTTTATAAATCTGAAACTGATGAATTATTAAAAATCCAGAACATTGTAGAGTGACAGTGTTGAATTTTCCAAGGAAATAAGAGATATCACAGATATTAATAGGTTAGGAGGATATAGAAGAAACAATAAAACATTCCAGTGGAGGAGTTCCTGTGAGTGGAAGGTCGAGCATGCATTACATTTGTCAGGGAACTCTTCTGAAAAGGTGTCCGAGTACTTGTCAAAGACCTAAAAAATAACAGTACAGATTCTGTCACATCAACCAGCAAACAAGAAAATGACCCACAGACTTGCTTACAGACAATCTGAAAAAAAGCATTTTTTTTTCAACTGCTGTTCCTTCTTCTTGGATGAAACTAGCTTATATTAAGATGACCAAAATTGGGACTGCCTTGACAGGCCAGAGGACATGTTCAGTCCTGCTGCAACTTGATGAGCCACAGTGGATGGAAAGGGAACTCCTCTTTTCTGAGGGGGAAGGAGAAGGAGAGAGAGGATGGGGAGTGGAGGAGAGAAGGGGTTACAAGGATGTAAAATGAATAAAATAAATAAATGAGAAAAAATATGACAAAAAGCTAACTGACACAGTAATATTGATACATTAATGGCATCCTTAAAATGACATTAATCATTTTAGTTACATCAATGGTACGCATTTTATCTGGAGACACAGTCTAGTCGCACAGAGTGCATTTACTGCCATGTGTCTCTACTAATCTTTTGTTTATCTTTTTTATTCCTTTCTCATATATTACATCCTGACTGCGGTTTTCACTCTCTCCACTACCCCCAGCCACTCCCTATGTGTCTTTCTTATTTCCTTCAGATCCACCCTTCCTCCTTTTCTCCTTAGAAAAGATCAGGCCTCCCAGGGACATCAACTAAACACATCAAAACAAGCTACAATAAGGCCAGCTGCCCCCCAGTTTCCCAGTTCCAGTTTCCAACTGCCCCCAAATGCTTCCCAATTCCTGTCATTTCTTCTGGTATTTCTTCCTCCCCCACCTACACTGACTCCTCCTGTTCCTGATGCAGGCGCCACCTGCGCAAGGCCCGCCTGTGAATCTACTCTGGTTTCCCCTCTCTGGGAGATCCTTGTGTCCTCTCCCTGTTACTTAGCCTCACTGGGCTGCGGACTGTAGCATGATTGTCTTGTACTTTACAGCTAACATCCACCTATGTGTGAATACATGCCATGTTGTTTTTCTGGGTTACCTTGCTCAGGATGCTCTTTTCTTGTTCCATCCATTTGCCTACAAATTTCATGATTTGCAATCTTTTTCTTTTCATAGATGAGTAGTATTTCATTATGTAGTTGTACCACACTTTCTTTATCTATTCTTTGGTTGAGAGACATCTGGGTTGTTTCCAATTTCTGGTGATTTTGAATAAAGCCTCTATGAACATGGTTGAGGAATTGTCTTTGTTGTAGGATGGAGTGTCTTTGGGTATATGCCCAGGAGTGTTATAGTGGGTCTTGAAGTAGATGTATTCCAATTTTCTGAGAAACCTCCAGAGTGATTTCCAAAGTGGCTGTACAAGTTTGCACTCCCTCCAACAATGTAGGAGGGTTCCTCATTCTCCACACCCTCAACAGCATGTGCTGTCACTTTAGTTTTTTATCTTAGCCATTCTGACGAGTGTGAGATAGAATATCAGAGTCGTTTTAATTTGAATATCCCTGATAACTAAGAATGTTGAGCATTTCTTTTAAGTGCTTCTGAGCCACTTGAGATACCTCTGTTGAAAATTCTCTATTTAGCTCTGAAACTAATAACTATATATTTTTATTAATTAATTCAATTTACATCTCAGTCATAGGCCCCTTTCTCATCTCCCCCCTCCCTCCCTGCCTCCCACTACAGGGAGCAAGACGAACTCAGTCCTAGATGAGCTGGGGTGTCTGGGTAGAGGGCTTCCTTATTCTTCAGAACAGAGGATAGGGAATATAGGGGGAAGTGTGTACCTATTATAAATAAAGCTACTGTGAACATGATTGAGCAGATGTCTTTGTTATGTACTTGAGCATCTTTTGGATATATGCCTAGGAGTGCTATAGCATGATCTTGAGGAAACACTGTTCCTAATTGTCTGAGAAAGTGCCAGATTGATTTCCAAAGTGGTTCTACAAGTTTACATTCCCACCAGCAATGGAGGCGGATTCCCTTATCTCCACATTCTCTCCATTCTCTCCACATTGTTACTTGAGTTTTTTATCTTGGCCATTCTGATCAGTGTAAGGTTTTGTTTTGATTTGCATCTCCCTGATGACTAAGGAAGGTGAGCATTTCTTTAAGTATTTCTCTGCCTTTCGATATTCCTCTTGGGTATTCTCTATTTAGCACTGTGCCCCATTTTGTAATTGGATTATATGGTTTGTTGGTGTTTACCATCTTAAATTCTTTATATATTTTGGATATTAACCCTCTGCCAGATATAGGGTTGGTGATGATCTTTTCCCAATCCATACGCAATCATTTTGTTATGATGACAGTGTCCTTTGCTTTACAGAGAATTTTCAGTTTCATGAGGTCCCATTTATTGATTGTTGATCTTAGAGCCTGTGTTATGTTCAGGAAGTTGTCTCCTGTGCCAATGAGTTCTAGGCTCTTCCCCACTTTTTAAATTAACAGGTTTAGTGTGTCTGCTTTTATGTTGAGGTCTTCGATCCACTTGGACTTTAGTTTTGTGCAGGGTGATAAATATGAATGTTTGCATTTTTCTACATGTGAACATCCAGTTAGACCAGCAATATTTGTTGAAGATGCTATCTTTTTTCCCATTGTATGGTTTTGGCTTCTTTGTCAATAATCAAGTATCCGTAGGTGTGTGGGTTTATTTCTGGGTCTTCTATTCAATTCCATTGATCCACCATTCTGTTTCTATGCCAGTACCATGCAGTTTTTATTTCTCTTGCTCTCTAGTACAGCTCGAGATCAGGGATGGAGATAACTCCAGACAATCTGTTGTACAGGATTGCTTTAGCAATTCTGGTGTTGTTTTTTTGTTTTGTTTTGTTTTGTTTTTCCATATGAAATTGAGAATTGTTCTTTCAAGGTATGTAAAGAATTGTGTTGGTATTTTGATGGGAATTGCATTGAATCTGTAGATTGCTTTTAGCAGAATGGCCATTTTCACTGTGTTAATCCTACTGATCCATGAGCATGGGAGTTCTTTCCATCTTCTGATGTCTTCTTCTATTTCTTTCTTCAGAGACTTGAAATTTGTTTTCAAACAGGTCTTTGACTTGCTTGGTTAGAGTCATACCAAGCTACTTTATGTTATTTGTTGCTATTGTGAAGGGTGTTGTTTCCATAATTTCTTTCTCAGTCCTTTTATTTTTTGTATAAAAGAGAATACTGATATTTTTGAGTTAATTTTTTTATGCAACCAACTTGCGGAAGGTATTTTATCTGCTGAAGAAGTTCTCGGGTAGAATTTTTGAGGTCACTCATGTGTTATATCATCTGCAAATAGTTATACTTTGACTTCTTCCTTTCCGATTTATGTTCCCTTGATCTCCTTTGGTTGACTTATTGCTCCAGCTAGGAATTCAAGTAATATGTTGAAGAGATATGGAGAGAGTGAGCAGCCTTACTTTGTCCCTGATTTTAGTGGGATTGATTTAAGTTTCTCTTCATTTAGTTTGATGCTGGCTATAGACTTGCTGTAGATAGTCTATAATATGTTTAGGCATGTGTTTTGTATCCCTAATCTCTCCAAAACTTTAAAGATGAATGGGTGTTGGATTTTGTCAAATCCTTTTTCAGCATCTAAGGAGATGATCATGTGTTTTTTCTCCTTCAGTCAGTTTGTATAGTGGATTACATTGATGGATTTCCATATAGCGTATCACCCCTGCATGCCTGAGATTAAGCCTACTTGGTCATTATGGATGATATCTTTTATGTGTTCTTGGATTTGGATTTTGAGTATTTTTGCATTTGATGTTCATAAGAAAGGTCAGAAATTCTCTTTTTGTTTGGTCTTTGTGTGGTTTAGGTATCAGGGTGACTGTGGCTTCATACAATGAGTTTGGTAATGTTCCTTCTGTTTCTATTTTGTGGAATAATTTGAAGAGAATTGGAGTTAGCTCTTCTTTAAAGGTCTGGTAGACTTCTGTGCTGAAACCATCTGGCCCTGGGCTTTTTTGGAAGGGAGACTTTAGATGACTGTTTCTATTTCCTTGGGGGATATAGGACTATTCAATCTATTTACCTGATTTATTATTATTATTATTATTATTATTATTATTATTTTAAAGAATTATACTTTTGAAATAGTTACAGTCATAAATTGACAATAAGAACAAGGTGATGCATGTATACTTTCCCCTGGTGTCCTTTGGTGGTGATGTGAATAATGACAGTACAATGTTATAAGCAGGCTACATTTCACAGTTCATTGAGTAGATCTGTATAGTTGTGTGCAATTTTGTCCTGCGCAGCTTTGGGTAATCACTATGATCGTCAGGAGAAGCACATATTCTGACTTACAATGGGTTGCATACCAATAAAACAGTAACTTGGAAACATAATAAGTCAAACTTGAGAAAACAACAAAAATGAGAAAAAAAATGCTGGCAAGGACGTTGATAAAAGAAAAGGAAAATGTACACCCTTCTAATAAGAACACAAACTAATCCAGTCATATTGGAAACAAGTGTGGGCTTTCTTTAAAACTAACAATAGATCTTTTATATCACCAGCTTTATCCAGACCATTCCTGGGCTTTTGCCTAAAGGACCCCAAGTCTATAGACTACAGATTTACTACCTTTGCATGTTTTAATGTTTCCAGCTCTCATGCATGTATATTTGAGCATATTTGCACCATATATTCCTATGTCTTACTAGGCTGATATACCTTTAATTGGTTTCTTTTGTCCCTCTAAGGAACTATATTCATGTCATGTATCATGTCAAATCATTATGTAAAAATATCTATAATTTTATTCATCTGTATAACATCTAGGAATACTAAACGGGAGGAAATAATTTTTAACTTTCGGTTGTTGTCTTAATTTGTTTACTATAAGTAACTCCAGTTACATCCATTTTTCTGCAAATGACATAATTGTTCCACTGTATGCCAAAAAAAATTTCATCCTCTATGTATTAATTTTTTTTTGTCTTCCTCTGTTAGTGGACACTTAGGTTGGTGCCATAACTTAACTGTTGTGACTAGTCCTTCAATGAACATTGCTGTGTAAGTGTCTCTGTAGCATTTTTTACCTGATCTTGATTTAGTTTTGGTAAGCTGAATCTATGAAGAAAATTGTCCATTTTATTTAGATTTTCAAATTTTGTGGCATATAGGCTTTTGTAGTAAGACCTAATGATTGTTTGGATTTCCTCAGTGTCTGTTGTTATGTCCCCCTTTTCATTTCTGATTTTGCTGATTTGGATAGTTTCTCTCTGCCTTTTACCTGGTTTAGCTAAGGATTTGTCTCTCTTGTTAATTTTCTCAAAGAACCAGCTCCTGGGCTCATTGATTCTTTCAATTGTTTTCTTTGTTTATAATTCATTGATTTCAGCTGAGTTTGATTATTTCCAATTGTCTACTTCTCTTGGGTGTGTCTGCTTCTCTTTTTTCCTAGAGCTTATAGGTGTGCTGTTAAATTGCTTGTATGAAATGTCTGAAACTTCTTTCTGAAGGCACTTAATGCTATGAAATTTCCTCTTAGCATTGCTTTCATTGTGTTCCATAAATATGGGTAAGCGGTGCCTTCATTTTCATTGAATTTTAGGAAGTCTCTATTTTTTTTTTATTTCTTCCCTGATCCAGCTGTCTTTGAGTAGAGGGTTGTTTAGTTTCCATGTGTATGTAGGTTTTTTGTTATTTCTGTTGTTGTTGAAGTCTAATTTTAGGCCATAGTGGTCTGATAGGTTACAGGGGATTATTTCAATCTTCTTGTATCTGCTGTGGCTTGCTTTGTGATTGACTATATGATCAATTTTGGAGAAGGTTCCATAAGATAGACTCTTTTGAGTTTGGGTGCAAAGTTCAGTAGACATCTATTAGGTCCATTTAATTTAGGATTTCTATAAGAGTCTTTATTTCCCTATTTAGCTTCTGTCCAGATGATCTGCTCCTTAGTGTTAGTGGAGTGTTGAAGTCTCCCACTATTAAGGTTTTGGGATTGATGTGTGATTTCAGCTTTGATAATGTTTGATTTACAAATGCAGGTGCTCTTGTATTTGAGTCATAAATGTTCAGGATTATGATGTCCTCATGGTGGATTTTCCCTTTGATGAGAATGATGTGCCTCTCCTCATTTTTTTTGATTAATTTTGGTTGAAAGTCTATTTTATTAGATATTAGGATAGCTATCTCAACTTGCTTTTTGGGTCTGTTTGCTTGAAAAACATGTTTACCAGCTGTTTACTCTGAGGTATTGTTTATCTTTGATGCAGAGGTGTGTTTCTTGGATGCAGCAGAAATTTGGATCCTGTTTCCACAATCAGTCTGATTGTCTGTGTCTCTTTATTGGAGAGTTGAGTCAGTTAATGTTGATGATAATAGTTACCAATGAATATTAGTTCTTTTTATTGTGGGGTTGGAGGTGATAGTGTGTTTGTGTTCCTGTTTTAATTTTTTGTTGTGAAGTTTTCTAAATCCTGTGTTTTCTTGGGTGTAGTTGATTACATTGGATTGGAGTTTTCCTTTTAGTATCTTCTGTAGGGCTGGGTTGCTGTGTAGATATTGTTTAAGTTTAGTTTTGTCATGGAATATTTTGTTTTCTCTACCTATGTTGATTGACAGCTTTGTTAGGTAGAGTAGTCTGGGTTGGCATCTGTGGTCCTTTAGAGGCTGCATGACATCTGCCCAGGCCCTTCTGGCTTTCATAGTTTTTGTTGAGAAGTTTGGTGTGATTCTGATAGGTCTACCTCTATATGTTACTTGGCCTTTTTCCCTTGCTGCCTTTAATATTTTTTATTTGTTCTGTAGATTTAGTGTTTTTACTGTTATGTGTCATGAAGAATGTTTTTTCTGGTCTAGCATATTTGATGTTCGGTAGGCTTCTTATATGTTTATGGACATCTTTTTCTTTAAGTTGGGAAAATTTTTCTTTTGTGATTTTCTTGAAAATATTTTCTAGATTTAGAGCCTGGAATCTTCTTTTTGTCTATACTTTTTTTCTTGGATTTTGTCTTTTCATGGCATCCTTGATTTCTTGGATGTTTTGTGTTTGAAACTTTTCTAATTTTACTTTTTCTTTCAGAGATATATCAATTTCTGCACTTATATCTTTGGAGCCTGACTTTCTTTCTTCCATCTCTTGTATTCTGTTGGTGATGCTTACCTTTGTGGTTCCTGATCTTTTCTCTAAGTTCTTCAGCTCTAGGGTTTTCTCTGTTTGTGTTTTCTTTATTGATTCTAATTCTGTTTTCATGTCTTGCACCATTTCCTTCATCTGTTTGAATGTGGATTCCTGTCTCTCCATGATGGTCTATATTTTTTGGTTAATTTCCTCTCTATATGCCACTACTTGTGCTTCTACACATGCCTCTATTTGTTTGGCTGTATTTGCCTATATATATATATATATTTAGAGCTTTGTTCGTTTCCTCTTTATCTGCCTGTAATAAGTGGATAAGCATAGATTTGAGATCATTTCCCTGTGTTTCCAATTAATTAGCATATCTATTGATTTTGGGGTTGCTGATGAAGCCATGATGTCCTGATTTTTGTTGGATGTGTTCCTACGCCAACCTCTAGCCATCTGCTTATCTGTAACCTTTGCTGTTTGTTCTTGGAGTCAGTGCTTTGGACTGGGTCAGCCTGTTTCTGGTGTCTGGAGTATTCTTCAGGAAGACGAGAGAGGCTCACTGTTTCAAGAGGGGGTGTTGGTGTTTCAGCTGTAGGTAAGGGAGGAAGGTCGCAGGCGCATGTGCGCAAGTCATTACAGACGTGTATGTATGTGTGTAGGTGTGTGTGTAAGTGTGCCTTGAAGGGAAGAGTGCTAGAGCATGTAGATGCCTGGAAGGGTGGGCCTTAAGTGCAGGAGGGGGCATGGGTGCTGGCGCTGTTCATTGGCACCTTGTGCGTACACAGGTGCCCTGAATACCTCAGTGGCCTACAGGCCTGTAGTACTGTTCTCCTGGGATTCAGATCTGTCTAGGCTCCAGGAATTGTTTGCCTGGACTCAATTGTAGACCGACAGATCAGAGGCTTCAATGTTGAGGATGATGCCCCAAGGGTCCCTATTTCCCACGGTGGGGTTGTTGGACGGAGGTGTCCAATGCCCGGCTGCTAGCGTAGAGAGGCCGGAGATCTGGGACTCTGCATCCTCGCTTGAAGGCTCGCTCCCTTGCTGGCAGGCTAATAGGAAAGCAAAGGTATTCCCCCTGTTCTCTACTCCCAGGTTTGTGCCTGCAGGAGCAAATGAGAGTGCAGACCAGTCACTCAGTGGTGACCACTGTTTGGCCGCAGGGCAAGGTGACCCATCCTTGGGGTAGCTGCCTCTGTGGTCTCAGTCCCCGGGTGCGGAGGTTCATGCTTGGGGCAACCCCTGCCGCCTTTGCTGAGCAGGGAGGCCGGTGCTCAGGGCAGGGGCAAGTGCAGCACGGGTGAATGTGCGCCACTCTCAGTCCCTGGAGATGCCCATGGTGACCTGGTCCAGACTGACCCAGCTCACAGCTTGCCCCTCTCTCCCAGGAAGCCTCAATGATGATGCTCTGGCTTCAGCTGCCCCTTCACTCACCAATTTCAGAGGTCCTGTGCCCCTCAGATATGGTGTGCGCTGGTCCAGAAAGGGTATTTTTGTCTATAAAAACTACTCTATTTATGGCTTACTCAATTTATAGTCTGTAAACTCAAATTTAAACAAATGAAGTTAAATTAAAATAAAAGAAGAATGTATTTGTTTTGTGTTTATTTATATATGTAATATATACATATTTATTGCATAATGAATATTCATACTGTTTATACATAATTTTATAATCATGTAACTTTAAGTAAAATTAACATTATAATAAAAACATTCTGTCATCTGTAAGAAGATGCATTTAAGGATCCATATATATTCTAAGTTGAAGAGTGGAGAAAAAATTTATTAAAAATCCATTCATATTACATTAAACAATTTTGAGTCAACAGATGGAGGGAATATCATTTTCTAGTGGCAGACCCAGAGGGCAGACTGAATCTCACAGCTTAAAGTTTTGTTCCCCAAAGCATTCAGAAGTTGTACCAAGTACTACCTTCCTTCTTCAGTGGGGTTGGTAATATAATAATCATGACCAGCTATATATCTTGTATCAGGAGATAGTTAGTATAAAAGACGTACATATTTTCCTTTCCTTCTTCATTGCTTGAGAGTCCATGAAAGTCAGCCCTGCTAGTATCACAATCTAAACAAAAGAAGAACTTCAGCATGAAAACATTCAAACGTGTTGTTTCCTAGTAATGAAATCAGTGTAGGAACAGGCAGGTGCTTTCTACAATTACACCACATGGACACTTTGTCTCCTCTGTCCCGCTGATAGTGTCTCTTTTCCTGTGCTAGAATTGCTCAGAAGTTAACTTTGTTTTCCCTTTTGGTCTCTCACTGGAGCACAAACTCCTCAATAATAATAATTGTCTTTCTCATTTGTTTAACAAAATGTTGGACTCATGGGAGGATCCAATAAATGTTATGACTGAATTAAATAATTAACAGAAAAATAAAAGAGAAATGTTAAATGTATAGAACTCGATGCATGGGAAATACGAAATCTCACTACAATATTCATAGGTTTTAGTTCTTGTACATGTTTGGCAAAGATTAACTCAAAATTGAACTTAATGGATCTGGGACATTTAAGGCAGCACTCACCTGGGTTGCACCCAGTGACGTTCCTGCAGCTTTGGTTCTGTGCTCACAGCAAGGACACTCTGTACTAAGCATGCCATCATGCCCTGCAAAGCCAACACATGCTGCCTCAGCATCTTGATGCTGCTTCAAGATTGCTGTGTACTGCTTTCACCCTACCAGCAAAGTTTGATGTTCTTATAGAAACATAGAGGTTTAAATTAGCAAAACCAAAGCCTTTAAATATTTCTTTTAGCCATCATTCTTCCTCAAGTAAGTGTAAAATTAGTGTATGCTTTGGTTGTCCTCCATTAACATGTTTGAGTTTTAAAAGGTTTTTTTTTAATTGATAATTTGTGTTTTATAAAAAAAAAAACTACAAATTTTGACTTAAGATTAGTATGGGCCAAGTGTGGTGGCACTTGCCTATAATCCCATCACTCAGGGAGGCATAGGCAGGCAGATCTCTGAGAGTTCAAGGCTAGCCTGATCTACAAAACAAGTCCAGGACAGCCAGGGCTACATAGAAACCCTGTCTCAAAACCCTACCCTCCTCCCAAAAAAGAATTTCCCAGAAATTGTGAAACAACCCCAAACATAATTCAAATTTTTTTACTACATGGTTTTCAAAGTAGCATTTTATTTTTTTTTAAGATTTATTTATTTATTTATTTATTTATTTATTTATTTATTTATTTATTACATATACAATGTTCTGCCTGCACACCTGCAGAGGGCACCAGATCTCATTATAGATGGTTCTGAGCCACCATGTGGTTACTGGGAATTGAACTCAGGACTTCTGGAAGAGCAGCCAATACTCTTAACCTCTGAGCCATCTCTCCAGCCCATCAAAGTAGAATTTTAGATTGGTGAAAAATCATTGTTCAACATCAAGAAATGTAACATGTTGAGGATACTCTGTGCTGGCAATATCACATATTCAGCCTAGATTTAAGTTTTGAGTAAGAGTACAAGTCTATGTATCTTGTTAGTATATAAATTTATCACATAATTGTGTTTTTTCTTTTAATGTTCACCTAATTTTTTTTTCTTTTTTAAATTTATTTTTTATATATTACAGTTTATTCACTTTGTATCCCAGCTCTTTCTCTTTGTAATCCCCTCTCTCATCCCCTCACAGTCTCACCCTCCCTCATCTCCTCCCATGCCACTCTTCAAGTCTACTGATAGGGGAGGTCCTCCTTCCCTTCCATCTGACCCTATCCTATCAGGTCTCATCAGGACTGGTTGCATTAAAATAAATTTGTGATTTATTATTATTAAATGCTCAGGTATATTCCTATTTTATGAATGAAAACACCCAAAGTCACATATATATATTTCTAGGGTTAAAAAAAAAAAACCTCTGAGTATAAAGTGTTTAAGAATCATTGTACTGGATGATTCTAAAATCAAACAAATTTACCGTAAAAATTAGCCATAGCAAGGTAGTCGCACTAGATTCAGGATCTAGGATGTGGTACACAATGATCTGCTCCTGAACTACAGTCAGAGTCTGCAAATATACCTTTAGGTTTCATTACAGATGAAGAAAAAGTTGTTGCATTTTATCTAGGAGAGTAATAAGTGATGTATATATCTAAACAATATTAATAAGTAATTGTTGGTATGACCTAAAGGTAGAGCTTTGACCAGTCAACTCTTATCGTATTAGCTTGATTAAGATTTTATGCACTATAAAAATATATAAAAATAATCATGCAAAACATCATCTTTCTAAAAAGTAAGATGACAAGAATCAGAATTACATATGTTAATTTTTTGCTTCTCAGAAACAAATTGAAAGAAGGTTGAATATCTTCCAAGATACGTGACCAAAATATGGATAAAGTCTGAAAAATAGTATGGCTATGAAGATTACAATTTTATGAAGATTACAAATTTATTTTATGAAGAAAACAATTTTATTGTTATAAATGCATGAATTTGGCAATCCAGAGAATTAAAGTATATAATCACATTTACTGGCAATTGCTTATACTCGCTTGTTTATTGATAAAAATTATTTGTAAAATTTAGTAATGAGCCATGAGTTTCCACAGTGACAGTCAGAATTAATCAGTCTAAACAAGGAAGTTTGTTGAAACCTAAGCGCTAATGTGCATGGAATGTATCTAGCATATTCAGAGTATGTTTGGCTCCTGGCAATAAAGCATCATATCACTATGAAATATTTGATATAGGTATTGCATTACTTACTAATACAAAAACTACAGCAAGAATGAATAAATCATTAGTGCATATATGTTCTAGAATAATTCTGATCCAAAGTAAAGTTTTAATGCCCATTTTAAAAACAACCTTCAAATAATGTGGGAGTGTGTTGCATCCTAATTTGAAACAGCCCTGCTAATGAAGCTCAAAAAGAAAAATGGGGTAAGCCACTAAAGGTTGGAGAGAAAAGGTGAAATCAGACTATTTAGGCTGAAACAGTCAATTAATAGGTTTCTTCAGAACATGAAAGTTTTTGTTTTAACACCAAAACCCTTAACAACCCTAAAGTAAATCTGGAGACAAAATACATAACACAGGATAACATTGCGTGTATTGTCAGATAGGAAAAGCAGGGTTTTCTTATTGTTACCACTTTGTTTTGCTTTTTTAAGTCGACAAGCACATTTTCAGCATTTAATTGCTATATACCTTCCATATTGTTTGAGATTAGAGAAGGAAGAATGGCTATGGTGGAATGCGTTCACCAACACCAGCTCAAGCAGGACAATAGTGGATCTGAACAGCTCTAGTGTCATGCTAGTTAGTGAGTTCAGTCAAACTCATACTTTAGTTGAACCCACAGTCATTTTTCTTGAAGTGGAAAATTTTCACAAATAACAACACATTTCAACATGCTTTGTTTCTTTGAAAAGAAAACATTGCTGTGTCGTAGACACTAACACCTTCAGCAGAAATGTGAAGGTCTGTTTTTACGATTAAAGATGTATGAGACGTGCTGCTTCTTCCTAGCATGCACTGGTCTTTGATGACAAGATCATGCCTTCCTGTAAGTCTGGTGAGAATCTGGGTACTAGCACAGGCTGGCAGTTCATAAATTTTTGAGTGATGTTTCTGGCCCTCACATTATCACCACTGTATGAAAAGGAAATATTAATGCCTACAGCTCTCTTCAGAAACCTCTGAGAAGCAATAGTTCTCCCACAGAAGTGTCTCTGGCTCTAAAAATAGAGCTTCACACTCTATTGTTCCGTGCAGACAGGAGTGTAAAGATACTGAAAGGGAGCAGTAGGCACTGTTTCCACATTGCTTACCCGAGAAAGACAGACAGGGCATGCAAGGACAGCCTCACAGCAGACAACACCATGCTACAGCTGGTGGTTCTTAATCAGGTTGAGAGAAGCAGCAGCAAATCATTCATTTTAGTTCTGATTAGCTAAATATGCTTACGTTTTCTTTTCTGATTTCAGTGTCCAGAGAATTAAGCAAACCCAATGGCCAAGCCATACATACTCTTCTAAAATATATTTAAAATAAGAAATTGTGCAGTTTTGGAGGGCATATGTTTTAAAACAAACAAAATTCATATAAGTGACTCAATCTGTTCAAGTGTCTGCAATATGCTGTTTATGTACAAATGCTGTCTCTGAGAACTGCCTAGGTTGCTATGTGGTTTGAGCTGTCTGTTGTGGTTGCTTGACAGCAAGGTGTATTAATGTCACCAAAAAGATTTTGACATTATAGTTTATATATATATATATATAACAACAACAATTCACACACACACACACACACACACACACACACACATATATGTATTGTGTGCCTAGCTTTTAATGGCTGAACCATCTTTCCAGCCTGTGGGCATTGTACTTCTAAGCCAGAAAACTCTTCTACTGAACAAATGGCCACACACCAAGGCCCTGAAACAAATGAAAAATAAGAAGTGGCAACAGCTGCACTCTCGGGATTTCCCTAAAATGAAGCACTGATAACTAAAGCTTTTCAGTTATAAAAAATCTAGAGCATCCTTTTCCTCAGAGACCTCACCCAAAAGCACTTAATAGCACTATGGACTGGGCCTTCTGGAAAAAAGAACACATATAATTTAATTTTATACTCTTGTACATCCTCTATAAACCCTACTACATTCATTACTTCCAACTATCTTCTCTGTGCACTTGTTGATGGATATTTGGGCTTGTTTTTTTTTTTTTTTTTCTTGTTACCATAATGACTGATGTCACATGAAAACTATTGTTTATGTCATTATGTGTATGATGATAGGATGACACCATAACAAAAATATCACTAACATCAAAAGGAATGCATTACAGGTATCCCACTATATACTCAGCCAGCAGATATTTTCTCTTAGAATATCAGCCCTAACCTCTCTTTTTTTTATTTTTTCTTTTTCTTTTTAGTTACAATTTGTTAACTCTGTGTCCCAGCTGTATCCCGCTCCCTCATTCCCTCCCCCTCCACAACTCCCTCCCTGGTCTCCTCCCTGCCCCTTTCCAAGTTCACTGATAGGGGAGGACCTCCTCCCCTTTCATTTGACCCTGTTTTATCAGGTATCTTCAAGGCTGGCTGCAAAGTCCTCCTCTGTGGCCTAACAGAACTGCTCTTCCCCTGGGGGGGGGGGAGGTCAAAGAGCCTGCCCTTGAGATCCTGTTAGAAATAGTTCTTGTTCCCCTTACTTTGGAAAACTACTTGGTTACCGAGCTACCACGGGCCACATCCGAGCAGAAGTTCTTTGTTATATCCATAAATGGTACTTGGTTGAGTGTCAGTCTCAGAAAAGACCCAGTGCCCAGATATATTTGGTACTTGTAGAGCTCCTATCCTTTCCGTATCATACTAACTCCCCTTCTTTCATATGATTCCCTGCACTCTGCCAAGGTTTGGTTATGAGTCTTACTGTCTGCTTTGAAACACTGCTAGGTAGAGTCTTTCAGATGCTTTTTGCGGTAGACTCCTGCCATACATTCAATGCACATCCCATTTGTCTTTCTAAATGAGGATTGATCATCTTCACCCATGTCCACTTTCTTGATTATCTTCTTTAGGTGTGTAGATTTCATTATGTTTATCATATCTTGTAGGTCTATATAAGCGAGTATATACCAAGTTTGTCTTTCTCCTTCTGGGATACTTCACTCAGAATGATCTTTTCTAGATCCCACCATTTGCCTGCAAATTTCATGATTTCCTCCTTTTTGATTGCTGAGTAGTATTCCATTGTGTAAAAATACCACAATATCTGTATCCATTCTTCTGTTGATGGACATCTGGGTTGTTTCCAACTTCTGGCTATTACAAATAAAGCTGCTATAAACATGGTTGAACAAATGTCCTTGTTGTGTACTTGAGCAAATTTTGAGTATATACCTAGGAGTGATATAGCTGGGTCTTGAGGTAACACTACTCCTAATTGTCTGAGAAAGTGCCAGATTGACTTCCAAAGTGGTTGTACCAGTTTACATTCCCACCAGCAATGGAGGAGGGTTCCCCTTTCACCACAACCTCTCCAGCATGTGTTGTCACTTGAGTTTTTCATCTTGGCCATTCTGATGGGTGTAAGGTGAAATCTCAGGGTTGATTTGCATTTCCCTAATGGCTAATGAGGTTGAGCATTTCTTCCAGCAGGCAACCACCTCTACCTGTGTATTGTGGATAATAGTGAAGAAATACTGAATATTACATGATAAAACAGTGGAAAAAAAAAAAGAGGCTTCAATAAACTCTTTGGTGTCCTGAGTTGGACCTTGGTAAAATTGTGTGTTTTATTCATTGTTAATACCTTATTTGGGATTAATACATGTTTTTCCCCCACATCTCTCCAGAAAAACTTAATGCAACAACTGTGAATGAACTGACTCATAGTATTTACTTAGAATAAAAAAGTGGAATACTGAAGCTTTTAAGAGAGGTTCTCAGAATTAGGGTACAATCACTGACAAATATTTAGAAATAATATAGCTGTGACATACAGCAGATCTATTTGTAGGTTTCTAAGCAGTGTCCACACTAATTTCCACAGTAGCTATAAGAGTTCACACTCCACTAACAGTAGTAGAGGTTCGTCTTTCCCCACATCTTTGTCAACATTTGTTAACTTGGGTTTTGTTTCTTTGTTACTTTATACTGATCATTCTGATGGGTTTATATGAAATCTTGAAGCACTTCTAATTTGTATTTCCTTTTGGCTAAGAATACTTTTTTGACACTAAGTACTTTTTGAAGTATGTTTAATCATTGTGCTTCTCCTTTTAAAAATGATCTATTTGGTCCTCTAGACCACTTTTAAATTAGATTATTTCTTTTTTTGATGATTTCTTTTTGAGAAGAGTAATTTGTCAGAGATATAATTGACAAAGATTTTCTAGACTGTGTGTGTGTGAGAGAGAGAGAGAGAGGAGAGAGAGCTTTAAAAATTTTGTGTCAAACTTCTGTTTCTTTTCCTTTCTTTTTTCCCAGTGTTCTTTGTCTCCAGGTAAGGCATGTGTCCTAAAATGTATCTCACAAATATTTTATATCATTTGTATTTCCAATTACCCATGAGTTCCTGTAATAAGGACAGTGTTTGATATAGGTTGACTTAGTGTTTGATTAAGGGATATTTTCAAACTG
Source organism: Psammomys obesus (assembly GCF_907164565.1). Taxonomy (NCBI): domain Eukaryota; kingdom Metazoa; phylum Chordata; class Mammalia; order Rodentia; family Muridae; genus Psammomys; species Psammomys obesus. The sequence continues at coordinate 52,770,925 of NW_026587216.1, read as the reverse complement.
TCATTTGCTACAGACTTTACCATTGTTAAACTTAACATGGTTTCAATGCAAGACTCTTTGAAGTTTATTGAGGCTTCATTTGTGGTCTTATATTGAAGGAATACTTTTGAATGGCTGATGCTGTCTATACATTTTGACATAAATCTAATATTTTCCTTTCAATTGTCATACAAATCTACTATTTTAAGAGCATTTTTGTTACATCTCTCAACAAGTCACATTTTTTTTTATAGAAGGACATCAAGTGCATTTTTAGCGTCAGTAACACATCTGAATATAAAAAAAGCTTAAGTATAAGGTGAGCCTATTATTTCATACTATTTATTAATCATAGCATCTTACTCTTACAGAGCAGAAGAAAAAAGAGATTTGCTCTGGTTTTTCCGAAGTCTGTATTTTTTCGTGGAGTGGTATGAGAATTGTGAGAACACATTTGAGCATTTTAAGGTAAAGTCTGAAATGTTTGAATCTAAATATGTATATAGAAAATGTCTGGTTTTCTACCTGCCTGGGGGCTGCCAGCCCATGAAGTCAGGAGGGCAGGTGATGTGAACAGGAGGTTATTTCCTCATTACTCTGGGAAGAAAGGAGTTACCACACAATTAAGCTGGTAACAGTTTGATAGCACCCCAGTCAGCCCTTGTTTTAGGCCTAGGAGAGTTAGAGGTGTTAGGAGGGTAATGAAGGGAAGGAAGTCAGCATTCTTCTTTGGCATTGGTGTCTCTTGTCTCTGTGGGCACTGAAATGAGCAGGGGTAGGTGTTTGAGAAATCTCCATCCTGGTCCAGCATCCTCTGTCATGTATTTCACTCCCGTAATGTGTCTTTCTTGTTGGCAGGAGGAGAACCAACAAGTCACATTTTTTTACATGGCTATTACTGATTGTTCAGGACGTTGCTGTGATCCATGCATTGCAGCTGCTGTGATAGGCTATAAATTATGCACATGATCAGACTACCTTCAGGATCCAATACTCCTGTGCCAACAAATACCATCATCTCTCTATGCCCCCATTATGCTTCATTTCAATGTAATTTGCATACGATTGAAATAAGTCTTTCCTCTTACATCCAGACTCACCTTTTCTCATTTCTACCTATTAAATGGAAGGCATCTTTCCAGACCTCTACACCCTCACTCTTCTCTTCTCTGCATTTTTCTATTATATTTATCACATTTCAATATACTGTAGAATTTAACTACTCATCTCATCTGCCATCTGTCTTCCCTGAGCTGAAAGTTCCAAAATCCAGTGAGAAGCTCTTTTCATCTGTTTTGCTTTCTCTGTGCCCAACATTTAAAAGAGCTGCTGACACCTGGGAGGCATTCCACAAATATTTGATGAATGAATGAATAAACACCTCCATATTTTTATTGAAATGTACATACTCTAGACAATAATGTTGCTTATCTATATGCTTATTTTAATCCCGTATCCTTTCATGCCTCTATTATGTGATGTGTTGGGAAGCTGGAATCTATGAATGACACTTACAACATCTCTTAACAACTGGCTCTCTGTCAGAATTCTGTTAATTGTGTCCTGGTAAGAATTTGTATTGTGAATAACCTTTCATCTTGCTTCCAGTTTGTGAAAGTCTGTAGTAGTAACAGAAGCATCTACAGCAGTGAGAGAACAAAAGTAGCTCCAGCACAGCCACAGATGATAAGAGTGATAATAGCCATCAGTTCATCAACAGGTATGACGCTTAGGCTGTGACACTCTAGATAGGAGTGTCACAAAAAACAAAGTTTGGGTCTCATCCCCTCCGTCCTTCCCTTCCTCATGCTCCCTTTTCCCTCTCTTCTTCCTCTCTTCCCCTGTTTGTACTACTGCTTGCATTTTGTTCTTTCAATATTTGCATAAACAATTGCTAGCATCAAATCTCTTCTAACACAGATCATGGTAGTACAGGCTTGTAAGCCCAGCACTTCTAAAGCAGAGGCAGTGAAACCAAGAGTTCAAGGTCATTCACAGTTAATATATAGTTCAAAGCCAATGCAGGATACACAACATACTGTCTCAAAATAAAAAACAAGTAAAAGAATGTCTTCTAAATAGTTAGAAAATTCTCTTCGTAGTGTCTTAAGAAAACGGCACATTACTAAACCTTATTCTTAATCTAGCATATGTGTTTAGATATTTTAGTTTAATTCTAATTTATTAAAATTGCTCTTATAATGAGATTTTCTTATATTTGAGATCCATTGTTTTACATAACCATACTTTCCTTATATTAAGAGAACCTATGCCAATACCATGCAGTTTTTATTACTGTTGCTCTGTAGTACAGCTTGAGCTCAGGGATGGAGATAGCTCCGCATGATCTGTTGTTATACAGGATTGTTTTAACAATTCTGGGTTTTTTGTTTTTCCGTATGAAATGGGGAAATGTTCTTTCAAGGTCTGTAAAGAATTGTGTTGATATTTTGATGAGAATCATATTGAATCTGTAGATTGCTTTTGGCAGAATGGCCATTTTCACTATGTTAATCCTACCGGTCCATGAGCATAGGAGATCTATCCATCTTCTGATATTTTCTTCGATTTCTTTCTTCAGAGACTAGAGACTGATACTCCAACCAAGGAAATAGTAAGAGCTGGAGGGGACGGGAACTCCACAAGGAAAGCAACAGAAGAAGATAATTTGAACACAGGGAACTTCCCAGAAAATCATACTCCAACCAAGGACTATTCGTGGAGATGACCTGGAACCCCTGCACAGGTGTAGCCCATGGCAGTTCAGTGTCCAAGTGGGTTACATAGTAATGGGAAGAGGGACTGCCTCTGACATAATCTGATTGGCCTGCTCTTTGATCACTTCCCCTGAGCGGGGAGCAGCCTTATCAGGCCACAGTAGAGGACAATGCAGCCACTTTTGATGAGAACTGATAGACTAAGATCAGAAAGAAGAGGAGAACCTCCCCTATCAGTGGACTTGGGGAGTGGCATGCATACAGAAAGGGGAGGGAGGGTGGGATCGGGAGGGGAGGAGGGAGGGGCTTATGGGGGGATACAAAATGAATAAAGTGTAATTAATAAAAAAAAAAAAACTCAAGTGACAACACATGCTGGAGAGAAGAAAATTTTTTAAAAAATTGAAAAAGAGAGCCTAATTTATTTTTCCATTTTTATTGAAAATAAATTATTTTGTCATACAATATATCCTGATTAAAGTTTTTTTCTTAATCTCTCCTCCCACTCCCTTTCTGTCTCTCATTACAAAAGAGAACAATAATAAAATATAACAAAGTAAGATATAATTAAATAAAACAAAGTCCATCATACTGAAATTGTCAAATTAACAGAAGAAAAAGACCCCAAACAGAAGGCATAAAAATCAGAGACCCACCCATTCACACACTCAGGAGGTATGTATACCAGAATTTAGCAGGGAATCTATCCTATCTTGGCTCTTTTTTTTTCCTGTGGGTGAGCTTTAATCACTATTTTGATCTTTATATGTTTAATGGGTAAATTTTGTATTGTATATATCTTCCTAATTTAATTTTCATGGGTCATATTTATTTTAAAATTCCTATGTTTTTTCTATCGTTTTCAGCTTTTGTAGTATAGGTTTTCTTTTTTATGGTATCTTCTGGTTTTTTTTTTTAATTCTTTATTAATTACACTTTATTCACTTTTTTCCCCCCTGTGGTTCCCTCCCTTCTCCCTTCCCAATCCCTGCCTTCCTCCACCCTCTGCATGCATGCTTCTCCCCAAGTCCACTGATAGGGGAGGACTTCTTTTCCTTTCTTCTGATCCTAGTCAATTAGGTCTCATCAGGAGTGGCTACGTTGTCTTCTTCTGTGGCTTGGTAATACTGCTTCCCCCTCAAGAGCAGGTGATTAAAGAGCAGGCCAATCAGTTCATGTCAGAGATAGTCCCTGTTCCTATTACAATGGAACCCACTTGGACACCTAACTGCCATGGGCTACATCTGTGCAGGGGTCTTAGGTTATCTCCACACATAGTCCTTGGTTGGAGTATCAGTCTCAGGAAAGACCCCTGTGCTCAGATTTTTTGGTTCTGTTGCTCTCCTTGTGGAGTTCCTGTCCTCTCCAGATCTTAGTGTTTCCCACTTCTTTCATAAAATTCCCTGCACTCTGCCCAAAGGTTGCCCATAAGTCTCTGCATTAATAAAGCATCTGCATTAACAGTCTGCAGGGCAGAGCCTTTCAGAGGTCCTCTGTGTCAGGCTCCTGACTTGTTCCCTCTTTTCTCCTTACACTCATTAGAATGACTAAGATAAAAAACTCAAGAGACAACACATGAGAGGTTGTGGAGAAAGGGGAACCCTCCTCCACTGCTGGTGGGAATGTAAACTGGTACAACCACTCTGGAAAGCAATCTGATGCTTTCTCAGGCAACTAGGAATAGCGCTTCCTCAAGATCCAGCTATACCACTCCTAGGCATATACCCAAAAGAGTCTCAAGTACACAATAAGGACATTTGCTCAACCATATTTGTAGCAGCCTTATTTGTAATAGCCAGAAGCTGGAAACAGCCCAGATGCCCCTCAGTGGAGGAATGGATGCACAAATTGTGGTATATCTACACAATGGAATATTACTCAGCAATAAAAAACAAGGAAATCATGAAATTTGCAGGTAAATGGTAGGATCTGGAAAAGATCATCCTGAGTGAGTAACCTAGATTTTCAAAGTATGCCCTAAATATTCTTTTAATTCCACTGGAGTGTATAATAAACTCCCTTTTCCACCTCTAGCATTGGTAATTGGGACTTTTCCCTCTTTTTCTTTGGTTGGTTTAAATAAATTTTTGTAATGTCATTTGTCTTTTTTTAATGTTTAATATATATAAGGAATTGCATACCATGCAACAGATCTGGTATAAAAGAGATTTATTGTTGAAAGGGGGAGGGGAGAGAGAAGGAGGATGCCACAGAGAGAGGTGGAGAGACAGTGGGAAAGCATGAGAGGAAAGAGATAAGGAAGAGAAAGTGAACTGAGAAAACTGCTGCCAGGTCCTTTTAATCAGCATAAGCCTGGCTGCAGCAGGTGATGACATCAGAAGTTGCTTAGCATCCTGGAAGCAGTCTATTGGAATCGCTTGTATAATAATATATCTGCCTTTTCATTTAATTTTTTAAAAATGAGGAAGTAGGAAGGGGTGGGGCGAGAATGAGGCCACTGGGCTGCTTCTCATGCAAGACAAGTTAAAGTATCTCAGTGCAGGTTCATTGGGAGCAGCTCTTGGCTGCCATGCAAGGGCAGAGATAGAGTAACAAACAAAAGAGAAGAGCACCAAAATATCAGGATTATATGAAGAGGGATTGAAAGCCCTGGTCTTGGAAAGTTCAGGGTGGAGGGCAGGGTATACCAGCTATGCCTGCAGCAGTTAGGGACCAAGGGATGTCTGAAACCAAACATCCCAGCCTTTTGTTGATAATAAATGGATAAGGGGCAAAGTAATTAATCATCTTTGGCTACTTTCTGCTGACACTGGGGCTCTGAGAGGGAGCTGAGCTGCCTATAAGCTACATCTGAGCAGGCCAAAAGGCTGGAATGTTGGCCAAGCCTGGGAAGAGCAGGCTGTCCTACTTGCTGTCCAGGATCTGAGAACATCTGTTGCTAGGAGGAAAAATGCAGGTCCAGCTTGACGCAGTCTGTGAGATTAGATTGAAGCATCTGTCAGTAGCGGCTTTAGTGCTGTCTTGGTTGTAGGAAAATACTGGAACATATATAAGGGCAGAAGATAAAGTTAAGTAGGTTAGGAAGAAAAGAAAATGGTGTATATTTGACTTTCAGACTCACAGTTTTGACAGTTGGGGAAAGAGACTCTCAAAACTAGGGAAAGGGAGAGGAATCCCACTTTCTGAGATAGGCAATAGGTGGGAAACTTAAGCTGTCAATTGGCAGCGCTTATCTGGACACTTGTCCTGAGAGGTGAGTTCAGGTGGATTTCCTGTACCTTACAAGAATCCTTTTTAAGTTTACAAAGAAGATAAGTTTTAAACATGTTAGCATCATCATTGTAATCTGCAGTGAAATACACATTGTAGAAAAAGGTAGTAGATATATATCTTTGTGTCATGGCATAGCAGATGCTTGGGAAATTATTTTGGCTTATTAGCACGAACACTCTTTAAGGTGAGCTCAGGGAAGACAAAAGCCTCCCATGAAACAGAAGGGGCACAGCTCACTTGACCTTGATTTTTAGTATGATTTTGCATCATAAATGAGGGGCTTCTTCCCGCTAAATGGAAGACTGGATGTGTATAAATCTAGCACAAAGAGAAACATTTTTTTTACATTTTTATTAATTACAATATATTCTCTTTGTATCCCAGCTGTAGCCCCCTCACCCATCCCCTCCCAACCCCATCCTCCCTCTTCTTCTTCTATGCCCCTCCCCCAGTCCAATAATATGATAGGTTCTCTTCCCCTTCCATCTGACCATAGTCTATCAGGTCTCATCAGGACTGTCTTCTTTGTCTTCCTCTGTGGATTGCTCCCCCATCAGGTATAGGTGATCAAAGAGCCAGCCCATGAGTTCATGTCAGAGATGGTTCCTGTTCCTATTATTGGGGAACCCTCTTGGACACTGAGCTGCCATGGGCTACTTCTCTGCAGGGTTTCTAGGTTATCTCCATGCATGGTTCTTGTTTGGAGTATCAGTCTCAAAAAAGACCCCTGACCCAGATTTTTTGGTTCTGTTGCTCCCCTTGTGGAGCTCCTGTCACCTCCAGATCTTTCTTTCTCCCCCTTACTTCATAAGATTCCCTGCATTCTGCAAAAAATTTAGCTATGAATCTCAGCATGTTTTGATATCATGCTGGGCAGAGTCTTTCAGAGGCCTTCTGTGATAGGCTTCTGTCCTTTTCCCTGTTTTCTTCCTCTTCTGATCTTCCTCTTCTTCCTCTTTCCTTCCTCTGTCCATCTCTTTTGCCTTTCTGAATGAATACTGGGCTTTTTACCAGGGTCCTCTTTCTTGATTAGATTCCTTAGATGTACATTTTTAAGTCTATACTTTTTCCTTTTTATTGATTTATTATTTATTACAATTTATTTACTTTGTACCTGGTTTCAGCTCCCTCCCTCATCTCCTCACAGTCCCACCCACCCTCCCTCTTTTTCTATATTCTTCCCCTAGTCCACTTATAGAGGAGGACCTTCTCCACTTCCATCTGACACTAGCATATCAGGTCTCATCAGGACTGGCTTCATCTTCTTTCTCTATGGCCTTGTAAGGCTGCTCCCCTCAACACACAGGAGGAAGGGATCAAAGAGCCAGCCTCTGAGTCCATGTCGGAGACAGCCCTTGCTCCCTGTACAAGGGAATCCACTTAAAGACTGAGCTGCCTATGAGCTACATCTGAGCAGGCATCTAGGTTATCTCCATGCATGGTCTTTGACTGGTGCATCAGTCTCTGCATGCCCTCCTGGGGCTAGATTTTTTTGGCTCTGTTGTTCTCCTTGTAGAGCTCCTGTCCCCTCCAGGTCTTTCTATCTCCCCCATCTTTCATAAGATCCCCTGCACTCTGCCCAAAGTTTGGCTGAGTCTCAGCATCTGTTTCAATACCCTTCTGGGGAGATTCTTTCAGAGGCCCTCTGTGGTAGGCTCCTGTCCTATTCCTGTGTTCTCCCACTTACAATGTCTGGGGATTTCTCAGAAAATTATAAATAGTGCTACCTCAAGATCCAGCTATACCACTCCTGGGCATGTACCCGAAAGAAGCTCAACCATATAAAAAGGACATTTGCTTAACTATGTTCATAGCAGCTTTATTCATAACAGCCAGAATCTGAACATTCTTAATACCACAGTAGCATAGCAACAGGAAGAAACCTGAAACTTTATGTATGTATGTATGTATGTATTTATTTAGATACTTTAGATCACTTTTTTAGACCCTAAAATACTTTCTTATGTTCTAATGCCTCTAGGTTCTATATCCTCAGGCCTTTTGTCTTATTTACTGTGAGAATACTGAGAGAAGTCACTATCCTTTAGCTAAAGGAATGGTTATTAGCTTGCATCTGAGCCCTGCTTTTTGAGTTTGGTAATAAGGTAGACTGTGTCTAGGTCTAGTGGTAATGTCTCTAGGATAATGAGGCTTAAGACCTGATTTATTTTTAACATGAGATCGGTGAGTAAGGCAAACCTCTTTGCTTTTATGTAAGAAGTGGGAAACAGTAAGATCTGGAGAGGACAGGAACTCCACAAGGAGAGCAACAGAACCAGAAATTTGAACACAGGGGTCTTCCCAGAGACTCATACTCTAACCAAGTACTGTGCATGGAGATAACCTAGAACCCCTGCACAGTTGAAGCCCATGGCAGTTCAGTGTCCAGGTGGGTTCCATAGTGATAGGAAGAGGGACTGCCTCTGACAAGAACTGATTGGCCTGCTCTTTGATCACCTCCCCCTGAGGGGGGAGCAGCCTTACCAGGCCACAGAATATGACAATGCAGCCACTCCTAAAGAGATCTGATAGACTAAGATCAGAAGGAAGGAGAGGAGGACCTCCCCTATCAGTGGACTTAGGGAGGGGCATGCGTGAAGAAGGGGGAGGGTGGGTAGGATCGGGAGGGGAAGAGGGAGGGGCTTATGGGGGGATACAAAATGAATAAAGTGTAATTAATAAAATTAAATTAAATTAAAAAATAAGAGCTCTAGTAGTTACTGGTTTTAACTAGCTATAGAAGTGACATGGTGGATTATCTGGGGAAAAGGAGCTAATTGCCTGTTCTCTAGCTGTCACACTACCATAAGCTTAGCCATCAATATTATCAGAGACCTGAGATGGATACATTGTAATCTAAATGAACCTATGTATCAATGAAAATGACAGATGACTGACTAGTCGGTCCACAGTCCATTACCTATACAGTTGTCCCAGGTTTGGGGGTCTCCATGTCAGCATGAGAAGAGGTAGTCTGGCCATCAGGCACAGAAGACAAGAGGCTTTTTCTGTGGAGGAAGAACATAGGAAAGACAGACCTCACCTGGTTCTCAGCAATGTGAGATCATAACACTCCAGGTGTCCAGTTGGACCACAGTTCAAGTCAGACCCTAGCAGCAGACCAGCAGGCGAGGAATTGGGCAGTCTGCCCAGTGGTTAGTGTACCACAGTCCAGGGTGGAATTATCTGTCATTGTGCGTAAATCTTGTCAGAGACCTGGGGTATTATTGTTTGGATTTGGGAGTCTCTTTCTGTCATAATAAGCTTAAACATGTTAAAATGTCACATTCAGCAGGTTTCTGACAGATCTGAGGGGCAACATATTTGGGTTAAGAAATCATTGTCTTTAGTTGCCTGTTCTAAACTACACCTTGCAAACATAAAACAAAATGTTATGGTTTAAAATTATGGCACATTCTGGAGATAAGTGTTTGAGAACCTTGTCTTTCTCAAGTAGATCTAAACAGACAAGCTTTCCTTGCTTCTGGTTATTTTTTTTGTTTAACTTTGAAAACATATGCAGGATGCTAAAGAAGGCTTAATCTTGCAATCAACCACATTGTTTCTTAGCATGACTACAAATATATTTATGAACATGTTATAGGATTTGATCATTTTAAGATGACTATTAACTTGAATTTCTTAATCATTAAAGACTAAAACTTACAGGTTTCATCCCTGTTAAGTTGGAGCCTTAAAAATCACAAACATGGTTCATAAAGAAACATGGAACTTTTGATCTTTTTATGGTGTACCAGTAAAGACCATTACAGTTTCTTGTATGATTTAGTTTGTAAAAAATCTATAGCTTATAAAAATCTAAAGCCATATTATAGATTAGTAACATTAACAAAAACAACATGTTTTTGAGGCAGTAATTGTTAACGTTTTGAGAGTGAAGAACATTCTAACATTGTAAACTACTGAATATCTCTAGAATTAATATATTCCAATTAAAATGTATCTTTGGAATTATGTCACATGGTTTAAGACTATTTAAGCACAAGCTTTGAACTATTGACACTGGAATTTAAAAACATGACTGAGTCAGAAAAGGTATGAAAAATAACCTGTTTCTAGAGTCAACAATACAGTAGAACAGTATTAAACAACCTTAAAATCACATTTGAATTTATTATACCAACTCCATTGGCCAGAAAGCCTAGAGGTGAACAGAGACAGGCAGCTGGAGGCAGGAGAAACAGCATTCAGTCATGCATCCATGAACTAGCAAAGGCATAAGTAATTAAACATACACTTTAAATTAGCTTGTTAATCTGAATAGACATTTATAACTTTGAAAGTTCACCAGCCTATAAAGAATATTTTAAATCAGGGTTGAATCTCATATATAGAATATTGTAAATATATAACTGAATTTCTATAAAAATCCATACCAATTTAAAATAAGATTTTTTTGTTTTCTTAGTCTAAAAGGAGATAAGATAATACATAGAGATTAGGGTCAAAAGGCTTTATAAGTGTTGCTTTCTACCACGTGGTCATCTTAAGATGGTTGGAGTCACATGCAGGTTGTAAGCCATGTGGTAGATATGGCTTCTATTTGAAAATATCTGTTTCTATACATGTTGCAAATACATATGCACACATATATATATATTTTAAATAAGAGTTTGAACTTAAATTTTAAACAACATACTCAATAAGTAAATGTATAAATCTTTAGATAAGAATTCACAGTATAATCTTAAGATATAATTTTTTTATTTTGAGAGCAGAGTATAAAGAAAGCAGGGTGAAAAGATTTTTTTTTAAGGTTGGGAGGTACAGGCTCAAAGATGAGGTGTTTGGGGGACATAGAGTAGAGCTTAGTGTCCAGGTTTTGAAAAAAGGAATAAAGAAGAGAGCAATTCTTGGAGTCCTTCAGGCCTGCTGTGGGAGCAGAGGAAGGGGCTTGCAACCAGCAAACAGGTCCACGTGGACCTGTACGTGGAGGAATCTCTATGGAGAATTTAGAACCAAACTAACAGATGAATGGAACCAAATTAACACACAGGTGGTCTGCACGAACCTCAGTAGTCTGGAGAAAGCTTCTTGCTGCCCAGTAGCCATTGGCAGAAGCAGGCCTGTGTTGTGGTCGCTGTTCCCATTTGGCTCTGACTCACTGTACAAAAAGCAAGGCAGAATGAGCAGAGAGAAACAGAGAGGACTTTGAGAAAAGTGAAGTAGGGTATCGCTTTTCCATTTCACTCAGTGTTCCTGAATAATATTAGAAAGTTGACTGGAAAGGCAAACACATTTAAAGCCTTTCGGGTCCGATTTTAGGTGTAGAGGTTGGAGGCTTCCCAGAGGGAAGAGAATATGAAAAACTATTCCTGTGGACAAGAGAGGAAGGGATGTCCTTGCAGCCTTGGTCTCGTGCATCCCTGGACTGAGGGAGGACCAGTGGAAGATACAAGCTGTTTAGCTGTGGTTCTTCAAAAAGCTAACACAGAGGTCAAGGGCTTAGCCTGGCTAAGCTGGAGAACACCCCATACCTGGTGCGAGGACGTCAGCAGCCTCGAGGTCGTGTTGCAGGTGCTGGCGGCTTGGAAATAGAGTGGAGCAGGGTTACCAGTATACAAAGACAATGGAATTGTCCCCCATTCCTACCCTGAGTTTCACAGCAACTATGCCTTAGTATATAAGAAATTACATGCAACAGATCTGATACGAAGATGTTCATCTAAAAGGAAGGAGAGAAGAGTTAGGGCCTGAGTAGGCCATGAGGGTAGAGAGAGAAAGAGACATGGAGAGACAGTGGGAGAGCATGAGAGGAGAGAGGGACAGACAGAGAGAGGGAGACAGAGGGAGGGAGAGAGAGAAAGGAAGAGTAAGTGAGAGAAAGAAAAAGGTCCTTTGTATAGCCACATTCCTGGCACATGCCTTGAGCCCACCTGGCTGCAGCAGGTGATGGCATCAGAGGTTGCTAGGCAACCTAAAAGCAGGCTATTGGAATCACGTATACAATAACAAATTTATTGATTGAGTCTGTGTATATAATTTCAATGTGTAGTTCACTAATTTCTACCCTAATCATTATTAGTTCATGGACACCTATTGCATTTAGGTAACTTGTTTTTCTAGAATATTGTCTTCTTTGTTAGAAATCATTTCTTTAATGTAAGCACTTATAGCTATAAACTTTCCTTTTAGAATAATCCTAGTTGTATTTTAGAAGTTCTAATAAGTTATTATTTTCCTTTGACTGTAGACATTTTTAATTTTCTCCTTCATATTTTCAATAAGCCACTGTTCATTAAAAAACTTATTGTTCAGCATCTGGTATTTGTATAGTTGCTTTGGTCTCTTGAGTGGATTTCTAGTTTTATTCTACAATGGTCTGAGAAGAGAAAAGGTATTTTCTCATTTGATTGTTTTACATTGTTTAATGTTCTGTTTGTGACTTATAATGTAATTAATTTTATAGAAGGTTTTGTGGGCCACTGGAGAGAATGTCTGTTCTGTATCCAGTAAATGAAATATTCTGAAAACATCTCTCAAATCCAATTGACCTCTGGTTTAGCTCCTCAGTTCATTTGCTGATGCTTAGCTTGGAAGACCTATCTGAAGATGACAGAGAAGTGCTGATGCCCTCTGATATTACTGGATAGGACTCAACTGAACTCTCAAGGCTTTTAGTGTTTGTCTTATGAAATTAGCAGGCCTGGAGCTGGAGAAATACCTCAGCAGTTGAGAGCATTTACAAATCACCACACTATGCCTATGCGCAGTGCACATATAGACACGCAGGCAAAACAATCATACACAGAGAAAACAGTCACAAATCTACTTTTCTGTCCTTTGATGCCTCGTTTCTGGCTGAATTTGCTACTGAAGTATACATCTTTCAGATATCAGACACTCGAATGTTGACTTTTTGTTGTTTTTAATTTTTTATTACAGTTTATTCACTTTGTATCCCAGCTTGTAGCTCTCTCCCTGTTCCCCTCCTAATCCCGCCCTCCCTCCCTCTTCTCCCCCTATGCCCCTTCTCCAGTCCACTGATAGGAAGGTCCTCCTCCACTTCCATCTGACCCTAGCTTTTTATTCCAGTTTCTTCTGCATCATTTTTAAAATATAGTGTTGGAGCACAGGCTCTAAGATCAACAATCAATAAATGGGACCTCATGAAACTGAAAAGCTTCTGTAAAGCAAAAGACACTGTCATCAGAAGAAATTGACAGCCTACAGACTGGAAAAGGTTCTTCACCAACCCCATTTCTGACAGAGGGCTAATATCCAGAATATATAAAGAATGAAAGAAGTTAAAAAAAACAACTAATCAAGTAATCCAATTAGGCCAACTGATGGGGAGAGTGAATGGAATTTTATGTAAGAAATGGGAAATAGTAAGAGCTGGAGGGGACGGGAACTCCACAAGCAGAGCAACAGAGCAAGATAATTTGAACACAGGGAACTTCCCAGAGACTCATACTCCAACCAAGGACTATTCGTGGAGATAACCTAGAACTCCTGCACAGATGTAGCCCATGGCAGTTCAGTGTCCAAGTGGGTTACATAGTAATGGGAAGAGGGACTGCCTCTGACATAATCTGATTGGCCTGCTCTTTGATCACCTCCCCATGAGGGGGGAGCAGCCTTACCAAGCCACGGTAGAGGACAATGCAGCCAATTTTGAAGAGAACTGATAGACTAAGATCAGAAAGGAGAGGAGAACCTCCCTTATCAGTGGACTTGGGGAGTGGCATGCTTGCAGAAAGGGGAGGGAGGGTGGGATCGGGAGGGGAGGAGGGAGGGGCTTATGGGGGGATACAAAATGAGTAAAGTGTAATTAATAAAAAATAAATAAATAAATAAATAAATAAATAAAATGACTAATTAAAAAAAAATCCCACCAAAAAAAAAATGGGGTACTGAGCTAAACAGAGAATTCTCTGTAGAGGAGTATAGAATGGCAGAAAAACGCTTAAAGAAATGCTCTCCCTCCTTAGCCATCAGGGAAATGCAAATCAAAACAACCCTGAAATTTCACCTTATACCTATCAGAATGGCTAAAATCAAAAACTCCAGTGACAACACATGCTGGAGAGGTTGTGGATAAAGGGGAACCCTCCTCCATTGCTGGTGGGAATGTAAACTTGTACAACCACTTTGGAAATCAATCTGGCACTTTCTCAGACAATTAAGAATAGCACTTCCTTGAGATCCAGCTATACCACTCGTAGACATATATCCAAAATATGCTCAAGTATATAACAAGGACATTCTACCATTGAGGGCCTCTGAAAGACTCTACCTAGCATTGTATCAAAGCAGATGCTGAGATTCATAGCCAAACTTTGGACAGAGTGCAGGAAATCTTATGAAAGAAAGGGGAAGATAGTAAGACCTGGAGAGGACAAGAGCTCCACAAGGAGAGCCACAGAACCAAAAAATCTGGGCACAGTGGTCTTTTCTGAAACTGATACTCCAGCCAAGGTACATTCATGGATATAACCTAGAACCCCTGCACAGATGTAGCCCATGGCAGCTCAGTATCCAAGTGGGTTCCCCAGTAAGGGGAAGTTCTGACATGAACTCAGTGGCTGGCTCTTTGACCTCCCCCTGAGGGAGGAGCAGCCTTGCCAGGACACAGAGGAATACATTGCAGCCCATCCTGATGAGACCTGATAAGCTAGGGTTAGATGGAAGGGGAGGTGGACCTCCCCAATTGGTGGACTTGGAGAAGGGTATGGGAGGAGATGAGGGAGAGAGGGTGGCATTGGGAGAGAATGAGGGAGGGAGCCACAGCTGGATGCAAAGCAAATAAAATATAATTAATGTAAAAAAATAAAAAAATTAATTAAAAAATGTAGTGTTGGATTTATTTGCATTTAAGTTATGACTGACAAATGTTTACTAAATATATACATACATATGTATATATTTATATGTATGTATGTATGTGTGTATGTATATATTGACACAGGGTTTTCCTGTGTAGCCCAAGCTCTAAACCAGGCTGACCTGGAGTCACACATATCTTCCCAGTTGCTGGTATTAAACCACACCTGTCAGTTTGCTACTCTTTTTGTTTTATGCTTGTTTTGTTTTTGTTGTTGCTGTTGCATTATTGTCTGGTTGGATTATGTTAGTTCTATTTCCTTCTCTGTAAGCCCTATGTATTTTATGTCCAGATCATGATAAACCCACCCCAGCTCTTGTTTTTAATGCATTCTTCTCATGAAATGAATTGTTTCATGTATTCTTGAGAATGAGATTTTCTCTTTCTTTTGTGCATTATTTCCCTTTAAGTTTACTCTACAGTGATGGCTTGGTCATCATAATGCATTAGTTCCTGCATGTCTTGAAATGTAATTTTTTCATTAACAGTAAGAGGTGACTTTGCTGACTGCAAAAGCACTTGGTTTTTATGGCCAGAAGCAGAGCACCCCTTTCATGCTTTCCTGGAACTTAGTGTGGCTGCAAGGTCTGGGGTTGTTTTTGATTCTTCTGCTTTTACATATAAGTTCTTGTTTTTTTCCTACAGCTTTTTATGTTGTTTCTTTGATTTGTATTTTGATGTCTTGATCTTAATGTCATATAGAGGTTCTCTTTCACACACACTCCTATTTGAAAGGCTGAAAGCCACCCAGAGTTGGCATGACACCAACTATGAATTGTCGTTTTGTTTATTAAAGAGAGAGCATGATTCGTGTTAGAACACGGTCCAAGAATTGAGTCACGTGAGAATTGTGAGTACTTTCAAAAAACTCAAAACAAACAAACAAAAAACAACAGACAAGAGTCTTGTGATCTCAGTTCCTTCAAACTGTAGAATTGTTCTTGGAATGTGATTTTGTGCTACTCCAGGTAAGTCAGATAAGAACGAATTTAATCCACCTGTTGTTATTCATATGGCTTTATAGAAAAATATGTTTTCGCCATGTGTGGCTTGTCCTTGTGATTGAACACCTTACTCTTGTGATTCTTCTTACCCCTCAGAGTATAAATTGCCCAATGCTCTGAGTAAGGTTGGCTACTGCAGGACCTGTTAGTCCACCATGCCTGTCGCTTGAGGTCATGTCTTATTCCTCTGGAAGTATAAATTCCAATAAATTGCTTCATTTATAAGTTACCTCAGTCATGACGTTTTATCACAGCGACAGGAAAGGAACTAATTCAAATGCCTAACATAACCTTCTATAATTGTAGATAATTATGCATAGTGAACTGAATTGATAGGGTGCTTATAACACCCCCTTCCTTTTGATTATTTCATACATGATTGTTAGGTCCCACAGAAACTCAGGATGAATGACGAACTGTGGTGCCTATTAGCGTACCAAAGTTTACTCTGGCTTCTAGGCCCACTCTTTGGCTCCTCTCAGCTCTTCTCACCCTGCTCCCCACTCTAAACTTCTCTAGCCATTGGGCTTTGCTCCCCTTTCCACAGCTTCTGATACCTTTATAACCTTGGCATTTCAGTCATGAACTGTCTCTGCTCTTCTCTTGGTCTGCTTGGCTCTCTCTCTCTTTGCTCTCTCTCTCGCTCTCTCTCTCCTCTCCTCTCCTCTCTCCACCCCCTGTCCTCTCACGCTTGGTCCAGTCTGCTGGCCATGTTTAATCCACTACTTTCTCTCCTTGCTCTGGACTCTTTCAGACGCTTCTGAATGTACTCTCGCTCACAGCTACAATAAGACCTTTTCTGCAACAGCACCTTAGGGCAGTCATGTCCTCATTTCATTCAATGATTACATTGTATTTCCTTCCACTTCTTTATCTACCTCCAATTTCTCCAATAGCCCTTCAACTATGTCCCTTACAAATTAATGACATTTTAAATAGTAAATATTATAATGTATTTTATTTTATATATAATATATAAAATAATATCTTATATATTCTAGTGTGTGTGTGTGTGTGTGTGTGTGTGTGTGTGTGTGTGTGTGTGTGTAAAATCCTGAGTCCAATTAGTGTATTGCCCTTATTTCCATGCTGTTAGGGTTTGACTTTTAGGATTAAGCTCTTGTCTGTGAAACAAAAGAAAATAGTATAGCTTTCTTTACCAGCGGTTGACAATGGATGTTGAACAGAAAAGAAAGAGTGCTTATAACACAACTGTTCACCCAGATACATCCAAGAAATTCCATAGACTTACCTCACCCTTGCTGCTGACCTATTTGCTTTTTTGAAGGAAGTAACATAACAGTTTTCTTGGTGCTTTTTAGAGAAATCCTTCATAGCCAAAAGGGAATGGATACTTATTTACTGACCAAATACTTAAATTAACTTTCAGAGTTTTTTCCTTGGATTTCTCCCTTGCTGTGCAACTAAAAAAGTTATTCCTAGGCTTTTGAGGATGGTATATTTTGAAGTCCTAATATAGCTTTCTTTAACTGTAGTAAACTGTGCATAAAAAAATAGGAAGGAAAGAGTGCCTAGACTACAGGCACTCTTATACACATCTAAGAAACTCAAACTTCCCCTTTTCTATCACCCTGGAATGCATTCTTAGAAGTTTTTAAGTTGAGAAGATGAAGACTTAGTGAGATAAATCTGAGTGTTATTTGGCTCTCTCTTAGAAGCCTTGGAGATACTTTCCTAGTTCTACTCTAATGAAGGTTCTCGATGCAGAAAAGTTGAACAACTAGACAGATTCTGCCTGAAAACATAAACACTCATCTTCTGTTGTTATGAATACTGTAAAAACAAGGGGAAAGAATCCTACTACAGCCCTGGAAAACTGAATAGTTTCGAAACACATAAGTGGATGTTTCCATCTCTGTAAAGTAGGAAGAGAGAGCAAAGGATTTGTCAACAAAATGTGAATCACTAACAATGAGTGTATGCCTTTTGGCAGGATGACTGACCTGAAGGGATAGCTTCAATTACTACGGCACAGTATCTAACACTTAAACATGGCTCATTTCTTTTAATTCCCTTAGCAACTTCATGCAACATGTACCACTTCTAACCCCACTTAAGTATAAAATAAGCTATGAACATTATTAAGCAAATTCCTTGCAGTCAGCCATGGGTGAATTGTGGACTTCCGATTTCCAGTCCAGACTGGCTGATGTCAGCCTTTGAAGCTACTATGGGGTCACACCTTTCCCTGTATGAATTTATTGTTTTAGGATGTGGGAAACCACAGACTGCTATGATGTCCCTAAGTCTCCCAGTCCTTTAATTCAACTTTTTCACTGTGTCAATTTTTTCACTGTCACCAAGACGTACAGCTTTAAGATTTCCTGAACACCTAAAGTGATCCCTTAAAAGCCAGGCTGTTTACCATTAAAATTGTTGAAACAGCAAAATCCATTTTGCTTATTACTCCACATTTTGGGTGGGATCATCTCATTTAATGGGGGGGAGGGCAAAGGACAACTTCTGAGTTTTTTTATATTACATAGCCAAAAACAAACAGTCTTTGATGTCATAAAATTCAGCACTTAAAAACTTGGGAAAGTTTTATATGGGAGCCATTAAAATAAAATTATAAATTAGGTCACATATTTACCATTTACTCAAATAGCCTCAATTTTCCAAGGTGTTTTGTATGTGTGCATGTGGAGAGACATACTGTATATATGCATCTCATGGACTGAGTTAAGGGCAGAAGATAATCTGTGGGACTTAGTTGATCTTTTTCAGGTCATCAGGATTGAAGGCAAGTGACTTACCCAATTGATTATCTTGCTGTCTCAGTTGAACCATTTTTTTAAGTATGAATAATTCTTTCATGTAAAGTAATGATGTCATATTACTTCAATAATCATTCCACATAGATTTTGAACTTTTATTGTACAAAAAATATTGCACTGGTGATATTAAAACAAAATTTAGTTATATCAACTTCATACTCATAAATTCAGTTCTATTAGCCAGTATCTTCCACATTAAAAAAATGTTGCACTTTGTGGGAAATATACAAAGTGCCTGGTTTATTTTTCAAAACACATTTAAATGTCTCACTGTTGTTTTACATTTAATTGATAAAAATAAATTAGTTCCAGAGAACTAAACTTCCTTTCTCCTTTCTCAGGAAAGGTCACATATTGTTCTCACAGTATTACATTATAAAAATGATGAAGCCTATTTAAGAAAAAAAATTAAAAATATAATGTCTTCTATTTGGTTCCATTGATCCACCATTCTGTTTCTATGCCAGTACCATGCAGTTTTTATTACTGTTGCTCTATAGTACAGCTTGAGATCAGGGATGGAGATACCTCTGCATGATCTGTTGTTGTAGAGGATTGTTTTAGCAATTCTGGATTTCTTGTTATTCCATTTGAAGTTGATAATTTTTCTTTCAAAGTCTGTAAAGAATTGTGTTGGTAATTTGATGGGAATTGCATTGAATCTGTAGATTGCTTTTGGTAAGATGATCATTTTTACTATGTTAATCCTGCCAAGCCATGAACATGGGAGATCTTTCCATCTTCTGATATCTTCTTCTAATTCTTTCTTCAGAGACTTGAATTTTTTTTCATTCAAGTCTTTGACTTCCTTGGTTAGGTACATTATGTTTTTTTGTAGCTATTGTGAAGGGTGTTGTTTCCCTAATTTCTTTCTTAGCCCTTTTGTCTTTTGTAAACAGGAGGGCTACTCATTTTTTTTTTAAGTTAATTTTGTATCCAGCCACTTTGCTGAAGATGTTTATCATCTATAGGAGTTCCCTGGTAGAATTTTTGGGGTCTGTCAGGTATACTATCATATCATCTGCAAATACTGATATTTGACTTCTTCCTTTCAAATTTGTAACCCTTTAATCTCCTTTAATTGTCTTATTGCTCTAGGAAGGACTTCCAGAACTATGTTGAAGAGATATGGAGAGAGTGGGCAGCCTTGCCTTGTCTCTGGATTCAATGGGATTGCTTTAAGTTTCTCTCCATTTAGTTTGATGTTATAAACCCCCATACTTATGGACACCTGGTTTTTGATAAAGATACCAAAACCCTACAATGGAAAAAAGATAGCATCTTCAACAAATGGTGCTGGTCTAACTTGATGTCTACATGTAGAAAAATGGAAATAGATCCATACTTATCACCCTGCACAAAACTAAAGTTCAAGTGAATCAAAGGCCTCAACATAAAACCAGACACATTAAATCGGTTAGAAGAAAAAAATGGGGAAAAGCCTTAAACTCATTGGCACAGGAGACAACTTCCTGAACAGAACACCAACAGCATAGGCTCTAAGAGCAACAATCAATAAATGGGACCTCATGAAACTGAAAAGCTTCTGTAAAGAAAAGGACACTGTCCTCAAAACAAAACGACTACCTACAGATTGGGAAAGAAACTTCACCAACCCTTTATCTGAGAGAAGGCTAATATCCAGTATACATAAAGAACTCAAGAAATTAAACAGCAACAAATCAAGTAATCCAATTTTTAAAAATGGGGTACAGAGATAAACAGAGAATTCTCAATAAAGGAATATCAAATGGCAGAGAAATTCTTAAAGAAATGTTTAACATCCTTAGTTATGAGGAAAATGCAAATCAAAACAACCATGAGATTTCACTTTACACCCATCAGAATGGCTAAGATGAATAACTCAAGTGACAACACATGCTGGAGAGGATGTGGAGACAGAGGAACCCTCCTCCACTGCTGGTAGGAATGTAAACTTATACAACCACTTTGGAAATCAATCTGGTGCTTTCTCAGACAATTAGGAATAGCACTTCCTCAAGATCCAGCTATACCACTGCTAGGTATATACCCAAAAGACGCTCAAGTATACAACAAGGATATCTGCTCAACCATGTTTGTAGCAGTTTTATTTGTAAGAGCCAGAAGCTGGAAACAGCCCAGATGTCCTTCAGTTGAGGAATGGATGCAGAAATTGGGGTACATCTACACAATGGAATATTACTCAGGGATAAAAAACAAGGAAGTCATGAAATTTGCAAGTAAATGGTGGGAACTGGAAAAGATCATCCTGAGTGAGGTATTGCAGAAGCAGGAAGACACACAGGGCATATACCCACTCATAAGTGGATATTAGACATATAATATGGGATAAACATACTAAAATCTGTACACCTAAGGAAGTTAATCAGGAAGGAGGACTCTGGCTAAGATGTTCAATCCCCATTCAGAAAGGCAAAGAGGATGGATATCAGAGGAGGGAGAAAACAGGGAAGAGGACAGGAGCCTACCACAGAGGGCCGCTGAAAGGCTCTACCCTGCAGGGTATAAAGGCAGATGTTGAGACTCACAGCCAAACTTTGGGCAGAGTACAGGGAATCTTATGAAAGAAGTGGGAGATATTAAGACCTGGAAAGGACAGGAGCTCCACAAGGACAGTGACAGATCCTAAAAGCCTGGGCACAGGGGTCTTTTCTGAAACTGATACTCCAGGCAAGGACCACTCATGGAGATAGCCTGGAACCCCAGCACAGAGGTAGCTTATGGCAGTTCAGTATCCAAGTGGCCTCCATAGTAATGGGGTCAGAGACTGTCTCTGACACGAACTCAGTGGCTGGCTCTTTGGTCACCTCCCCCCGAGGGGGGTGCAGCCTTACCAGGCCACAGAAGAAGACAATGCAGCCACTCCTGATGAGACCTAATAGACTAGGGTCAGAGGGAAGAGGAGGAGGTCCTCCCTTTTCAGTGGCCTGGGAGAGGAACAGGGGTGGGGAAGAGGGAGGGTGGGATTGGGAGGGAAGGAGGGAGGGAGGCACAGGGGGGATACAAAGTGAATAAACTGTAATTAATAAAAAATAATTAATTAAAAAGAAAATATTTAGAAAGAAAAAACATATAACGTAAGAAACTACAGAGCAAAGTTATTTGTGGCTGCACCTCTGATGGCTGAATGAAGCGTCAGACATCTTATGCAGCACATCAAGCACATGATTAGCTCTGGACTGTACATCAAATCATGTCCTTTCTTGTATCAGCTGTTAAATGGCTAATAGTGTTTCATTGATAATTGTTTTAAAAAGACACTGTTGAACAGGAGAACAGTGACAGGGAAAATGAGTGTAATGTTTAACAAAACAGTACTTGTTTTCACAGTTTTAAAACAAAGAGTATTGAGGAATTTCACAGTCTATCAACATCTCACAAGAAAACAAACATCTGACCTCTGCTCACCCTCTATGGATGCGTCATTAGCAGCCAAATACAGAACTGAATGTCACAAGTAGTTCATAAAATTTGTATTCAATATGCCTTGTATACTTAAGGTAGACTGAGGGTTTCAGGACAGACATCCAAAAATTCATATTTCACTTGGAACTTCACAGCTAAATTTTTTTTTGGTAGATTTTAATGTATCAATTTGACATCTCTGAGAAGAGTTTTCTATTGTGGAGGGGAAAGTGGGACATTTGAGGAATGAAGAACTAGAGTTAAACAGAAATTCAACACTCCCAAACTCTTTAACTTTAGTAAAATTTTCTCAGAAGAATGTACCAGGCTGATTGACTGAAAGAAAATAAAGTTGAATCTGTACATTTTGCCATACAGTGACATAAGTAAAAACAAAATTTTCTATAATTCTTAAATTCCAACAGCTTTAACAAGCATTTACATTTTCAGTAACTCCTATGGTCAGACTAAGACTAAATATCTCATGCTAATTCTGAAGCTCAGTTAATAAAGAGCTCATTTAGTGAGCAGGAAACCCAGCTGCTGCCTCCAGTGCCATATAAAACCAGGCTTGATGGTGCATACCTGTAATTCAGGATCTAATCTTAAAGAAATTTAAAATCTCCCAGATACAGTAAAGAACTCAGCAAGTTAAGCAGGTTACATGCAAAATACAATTATCCATTACACTAGCAATAAAATTTTTGTATAAGTTTAAATATGCACAATTTATAATAGGACCCTCCAAATGACACACTCCATATAAACAAAAACTGGACAAACTCTGAATTAGAACACTATAAACACTTTTGAAAACTGTTCTAAAAACCCAAATTGCTCCCAATTAAAAACTCACCATAGGAAAGAAGGGGAGTTAGTGTGATGGGGAAAGGATAGGAGCTCCACAAGGACCAAATATATCAGGGCACAGGGGTCTTTTCTGAGACTGACATTCAACCAAGGACCATGTATGGATATAACCTAGAACCTCTGCTCGGATGTAGCCCGTGGTAGCTCAGTAACCAATTGGTTTCCCATAGTAAGGAGAACAAGGACTATTTCTAACAGGAACTCAATGGCTGGCTCTTTGACCTCCCACCCCCCAAGGGAGGAGCAGCCCTGCTAGGCCACAGAGAAGGACTTTGCAGCCAGTCCTGAAGATTCCTGATAAAACAGGGTCAGATGAATGGGGAGGAGGTCCGCCCCCATCAGTGGACTTGGAAAGGGGCAGGGTGGAGATAAGGGAGGGAGGGTGGGATTGGGAGGGAATGAGGGAATGGGATAGAGCTGGGTTACAAAGTTAATAAAATGTAACTAATAAGAAAAAAATAAAATTATAAAAAAAAACAAAACTCACTGGAATATTGACCCTGGTAAGATGTCAACTATTATGAATGTAATTATAGGTTTTCTTAGAACCCTAACCTGAAGGCCTATAATCTACTTCAGAAATTTCAGAAAACCTTATATAGGAACCTAGACTAGGCAACAGATTACAGAAACAAAGAACAAACTTAAAGCTATTCAACACCAAAAAGTATTATAAACCTACAATAGATTAAATTTCATAAAGGTAAAATATACAATATTAGTGAAAAACAGGCAAACCATTAGACACACTACAGACTCCAGAAACAGACTCATTCAAGTACAGAAAGGTGACTGTTTACAATGTGACATTTTAAAAAAGTCATTGAAAATAGTGTTGTTTTTTTTTTTTTCCACTCCTAGTCTTCCCACTTACTCCCCAACTCTCCTCTCATCAGGATCCACCGTGAAGAGCCACTAATTGTCAGGCTGCTTTGCTATTGAGTGCTCAGCGAAAATCTTGTTTTCACCCTGGCCTTCACCTGGAGACAGGGATAGGCAGGAAGCCAAGTTCGCTTCCTTTTGTTTGTGTGAGGATTGCACAGACAGGTGGTCAAGGTAAACAAGTTTGACTTCTCAAACCCCTTCATTGTATTGAGGTGCTTTGCTCTGACTATAAAAAAAAGGACTGTGGAAAAAAAAGTGTGACTGTTTCTTCTGGCAGCCCTCTTGAACAGATCCCAGGTGTAGTGTGTTGGTTTTTGTTGTTGTTGTTGTTGTTTTCTTTCAATCTTCCCTCCCCACTCAGGAACTGTTTGGTGGGCTCTAGCAGATTGGCACCCAACAGGGACCTTGAGATATGGGGAAGCAATGAAGGACACAGCAGGTGTTGGTGAGCTTAGATCATAAAGAGAAAAGTCATGGTGAGTAAAATTTGAGAGTAAAAATGAGACAAGGCAGTAGCCTCATGATTTTGGTATGGAATTTAATTAGAGATCGTCTGTATATGTGGCATGGAATTGAGAAAGTGAAACTTTCAGGGTTAGAGAGAAAGAAAGAGGAAAGAAAAATAGGAGGCTTTAAGACAAAAAGAGATTAAACAATCAGCTCCTCCAGAAGAGTTACATGTCCCTCTTGATGATAATAATTTCTTATTAGAAGAAGACTTTGAGGATGACTTAGATCCTGATGAAGTTGCAGAGTTGGAGGAGAAGCAGCTAAGTATTATTCTGAGAAATACCCTCTGATTCAGGCTATGAGTGTTAAAAAAAAAAAAAAAAAAAAAAAAACTTAAAAGCCTTCGCAAAAGAAATTTAAAAGTTGGAATGGGGATTGGAGGAAATAAACAGAAAATTTGGAGAATTAACTACTAGGGAAAATGAGGCTCAATCCCCAACCCAACTCCCACATTGATTGAAGGCTTGGGATGGCTGCAGTTGTTATAGCTCAAAAGACAAGGGAACCTTTCCATTTGTCCACTGTGTGAGCAGCTGTGTCCCTTTTACAAGCTTCCTTACAACAAGCTAGGCAGAAAGGAGAAGATATAACTGAGTCTTATGACTTTCCAATTATAGAGCAACCTGATGGACAGGGTAATATGGTGAGAGTCCATGTTCCTATACCTTTTAAACAATTAAAAGAATTGAAAATTGCATGTGCTCAATATGTTCCTACAGCACCTTTTACTCAAGCTCTATTAGAGACCTTGTCTGGCCCTCTGCCCAGGGGACTGGAAGCAATTAGCAAGAGCATGTTTATCAGGAGGAGATAATTTATTATGGAAGTCAGAATTTGCGGAGCTGTGTCAAGTTACAGCTGAACTCAGTCAAGCTCAAGGAGTTCCTATAACTTATGACATGCTTGTTGGGGAAGGAATCTACAGGGAAACAGGACAACAATTGGATTTTGATGTGGATGTTTATGCTCAAGTAAATGCTGCTTCCCAAAAGGCCTGGAATAAACTTTCACAAACACGTAGACAGATGGAGGATTTGTCTAAAATCTGCCAGGGATCTGATAAATTATTTCAAGACTTTGTGCAAGATTAATGCAAGCAGCAAGCAGACTTGTAGGTGATACAGATTCTGGATTATTAGTAGTAAAACAATTGGCCTATTAAAATGCTAACAGTGCCTACCAAGTGGCTTTGAGACCCTTTAGAAAGAAAGGAAATATTTCTGGCTATATTAGGTTATGTTCTGACATCAAGCCATCTTATACCCAAGGAGTGGCTTTGTCTGCTGCCCTGCAAGGGAAGACTATTAAAAAGGTATTATTTCAGCAAAAGAAAGGTGCAAAGAATGAAGTACCTGGAAATTGTTATGGTTGTGGGCAAATGGGATGTCAAAGGAAAAAATTGTCCTAATGCTGGTAAGAAAGAAAGGAGTCAATGCAGAAAGGGGAGGGAGGGTGGGATCGGGAGGCGAGGAGAGAGGGGCTTATGGGGGCATACAAAATGAATAAAGTGTCATTAATAAAAAAAAAAAGTTAAAAAAAAAGAACCTGGTCTATGCCCAAGATGTAAAAAAGGAAAACACTGGAATAATGAATGTAGGTCTAAAAGAGATGCTGAAGAAAAACCTTTAGTGGACTGGAAAACTGGAAATGGGGCAGCCCCAGGCCCCAAAACAATGTTATGGGGCACTATACAACTTCATCCCTCAGCAAGAAAATCCATTCAGGATCTCTGTAGAGCAACCACAGGTAGTGAGGACTGGACCTCAGTTCTTCCCCTACAAAGTATTAACTCCTACAGTGGGGATGCAGCCCTACCTATGAAGTTTATGGTCCATTACCTTGGGGAAGACTATAGGATTATTACTATGAAGAATTAGCACAACTACGCGGGGAAATGTAGTAGCTCCTGGGATAATTGATGCTCATTATGAAGGGGAAATAAGAATTAAGACACACTCTCTAAATGGAATTTCTGTAATAAAACAAGATCAGAGATAAGCCCGATTAACATTACTTCCCCAAGTTCAGGAAAAAAAAAAAAAAAGCAAGTAAGAAGAATAGGAGAGGAGATGTAGGTTTTGGATCCTCTGATACTTATTGGCTACAAGCTATAGGTCCTAATTGACCTGAACTAGAGTTACAAATTAATGGAAAAAATGTAAACAGGAGCTGATGTCTCTGTCTTAACTGCTGATCAGTGGCCTATGCATTGGAGTAAACAATCCTCTATTACACAGTTTACAAGAGATAGAACAAAGCCAATGTTCTGAACAAAGTAATCATGAATTAACTTGGAAGGATGAGGAAGGACATGAGGGAACTTTAAAACTGTTTATTGTTCCTGGCCTTCCTGTTAATTTGTGAGGCAGAGATGTGATGAGTAACATGGGAGTGTATCTTTACAGTCTTAGTATCTTTACAGTTCTATCTTTACAGTCAGATGCTTAATCAAGAATATTTACCAAATTCAGGATTAGGAAAATCTGGACAAGGCATAGCTCAGCCATTAATGCCTACCCCCAAAAAATTTTAAATGGCTTGGGTTATTTGTAGTGGAGGTCACTGATCAACCTGTACCCATGCAGATCCAATAACATGGAAAGCAGATATTCCTGTGTGGGTGTGGGTGGATCAGTGACCTCTTTCCCTTGAGAAAATCAAAGCGGCTGAGAAATTAGTCCAGGAACAGCTTGATAGCGGTGGTATTGCTCCATCAAATTCACCTTGGAACCCCCCTTTTTTGTCATAAAAAAAGAAATCAGAAAAATGGAGACTTTTACAAGATCTCAGAAAAGTAAATAAAACCATTGAGTTAATGGGAGCCTTGCAACCTAGGTTACCTATCCCTTCTGCTATACCTAGAGATACTTTTAAGATTATGGTACATCTATACAATGGAATATTACTCAGCAATGAAAAATAAGGAAATCATGAAATTTGCAGGTAAATGGTGGGACCTGGAAAGGATCATCCTGAATGAGTTGTCCCAGAAGCAAAAAGACACACACGGTATATGCTCACTCATATAGACATACAACATAGGACAAACCCACTAAAATCTGTGCATCTAAAGAAACTAAGCAAGAGAGAGGACTCTAACTAAAACACTCAATCCCCATCCTTAAAGGCAAAGAGGATGGACATCAGAAGAAGAAGAAAACAGGAAACAACCTAGGAACTTGCTACAGAGGGCCTTTGAAAGCCAGAAGAAGTAAACAGGAATCAAACTAGGAACCTACCACAGAGGGCCTCTGAAAGCCTCTGCCCTGCAGGCTATCAAAGCAGAAGCTGAGACTGATGGCCAACTGTCGGGCAGAGTGAATGAAATTTTATGTAAGAAGTGGGAAATAGTAAGAGCTGGAGAGGACAGGAACTCCACAAGGAGAGCAACAGAACCAAAAAATCTGAGCACCGGGGTCTTTCCTGAGACCGATACTCCAACCAAGGACTATGTGTGGAGATAACCTAAGACCCCTGCACAGATGTAGCCCATGGCAGTTCAGTGTCCAAGTGGGTTACCTAGTAATGGGAAGAGGGACTGCCTCTGACATAATCTGATTGACCTACTCTTTGATCACCTCTCCCTGAGTAGGGAGCAGCCTTATCAGGCCACAGAAGAGGACAATGCAGCCACTTTTGATGAGAACTGATAGACTAAGATCAGAAAGGAGAGGAGAATCTCCCCTATCAGTGGACTTGGGGAGGGGCATGCATGCAGAAGGGGGAGGGAGGGTGGGATCAGTAGGGGAGGAGGGAGGGGCTTATGGGGGGATACAAAATGAATAAAGTATAATTAATTTAAAAAAAGATTATACTAGATTTGAAAGATTGTTTTTATACTATTCCCCTTGCTCCTCAAGACTGTAAAAGATTTGCTTTTAGCATGCCATCAGTAAATTTTAAAGAACCTATGAAGACTTATCGTTGGCTTGTATTACTTCAAGGTATGGCATATAGTCCAACCTTATCTCAAAAATTTGTGGCTCAAGCTGTTTTTAAAACTAGACAAGCATATCTTCTGTGTATAATATTCATTATATGGATGACATTTTATTGGATCATAAGAATGAAGGGATTTTATTAAGTGCTTTTGCATACTTACAAGCTTGGAAGGATCAAGGTTTAGTAGTTGCACCTGAAATGATGCAGACAGAGCCACCGTATTTGTATTTGGGACATAAATTATACCCTCAGACTATTGTGCCTCAGAAAATTCAATTAAGGAAAGATAACCTAGGAACTTTAAATGATATTCAAAAGTTGTTAGGTAATAGTAATTGGCTTAGACCCCATTTAAAGCTAACTACAGGAGAGCCGAAACCATTTTTGACATTTTAAAAGGAGAGGTTGATTCTTTTTCAAAAAGGGAACTTACCAAAGAAGTTCGTGATGCTTTGCGAAAGATAGAATTGGCTATTGAAAATCAACATGTTCATATATAGATTATTCAAACAAATGTGGTGCATATATTTTGGCTACAATTCATACTCCCACTGCTGCATTGTGGCAAGGACCACTATTATGGTTTGACTTGCTGTGTCTTTTGTGCAAGTTCTAACGCCATATTATGAAGCAGTAGCTAGTTTAGTTCAAATGGCTCACATAGAATCTCGCAAGTAATTTGGTAGAGAGTCCTCCTTAATTGGAGTTCCTTTTACCAAACAACAAGTAGACTGGTTATTTCAAAATGCAGATTGTTGGGCTGTAGCTTTTGCTCATTATTTAGGACATATTGATAATCATTATCCAAAAGATAAATTACTTCAATTTGTCAATGAGCATGCTTTTATATTTCCTAAAATAATTAAACAAGAGTCATTACCTCAAATTCCAGCAGATGGATCTTCAAATGGAAAAGCTGTATATATACTGCAGGGACAAACTTTTGTTTTGCAAACATTACCAGCCTCAGCTCAAGTTGTAGAATTATGAGCTGTAGCTGCAGTCTTTAAAAACATGGCTCCTACCTCTTTCAACTTGTACACTGAAAGCCATTATATGGCTAAGGCTTTGCAAGTCCTAGAGACTGTAACATATGTTGATACAGCTAATAAACAAATACAAGATCTATTTAGAGAGATACAACAAAATATCCAGCAGAGTGGAAACAACTTTAGTGATTATCAATTTCAGAGCATAGAAAATGTTTGAGAAAACTATAGTGTAGTTTAGTGCTTGCTGCTCCTATAAGAAAACAACACTTAGGTCTGAGGACATTGGGAAAACAGAAAAGTTGATTCTGAAGAAGGAAAAAAAAAAAAAAAAGAACACCCAGGGTGTGGAAACCCCATTAACCCAGCTCCCATGGAAGACCTTCTTTGCTGAATCACATTGTGAGAGATGGTCTCATGGTGGAAGCAACATGCAACAGGAAAGGTTACGTGAAATACTACACAGAGAGCCGAGGGAAGACTCTGCGATGACAACCGCCCTTCTGTAACTCACTCTTGGAGAATGGCAGAGGCCCATGTGAACTGCCTGGATCGTTTCTGAGTGCAATGACACTAATGATTCAGTACATCTCAATATTACTGTGTAGGAAACACACTTCCACCCAAACTACATCCAAGCAAAGAAATATGGAATGCATGGGTATTTATATTTTAATATATATGAGGGCAACATAATACGAGAATGATATGAAGACAGTTTGGGTTTCACAGCAAGCCAAAATTTATTGTAAATTTTACCAAGTATGATGGTGAATATATTTCCTGCCTTGGAAAGCTGAAAAGAAAAATTAGGAGTACAAGTCGATGCCAGCTGCATTGTGAGTTGGAGCCTCAGCTACATGAGATCCTATCACTAAAAACAGTCCCAGTAACAAATAAATAAATTAAAAAATAAATAAACAATGATTGTACACATCAAAAGTGAAGAAAGTTTTGATGATTAATGAGCTAAAGTAGTGCAAGGAATTTGAAGAAAGCATTTACACATGTACATCTTTTGAGGAAGATTTCCAACATAAAATTCAAAATTAGTCCTTAATAGTAAACCATAAAACCACTTTAACAAGTAATTATCTGTCCTCTGTCCAAGAAACTGTCACATGAAGGTTCCTATTAATGCGTGCTGCTGCCGCTCGTAAGCAGGCTTAGGAGCTGCCTGGAGAGTAAGAAATTAAATACCCTTTTCATAGTGCACATCTCAAATTAAACAGTGAATTGTCGCTATAGATAGAGACGTTGCCATAGAAATGTGGAGTTAAAAAATACGCTTCTCGACAATAATGAAATGGGCATACTTTTACTTAAATTTGTTCTGATATGAAAGTAATAAAGTGCCTTTCAAAGAGTCTCTTTAAGTCTCTCATTGGTTCCTTCCCAGCTACAGCACACCTTTGGAGTTATTAAAACTTAGGCTTTACTTGTCAAATCCCAACAGGCATTGGATCCTCTTAACAGGGAACTGAAGCATCATGTAAAGATAGCAATGCCATCAAAGACCTGGTGTTTGAAAGTGATCCTGTCACAAATTCTAAAGTGGCTCAAAGGAAATCTTTCTCTGTTCTGTCAAGCCAGTGCTAGGAACGCAATAATGCTTACCAGTGTTCAATGGGGCTTGGTGTTTTGTC
Organism: Psammomys obesus; assembly: GCF_907164565.1. Classification (NCBI taxonomy): domain Eukaryota; kingdom Metazoa; phylum Chordata; class Mammalia; order Rodentia; family Muridae; genus Psammomys; species Psammomys obesus. Next base: position 52,740,095 of record NW_026587216.1, on the reverse strand, counting down.
AGCCATTTATCCACACACTTAAAATGTGCTGTCAACCAGAAGAAAATGTCCACTAAAGTGAATTACAGGCTTCCAAAGGAAAAAGTGAGCCCACATCCTAGTTGTAAAGTGTTCAAAAGAGCAGGCTGTTTTTCTCCTTTCCTCATGCAGAGCAGGAATTGCAGTGCTCTGCAGTTCCTCAGGAATTTTGTTCAGAGTGAATAATTATCAAGCAAATTTGCTCTCTTTCTTTTTAAAGATAGGCATTATGTCATATCATCCTGATTTTTCTATTTCTACTTCTCAGGTTCTAAGATGACAGCATTGCCACTATGCCAATCTTACCCAAGTTCATTTTTTTAAAGGAGACTTATGTGTAAATGCTTAATAACTAGAAGCAAGAAGCATAGTGAACTCATTTCTTAAAAATGCAAATGACCCACAAACTTATGCAACTGGCATTTTAGAAAAATGTTAATGGCCTGAAGCAAAGTTAACTTGGCACTTCAAGGATCTTAAAAAAAATGGTCTGCACACAGTTGTCAGGTAAAGATACTTTGGTCTATACGTTAATTAACAAAACTCCAAGATTATCAAGGTCAGCTGCTGCTATCATAGATGCTAAACAAGAGGCTGGGAGGAATAGAAAAGACATGGAAAGGGAAGAGAAAGGCTATACAGATGCCTGCTATGTCCGTCATTGAGAAACATAAATGTTCAGGTAAGACAAGGTGCTGAACCATTATCAAGTCTTGGATAGAACCTGACCAGCTGTATTGAGCCTTCTGTCCAGCAGCCTGTCCCCTGGTGATGCTGGCATCTTGAGAAGTTTAGAGACTTAGGCAGAGGAAGAAGATAACTTGGGACAGTTTCTTGGGGGTAGGTATCTTGTCCCTTGCCCTTTTGTATCTCTCTCTCTGCTTCTTGTACACCATGAAGTGAACAGTTTCTATCTCTGCACAGCCTTTCCAATATGTTGCTTTGCTTCATCATGGGCTCAAATCAATGTGGTCAAAGACCATGGATAAAAATCTTTGAAATCTTGAGAGAAAATAAAGCTGATTTCAACTGTTCATGTCAGGTGTTATATCATAATGATAAGGAAAGTAACTAAAATGGTTATATATCTAATCAGAGCTTTGAAGGGTGAGAGCAAGTTTCAGAGATGGGTGAATAATTAGCTTGCCATTTATATCATAGGTTGCTGTTTTAATAAAACTTTATGAAAATCAGCAATGGGCTGAATTTTCTCATGAGCTAAATTATTTTTTGTAGAGTGCCAGCTCCAAACCCAAGCTAAAAGTGTTATTCAAATATAGTATTTGCTCACAAGTATCTTTGTGCTCTAAGACTCAATCCAGAAGACCTATTTCCTTCGTCTCCTCCAATCTTAGTGTTTTGACCTTTGTGAACATGAAATCACCGAAGAGTAAGGGCAAGAGTTTTGTAGAATGTTCAGAAATTAATTCTTTTGTCTTTTGTTATCAAAAGATTACACTACTGAGGTTATGAAGTATTTGTTTTTAGAAGACTACCAAAAGATGACGTCTTCTCCTGTAATGTGATTCTGTTGTTAGTGTGGTTTATTACCTGTTATGCCCAGTGTTCTCCTGGTCATGATGGTATTTCTGTATTTCTTCAAAGATAAAAAAAACTGATTTTTTTTTCATTTTTCTACACATTATTTTCTGGAATCACAACCGTAAATCTGGCCCCATCATAGGGAAGGGATCTAAACTTTATATCTTGGGAGGAAAACTATCAAAGAATGTGTGGCTATTCGCTGTAACTTCCATAGCCATCAATAAGTATTTTGTGGAAATGTGCTCAAATATTTTTTTGTTCATTATTATTTCTTTGCAGTGGTTTTCCCTAGTAGCTGTTCTTCATTTATAGTAATGTTACAGTCGTTTACTAAGAATCGTTCTCCATATGCCTTCACACATATTGATTTAAGCTCTTCAAGTTTGTCATTTCTTCTCCTTTGGCCCTTTCATACAATTGAAGAATGAACTTAAAACAGGTTTTTTGTTCCTTGGTTATCATAAGCATTCCCATAGTCTGTTCTAATGCTTCAGATTTGTAACTGTCTCCTCTAAGCTCTTTTAACATGGCTTCAGAGTACATTGATATGCCCCATCTTCCTCCTTTTCATTACTGTAGTGTACCTAATTTAGATTAATTATTTAGTTTAGCTTAGCTTAGTTTAGTTTACTTTGGTTTGCTTTAGTTTAGTTTAATTTCGAGTACTTCCTAATACTAGAACACACTCCAGGATCATTTTTACTTTCTTTCCTCAAATCTAGAATCTGCCATTTTCTCAAAGGATCTTGTTTATTGACTGGAGAATCAAGGGCACAAGCTCTGAGTGCTGCCTGTGATGTGGACAGTAGAGTTTTGTGTGTCTAGGCCCCCTCAGATAACAGAGCCTAGTAATTTCACCACGTTCATCTGACTAACCACAGCTAGTGTGGCCAAATAGAATGTCACTGTTATTCAAAGGGACAGTTACTTACTTTCATATGTACACATATCAACTACTGCCGTGGATCCCAGCTCTGAACCTTTAGATGTGAGTATACAACCCGGAGTAACTGCAGATAACAGGAACTGATAAACAGTCCAGGGGGGAGGGGAGGAGGAAAGTAACCTCAGGGAAGAGACTAGCAGGACATAGGCACTGTGGAGGAGGAAGTAGGAAAAATGGGAAGGGGAAATTACCTTAGAAGGCAAAAGGATTGCAACATAGAATGGAAGGGAGGGAGGAGAAATAAATCACTCTAACAATGTTTTATAAGGCTACAGGGAATCATATTATTTGGTGTTTATATATAATTAAATAGTTATATATATTTAAATGAATTTACAGCACTTGGAATGATAATGTTCTCCACAAATCCATAGATTACTTAAGAAAAAACCCCAGTGTCAAGCAATAGATACCTCTTTTGTGGGTCATGGGAGTCCACGCTAACCTTTAAAAACTATAGGCTATTGTCTTTGTACCTTGATTGCCTACCAGTAACTGAAGACAAGGCCCTGTTTCTGAAAACACATATAACAGTTGACTTGGAGGAATGGAGCTGGAACCAACCTGGAGGTCTCTTCCTTAAGGACTAATTACTAGAAAGAGTCCTGTGAGCTGTCAAGGGAGAAAAGCAATGAATCATCAAAATGTTCAATATTTTTAATTGAAAATATTTCATACACTATACTACCATCACACTTTTTCCCTTCCCCTACCTCCCCGCCCAGTTCCATACCCACCCAACTCCACATTGTTTGCTTCTCTCTCTCTTTAAAAGACAAACAACAAAAACCATCCAAACAAAATAAGAAACATACACAGTCTGGCCAATCTAATGGTTCACAATTGACCTAATTCTCCCAATACAACTAACTTCCAAGAGAACACAGAGTTCCTTCTTTCACAGTTTATTTTCCTCCTGAAGGAGTAAAAAGACCATGACAAGAATGATGACAACAATCCTTAGCTCTATGAAAGTGAGTATCATACTCTTAGTCACCTGAAATGCCCTCTCCTACCAAATAGAAGATTATGCTGAACACATTAGCTGAACACAAGTGTTGACACAGAGATTCTGCTCAGGTCTGTAAGCTCATGACAAGATAGGAACTCATGTCTTGACCCCTTATCATCACACCTTGGGTAACGTCTTCACAGGAATGGATGATCAGGTAGCTCAGGTAGCCATCAGTGGAGGCATGCTGAATGAAGGTATTGCCCAGATCCAGACATCTAAAGTCCTTTATGCAGAAGAAGGCTGGCTGGGCAGGAAGAAATGTGGTAACCTAGCCCCACAGCCACATCTAGAATCTGGTCATGTGTGACCTGCTGCCTTCTTTGGTGGAACTCCTCAAAATGCAGATTTCAAAGTTCAAATAGAGGCTGTGTGGACAGTGGCTAACTTTGCAGATTGTCTAGTCAGGAGCCTTGGAGCCACTGATAAATCTGTTCACTTGTCAAAATGAATTCTTCTGGAGCTGATGTGAACTGCACAAACTGTCACTAAAGTAAGACTTCCCAAAGAATAAATAGTCCGTTAGCAGCAGCCATGAAATAGTCAAAGCAGACAACTATCATGATGATAGTCACACTGGTTGCCAAAGATGGTGGTGTTATTTGATTGACAGCTCCCTCTTTCAGGTAGAAAAAGAACATATAATAGCTATCAAAGAGTCAAATGAGTCCAGTTCTAGAAGCTTAGATTATTTGAAGGAAAGATGGGCATTAAAAATGATTACTATAAAATTATGATATTTCAATTTTTCCAAATGCATATGGATTTTATCCATTTATAATAAACTACATACAGTAAGAACAGCAATGAAACAATAAGAAAAGACACATGTACCATATGTAAAAGTTACATTTAAAATGTTTAGCTCATTTATATTTGGCAACCTTGAAGAAAGTACTCTCTAGCCTATCTAGGTGAGTCTAAAGTTTTGTACCTAAACCATTCCCTATCATATCTTGTATTTATCAATTTAAAACATCTTTCTAGATCTTAAAACATTTTCTTAAATTCTAAATATCTTAAGCCTAATTGTAAAACAATAACTATTTGGTCTTCAACCCCATCAGAGACTTGAGAAGGAATAAAATTATTATTTAAGTAGAATGTGCAGGCAAGCAGCTTCCAAAACTCAGATGACAGAGACATTTTACTGTCTAGTCATTTACCCATTCTCTCTCTATAACATTAGAGGATCATCTTCAGCCTTCTGGCTCAGTATATCTGGCAGAGAAAGATGGAGCATTTTTGTCCAATGGCTAGCTTGCCATTAATGAAACTATCTCCAAAAACAGATTTTATGATGCTTGTCATGTTCATTGAAGTAGGCCGGGGGCGTTGCCAGGAGCGTTGCCAGGAGCCGACATGTCTCAAGTCAAAAAGGCCTTACATCAATAAAAACATCTTTAAATGCCATCTTCTGTAGGTCTCTCAAGTTTTTGAGGCCAATCTATCTACCTATTTACATTTATATTACATAATGTATAATCATATCTATCTATCATCTATCTCCCTATAGCAAAACAGAATAGGCAAATGTTCCTTGTTTCTACATATTTACTATCTCTTCAAGCTAGGACGCATATTTCTGTGATATGGACAAGACTTGGATGCAGGCTGAGCAGACTGCCAAGCTCTGCCATGACAGGATATTGAAATTCTTTTTTTCCACTTTAACAGTAGTTTTTTTTTTTTAATTACATGTTATTTGCTTTGTATCCCAGCTGTAGCCCCCTCTCTCATTCCCTCCCAATACCACCCTCCCTCCCTCATCTCCTCCCATACCCTTCTCTAAGTCCACCAATAGGGAAGATCCACTTCCCCTTCCGTCTGACCCTAGCCTATCAGGTTTCATCAGGACTGGTTGCAATGTCCTCCACTGTGACCTGGTAAGGCTGCTCCTCCTTTGCAGGGCAAGGGGGGGTGTCAAAGAGCCAGCCACTGAGTTCATGTCAGAGACATCCCTCTTCCCCTTACTAGGGAACCCACTTGGATACTGAGCTGCCATGGGCTACATCTGAGCAGGGGTTCTAGGTTATATCCATGAATGTACCTTGGTTGGAGCATCAGTCTCAGCAAATACCCCTGAGCCCAGATATTTTGGTTCTGTTGTTCTCCTTGTAGAGCTCCTGTACTCTCCAGGTCTTACTAACTACCTCTTTTTTCATATGATTCCCTGCACTCTGCCCAAAGCTTGTTTATGAATCTCAGCATCTGCTTTGATACACTGCTAGGTAAAGTCTTTCAGAGGCCTTCTGTGGTAGGCTCCTGTCCTGTTTCTTGTTTTCTCCTTCTTCCAATGTCCATCCCCTTTGCCTTAATCATTGTTAATTAGACTTAACTGTTACCCAAATAACCTCAGTGAGAATTGGGTTCCTCTGATCTATCTCAGGTACAGAATGGGATCCTGCCTCTTCCCGGAGGTAGCATTTCCTACCTCATTCACTACACAGCAGTGAATTAAGGTATTATAAAACTCTGCCCTCTGTTCATGATCTGGCATTGCAATTTCAAAATCAGAGCAACTCTGATTTCCCATATAATGAGACCCTTACACATTGGACCTAGGAACATTTGTGGAAGAAGAGAGAACCCATGAATGAGGCTGTCAGTGTCTGCAAATCACATGAGGTCCCTTTGTTTATTAAAAACATAAATTATTAACAGTTGTTGGAGTCAGAAAGACTTTTCTTAGGTAGTGTAGCTGCCCATAAGTTGCTGTGCTTCCCCTCATTCATACCTCTGCACATGATCCCAGTTTAATTCATTGGTTTATACAACTAAACCCAGTCCATCCTCACACCCTCTTACCCCCATGTCCCCTTTCCATTTCCTAGGAGAAAAGATCCCTCCCCCCATGGGTGTCAACCCACCTTGACACTTCATTTCACCTTAGGACTAAGCATATTCTCTCCTACTGAGGCTTGACAAGGCAACCCAGCTATGAGAAGGGATCCAAAGGCAGGCAACAGAGTCAGAAACAGTCCTTACTCCCATTGTTAGGGGATCTACATGAAGAACAAACTGCACATCCTCCACATATGTGTAGGTGGCCTAGGTCCAGCCCACGCATGCTCTTTGGTTGGTGGTTTAGTTTCTGTGGGCTATGTTAGTTAACATAGGCCCAGATTAGTTGACTCTGTGGGTCTTCCTGTGGTGTTCTTGATCCCACTGGTTCCCTCAATTCTTCCTCCTACTTTTCCACAAGACTCCCTGAGTTCCACCTATTATTTTGCTGTGGGTCTCTTTTCTTTTCTTTTTTTTTTTAATTTTAATTACACTTCATTTACTTTGTATCCCCCTCTAGATCCTTCCCTCCTCCCCTCCCAATCCCTCCTTTCCTCCTCCTTCTCCACACATGCCCCTCCCCAAGTCCACTGGTAGAGGAGGGTTTCTTTTTCTTCCTTCTGATCCTAGTCTGTTAGGTCTCATCAGGAGTGGCTACATTGTCTTCCTCTGTGGCCTGGGGAAGGTGATCAAAGAGCAGGCCAATCAGTTCATGTCGGAAGCAGTCCCTATTCCCATTACTATGGAACCCACTTGGACACTGAACTGCCATGGGCTACATCTGTGCAGGGGTTCTAGGTTATCTCCATGCATGGTACTTGGTTGGAGTATCAGTCTCAGAAAAGACCCCTGTGCTCAAATTTTTTGGTTCTGTTGCTCTCCTTGTGGGTCTCTTTTCAATCTGTTTCAAATAGGTGCTGGATGAAGGCTCTCAGAAGGCAGTCATGCTAGGCTCCTGTCTGCAAGCATAGCAGAGTATCATTAATAGTGTCAAGGGTTGGCTCTCTCCCATTGGGTGGGTCCCAAGTTAGGCCAGTCATTGGTTGGCCTCAATTTCTGCTCCATCTGCATCCCTGTATATCAGGAAGGCAGGACACATTTTTGGTCAAGGATTTAGTGGGTGGATTGGTGTCCCTCTCTTACCACCAGAAGTTCCATCTGGCTTCAGGGGATGACCACTTCAGGATCCATGCCGCTAGCTGATAGGAGTCTCTACTAGGGTAACCCTAATAGACTCCAAGGAGCCTCCCAATCCCAAAGATACACCCTAACAATTTCCATTCTTTCTCTAAACCCTTGCTCCCTCCCATCTCCCCATGCTTACTCCCCCCTGTTTTCCTCCTCACCCAATCTCCTACCCTGTTGTCTGGTCTACAAAACAAGTTTTATGACAACCAGGGTGGTTGTACAGCTAAACCCTGTCTTGAAAGAGAAATCATTTCAGTTTTTAAATATGATCATTTCAGTAAATTTATATTAACAATATGATGTGGCAGCAGGTACTTTCTGAATAATATCTGGTTAATCTCCAATAAAATCATGTGGAAAGAGCCATTAATAAATGTCAAGCTCAAATTAGAATATGCGCTATCACACAGCAGACTCTCAGCTCATAACCTTCCTGGCAGACCTGCACCTCCAAGTACATCAATCCTCCTCCTGTGTGCCTGCCCATTATTGCACTGGCAGAGTTATTTTAGTGAAACACATTAAAATCTATCATTCTTTCCCCATTAGCTCAAAATATTAATCAAACTGATGTTGCATTCTTTTTCCTTTTAACCTGTGACATTCGTGAAGCTGCCTCTTATATGCTAAGAAATTAGCATTCACACTGAAATATCAGTAAGCATGGCTGGTGAAACAAAACAAAACTCTAGAGCTGCCACACAAGTGCTCAATTTAAAGTTTTAAGTGATGATATGAGACAAAGACCTCCCTTACCACACTTACCAATACCTGATGCAAATAAGATTACTTCCTTCCTTTTAAAGGTTGGATTAGTTTATTTGCATTACTAGTTATTTCTCTTGATATATGTGAAATGGCATGAAATCTTAAAATTACCCAATGTTAACAAATTGTACCATGTTGTATATCTATTTATTTTGTCCTTTGGTTATATTCTGCTAATTAGTAGTTACGTAAATGAATCTCCCATACGAGATAGTGGCTGGAATCTACCAAATAGTCTATATTTCAGGTTCCTGAAGAACAATTAAGTTAACGTGTATTTCTCAAGCTAAGGACAGAATAAAATGTAGTAACTATTTTGATGTAAATGGGAGGAGTTAACATTTCAGAAGGCAGAGTTTCTTAAAAGTATACAAAAGTCAGAGGAACCAGAAATACAAAACTTCAGGACAGAAATTAGAAAAAGTATTTCCATTTTAAACTTAAAACCCATAATGACAACAACTGTGAACTTCAAGTCTCTGAAGAAAGAAATCGAAGAAGACATCAGAAGATGGAAAGATCTCCCGTGCTTATGGATCAGTAGGATTAACATAGTGAAAATGGCCATTTTGCCAAAAGCAATCTACAGATTCAATGCAATTCCCATCAATATACCAACACAATTCTTTACAGACCTGGAAAGAAAAATTCTCAACTTCATATGGAGAAACAAAAAACCCAGAATTTTCAGAACAATCCTGTACAACAACAGATCCTCTGGAGGTATCTTCATCCCTGATCTCAAGTTGTACTACCGAGTAATAATAATAAAAACTGCTTGGTACTGGCATAGAAACAGAAAGGTGGATCAATGGAACTGAATAAAAGACCCAGAAATAAACCAACACACCAATGAATACTTGATTTTTGACAAAGAAGCCAAAACCATTCAATGAAAAAAAGACAGCATCTTCAACAAATGGTGCTGGTCTAACTGGATGTCTACATGCAGAAAAATGAAACTAGATCCTTATTTATCACCCTGCACAAAACTAAAGTCCAAGTGAATCAAAGACCTCAATATAAAATCCGATACTCTAAATTGGTTAGAAGAAAAATTGGGGAAGACCCTTGTTAGAACTCACAGCAGACAACTTCCTGAACAGAACACCATCAGCACAGACCCTAAGAGCAACAATCAATAAATGGGACTTCATGAAACTGAAAAGCTTCTGTAAAGCAAAAGACATTGTTGTTAGAACAAAACGATAGCCTACAGATTGGGAAAGGATCTTCACCATCCCAATATCTGACAGAGGGCTGATATCTGGAATATATAAAGAACTAAAGAAGTTTAAAGGTAATAATCCAAGTAACCTAATTAAAAAAATGGGGTAAGACTTTGCTTATTCAGAATGCACATACACCATTTGCTATGGTAAACTGCTGTAATTCGAGTGTGCTGGCACATGCTTATGTTGCAATATTGGAAGGTAAAGACAGGAAAAGCATGGGTTGACCATCAGTTTTTGGCAACAGAGCCAGTTTGAGACCTGATTCTAACTTTTTATGGAGACTTTGTTCTAAAAATAAAAAAGCTCCTGACCCTGTAAACTTAAGGAAAGTTTATCTTTGCTTCACAGTTCTGTGATTTCTTTGAGGATTTGACCAATAAAAACCAGGACATGGGTTTGAATAGATATCTTTCTGAGAAGACTGAAAGGAAATGATTCACAGTGCTTTTCATGTAGTTCATTCTACTTACCAAGTTTAGCAAAATGATACTGAGGATAGCCCAGGAAAGAAGGAAAACACGAAAGTCAATATGATTGCACTGAATAATAGTGTGTTTGTTTTCTGTTAGATACACTTGTCAAGTAACAGCTGAAAAGTTAAATTTCACTAAGAAATACCAGTCTAGAATAGTCTAATGTAGTATTGAGACCTCTGTAAACAAAATGTATTATTCAAATCAAATTCTCAATTTTTCTTTTCTGTTTTTAAGAAAATGCTAAGTAATCAACTAAATCTAATTTCCACAGTGGCATATCTGAATGACTGAAAAAAATTTACACGCCAAAGTCCATAATGCATTCTATTTTTGATAAAAATTGTCAGAACTGATATTTTACATGTCTACTTATAAATGCTTCAAAAAAACACTCTCGATATTCTGATTGATAAAAGATAGAAGTGTTTCTAATGTCAAGATGTAAAAAAAGAAATGTTAGCTCTATTATTATGTCAAACTATATGACCAGTCACTGATACTTTAATTTATTGATCTTCATGAATTTCATTAGGTCCCTCTAGACAGAAAATTACATTTACTTCCAGAAAATTTGTAATTTTCACATATCTTCTTTCTACTGTAGATACAAAATACCATGGCGATTTAGTGTCCAAGTGGGTTCCATAGTAATGGGAAGAGGGACTGCCTCTGACATAATCTGATTGACCTGCTCTTTGATCACCTCTCTCTGAGTGGGGAGCAGCCTTACCAGGCCGCAGAAGATGACAATGCAGCCACTCCTGATGAGACCTGATAGACTTAGATCAGAAGGAAGGAGAGGAGGACCCCCTCTATCTGTGGACTTGGGGAGGGGCATGCGTGAAGAAGGGGGTGGGAGGGGGTTTGGGAGGGGAGGAAGGAGGGGCTTATGGGGGGATAAAAAGTGAATAAAGTGTAATTAATAAAAAATACCTAGGCTAAATCAATTATAAAGATATGATATTAAATATTATACCATAAAGAAAGATTATTCTTAATAAGTTTAGACAGTTCCTCTACAGTAAAATATTTTCAACAAAATGCCATATATAATGAGATTTTACACCATATCTTCACTTATCTGCATAGCCTATTTGACCTAAATCTATCTCCTCTTCATCAGCTACTATTCCTCAGTGAGTTAATAAGTGACACCATACCTGGATCATTAGTACATGACTAGAAGGCCACTCAAGATGTTTATCACTTTTGAAACCTTAAACTCTAAAACAGAGGTTATATACTTATAACAGAAGTTTTATCATTATTGGACTAAATTATTAAATGTTTTTAAGCAAGATGTAAAAGGCAAAAGAATAAAGATTTCTCATTAGTGCCTAACCTACAAATCATTTTCAAAGAAACCCATGTACATTCCTCTCTCTGTCTGGGGTTTGAGTTCCTTATATACTATATCTTTTTTAAACAAATAGAAACATTGAATATCCTTGCTAATTAAAAACTAATGGTTGGTTATTCCACAATTCTATTTTTATACTTTTTGTGTCATATCCTTGTAAATCATCACTTTATGGTTTACCATGCAATGTCTGAAGAAGAAATGTTTCCTAAATCTGTTTATTAGAAATAGCTATTCATACTATATGTTTGCTATATCATAGTACATTTTTTATAATCAATTAGGATCAATCAATAAAAATATTTTATGAAACTTCCTTTTGTGAGATTAAAATCTGATCACTTGTTACTTGAAGATTTATTCTTGACTGGACTCAGATTAGAAATAGAAGCTCTCAATGAGGACAGTCGGTATCTCTTGGTAATTGTTTCCTGGCATTTTTCTTTGACTTCCTTCAGTCTGTTGATCAAAAGTTTTGCATGTTCTGCAGCCTCCTCCTTATTTTTCTGGTTGCACTGTTTCTTCAGAGCAACACACAAGTGTATTCCACATGCTGCACAACATGTGGAAGACCTAGATGGTGAATTTTAGGTGCTTTGATCCTATGATTCTTTTTTATTATTAAAATAATATTTTTCCTTATTGCAGATCTCCTCCCCTCTCTCCTCCCAATCCTACTCTCACATCTGTTCATTTTCATTTTCTCTCCCCTTCTCCTTAAAGAAGGGTACCAACCCATACTAGCATATCAAATCTCAGCAGGACTAAGCACTTCCTCTCCCAAGACTTCCAGTAGCCCAGCTACTGGAAAGGGATCCAAAGGCAAGCAACAGAGTCGGAGACAGCCGCTGTTTCTACTGTTAGGGGATCCACAGGAAGACCAAGCTGTACCTCTGCTACACATGTGTAGGGTTCTTAGGTCCATCTCATACATGCTCTTTGGTTGGTGGTTCAGTCTCTGTGAGCCCCCATGGGCCTAGGTTAATTTTTCTCTGCAGATCTTCTCCTGGTGTCCTTGGCCCCTTTATTTATCTCAGTTCTTCTTCTTACCTTCTTTGTTTAAAGGCTTTTCTGATAACATATTGGTGGGTGTCATCTTTAGAGAAACTGAAAAGCTGTTGGATTCTCTTAGCTCTTTTGAGTCTCAATACTCAAGGCAAAGTAGTATCTGTCAACCCAGGAATATCCTTCTCTCATTTTTTTACAATAATCAAATTGAAAACACTCAGATTGCCATTCACAATGTGTCTGGGAACCAACTCATGATTCCTCTCTCCAGTTTTCCTTGGTCTAGAGGATGCCACTTACTCAATAGCAGATGTATTCCTCCTTCAACCATGAAACCTTGCTTCATGGAAAAACCATGTTTGTTGTTTCCAGCACTGATTAGGACCACACAACTCTTCTTCTCATTACTGAGCATCATAAGCTATTTCTGTGAACATGTGTTTCTCACAGAAAGTATGCTACTTTCATTCATTGTCCACTTTAATGAATTTCTAATAGCAAGCATCTGGGAAGGGGATATTCAAGTTCATTTTCACATAGCCAACTGAAGATGCAGGAGGCAGAACTAAAAACAAGTACAGGAACCCTTCAGCGCCTGACCGTTCTCTAATAACTTTAACAATGTCACATTGATCTAATTACCCTTCATAACTTTTTTAGTGTATGTTCATTCTTTTTTTCTAACTTTTAATTATCTCTGTTATTTATATTCAGAGGTACAATTAATGTCATATTTTGTTAGTTGTGACATATTTTGTTGGTGTGAGTACACAGACAGAAAAGAAACTACCATCTAATAGAGAATATATAATGGAAGATAACAGTTTCAAGCACCCATGATTTGAATTTGCAGAAAAGAACTATTTAAGTGTGAGAACAACCTTTCAGCTTTGTAGGAGTTAACTCAAAGCAGGATATGGTTTTCTAAAGTGGTAATTGAAAAATCAATAGGGAATCAGGTGTCAGCATGTTCTACTCTTCGACAGCACACTTACCGATGCCTAGTCCTGTCTTATACAAGAGTACAGAGAAATGCTGAGTGAGGGTATATCCCTAAGCTAAACTAAGCTATGAGCTGTTGTACAATCTTACCAGCATATGAAGATACACATACTTTTGTCACAGCTGGTATTGATCTGGACACCATCTCTCTAAGGACCAGCTTACACAGTATCAAAAGTTGCTCTGCACACTACCAATGTGTTAAAAAAAAGTCCTACCCAGCTGTGAAAGCTACAAACAATAATAATAAGCTTGGTAAGATAGCCCCAGTGGTGAAATAGTGGCATTTATATTTTGAAGAGTAACAAACAGCTGTCTAATTGGATTTATGTTCCATTCATTCCATTCAACATGATGGAATTCATGCCTGTGACTATAAACCTAGTGAAATAGCCATAGGTAAAAATGTCATAGCCACCAGTGGAGAAACTACTATACTACTTTTCGAAATTAATATAGCTTCTAACTGTATTATAAAAACTTATCTTTAGACCCACAGGTAAGTGTAGCTCCTACACCTTATTAAAAGCTTCTGATTACAGGAGATGGAGGCTACTACACACATCCACAACTGGTCAAAGCACAGAGAATAAGTAAGTGTGGAGTGAACTTGATACGCCTATAGCACAACTCCTACACCTACAGCTCAAAGACTAACATGAAAGGGGAGAAAAAAAGATTATAAAAGGACCTAAAGCCTGCTGGGATAATGTCTTCTAGACATGAGAGGAAGCTGCACCCATGAAATTTCAACAATAGTATCACCTAAACAAGCCCTACAGAGCAACCACAGCATTTTATATACCAGCATGGATAGAAGACACGACTGCTGAGGAGGGAGACTCACTTGTCCCCAGTGAGGAGGCTCAGGGTAGGCTACCTCTATCCCCAAGCTGTCAATTCTAAACATGTCTACTATATGGCAGTGGCAATATTAGGCACTGCATGCTGCCTCTGCCGCTCCTAGCACAGAACTCCCTGCTCAGTAACTGAGACAGCAGAGGCAGGCCTCCTAGTTCATCAGCAGCTGGTGGCCAGCTGTATCAGCCTCCCCGGCCCCGGGTCCACAAGCAGATCTATGGGCTCCTCAGGGCCTCCCAGAAGGCTTCTGTACCAGCTTCCCAGTTCTACAGCTTTGGCAGAACTCCCAGCAGGCCTCAGTACCATCCTCCCAGTTTTGCAGCTGCAGCACCACTGAGCTGATTGAGTTCCTACACTTGCATTTGCCACTGGAGGCCCAAATCTAAGAGTAGAGAACAGGGGAAGCCCCTGTGCTTTCAGATTAAGCCTGCTAGAGAGTGAGCACCTTCAAATGAGTGCATGCAGAGCCCCAGATCCAGTGTTCCTCTACAATAGCAGCCAGACAGAGGATCCCTCCCACCTACAGCCGCACTGTGCTCAACATAGGGGTTCTTGGGACAGCGTTCTTAACATTGAAGCTCCTGCTCTGTGGGTCTACCAGTGGCTTCCACGCAATTCCTGGAGCCCAGACAGATCTGAATACCAGGAGGACAGTATGACAGGCCTGTAGGCCACTGAGGTGTTCTGGGAACCTCCACAAGCACATTGCACCCACGAACCGCACCAGCACCTGCAGCCACTTCTGCGCTTAAGCCCCACATTCCGGGCATCGACACTGTCTAGAACCCTGTCTTTCAAGACACAGTTCCACACACACGCCTACGCTTACTGGCCCACACTGTGCACCGTGTTGCGACCTTCCTTCCTGAGCTACAGCTGAAAAACCAACAAACAATTTCAAACTGATGAACCTCTCTCATCCTCCCTGAAGAATATTCCAGACACCAGAGAAAGACCCGGTTTGAGGTACAGACTCTGGGATCAAACAGCAAAGGTTACAGATAAGCAGAGGGCTAGAGGTCAGCATAAGAACACATCAAAAAAAAAAAAAATCAGATTATTGTGGCTTCACCAGCAACCCCAAAAATCAATGGATATTCTAATTCATTGGAAACACGGGAAAATGATTTTAAAGCTATGCTTATCCAGTTATTAAAGGCACATAAATAGGAAACAAACAGATCTCTCAAAGCATGAACCACACAAAATGGATGCAAATAAAGAGGAAATGAGCAAAGCTCTCAAAGAAATACAAGCAAGTACAGCCAAACAAATAGAGACATGGGTAGAGGAACAATTAGTGGCATATAGAAAGGAAACTAACAAAAAAAAAAAAATAGAGGCCATTATAGAAAGACAGGAATCCACATTCAAAGAGATGAAAGAAATTGTCTGAAACATGAAAACACGATTAGAATCAATAAAGAAAACCCTAGAACTAGAGAACTTAGAGAAAAGATGAGGAACCACAAAGGTAAGCATCACCAATAGAATACAAGAGATAAAAGAGAGAATCTCAGGTGCTGAAGATACACTTGTAGAAACTGATATATCTCTCAAAGAAAAAGTAAAATCAGAAAAGTTCCAAACACAAAATATCCAAGAAATCAAGGATGCCATGAAAAGACAAAAATCTAACGATGATAGGAATAGAGGAAAAAGAAGATTCCAGGCTCTAAGGTCCAGAAAATATTTTCAAGAAAATTATAGAAGAAAAATTTCCCAACTTAAAGAAAGAGGTGTCCATAAACATACAAGAGGTCTACAAAACACCAAACAGACTAGACCAAAAAAAGAAATTCTTCATATCACGTAATAGTCAAAACACTAAATCTATAGAATAAAGAAAAAATATTAAAAGCAGCAAGGGAAAAAGGTCAAGTAACATATAGAGGTATACCTATCAGAATCACACCAGACTTCTCAACAGAAACTATGAGAACCAGAAGGGCCTGGGCAGATGTCATGCAGCCTCTAAGGGACCACAGATGCCAACCCAAACTACTATACCCAGCAAAACTTTCAATCAACATAGATGGAGAAAAAAATAGTCCATGACAAAACTAAGTTTAAACAGTATCTACTCAAAACCCAGCCCTACACAAGATACACGAGTTGGAAGGAAAACTCCAATCCAACAAAAACAACTATGCCCAAGAAAACACAAAATTTAGATAACTTCACAACAAAAAAATAAAAAAAAAAAACAAGCATTGAAACACAATAATACCACGAACTCCACAATAAAAGGAACAAATATTCATTGGTCTAATATCTATCAACATCAATGGACTCAACTCTCCAATAAAAAGACACAGACAAACAGAATGGTTGTGGAAACATGATCCAAATTTCTGTTGCATCCAAGAAACACACCTCAGCAACAAAGATAAACACTTCCTCAGAGTAAAGGAATAGAAAAATGATTTTCAAGCAAATGGACCCAGAAAAAAAAGCTGGGGTAGCTATCCTAATATCTAATAAAATATACTTTCAATCAAAATTAATAAAAAAAGATGAGGAGGGGCATTTCATTCTCATCAAAGGAAAAATCCACCAGGAAGACAGCATAATCCTGAATATCTATGCCCCAAATACAAGAGCACCTGTGTTGTAAATGAAACATTATTAAGGCTGAATTCACACATCGACCCAACACCTTAATAGTGGGAGACTTTAATACTCCACTCTCATCGAGGGACAGATCATCTAGACAGAAGCTAAATAGGGAATAAAGACACTTACAGAGGTCCTAAATCAAATGGACCTAATAGATGTCTACTGAACTTTTCAACCAAACTCAAAAGAGTGTACCTTCTTTGCAGCACCTCATGGAACTTCTTCAAAATAGATCATATTTTGGTCACACAGCAAGCCTCAACAGATACAAGAAGATCGAAATAATCCCTTTTATACTATCAGACCACTATGGCCTAAAACTAGATGTCAACAACAACAGAAATAACAAAAAACCTAAATAAACATGGAAACTAAACAACTCTTTCTACAGCTTGGTCAGGGAAGAAATGAAAAACTAAATTAGAGACTTCCAAAATTCAATGAAAATGAAGGCACAACTTAACCAAACTTATGGGACACAATGAAAGCATTGCTAAGAGGAAAGTTCATAGCACTAAGTGCCTCCAGAAAGTAGTTTGAGACATCTCATACAAACAACTTAACCTAAAAGCTCGAGAAAAAAAAGCAAACACACCCAAGAAGAGTAGACAACTGGAAATAGTCAAACTCAGGGCTGAAATCAATAAATTAGAAACAAACAAACAAAAAAAAAACAATTCAAAGAATCAATGAGGCCAAGAGCTGGTTCTTTGAGAAAATCAACAAGGTAGACAATCTGTTAGCCAAACCAACTAAAATGCAGAGAGAAACTATCCAATTCAGCAAAATAAGAAATGAAAAGGGTGACATAACAACAGACACTGAGGAAATCCAAACAATCATTAGGTCTTACTACAAAAGCCTATATGCCACAGAATTTGAAAAATTAAATGAAATGGACAATTTTCTTGATAGGTTTCATTTACCAAAATTAAATCAAGCTCAGGTAGATTCAATAGTCCTATAACCCCCAAGGAAATAGAAGCAGTCATCAAAGTCTCCCTTCCAAAAAGAGTCCAGGATCAGATGGTTTCAGGGCAGGATTCTACAAAACCTTCAAAAAAGAGCTAACTCCAATTCTCTACAAACTATTCCCAAAAATAGAAACAGGAAAATAGGAACATTACCAAACTCATTCTATGAAGTCACAGTCACCTTGATACCTAAACCACAGAAAAACCCAACAAAAAAAAAAAAAAACAAAAAAGAGAACTTCAGACCTATCTCTCTTATGAACATTGATGCAAAAATACTAAAAAAAAAAAAAAAAAAAAAAAAAAAAAAAAAAAAAAAAATCCTAGCAAACCGAATCCAAGAATGCATCAAAATATATCCACCATGACCACGTAGGCTTCATCCCAGGCATGCAGGGGTCATTCAATATACAGAAATCCATCAGTGTATTCCACCATATAAACAAACTGAAGGAGAAAAACCACACAATCATCTCCTTAGATGCCAAAAAAGCATTTGACAAAATTAAACACCCTTTCATATGTAATGTCTTGGAGAGATCAGGAATACGAGCCACTCACCTAAACATAATAAAGGCAATATACAGCAACCCTATAGCCAACATCAAATGAAACAGCGAGAAACTTAAATCAATCGCACTGAAATCAGGGACAAGGCTGTCCACTCTCTCCGTATCTCTTCAACATAGTACTTGAAGTCCTAGCTGGAAAAATAAGACAACTAAAGGCGATCAAGGGGATACAAATTGGAAAGAAAGAAGTCAAAGTATCACTATTTGCAGATGGTATGATAGTATCCATGAGTGATCCCAAAAATTCAACCAGAGATCTCCTTCAGGTGATAAAAACCTTCAGTAAAGTGGCTGGATACAAAGTTAACTCAAAAAAAAAAAATCAGAAGCCCTCCTGTATACAAAAGACAAACAGGCTGAGAAAGAAATTACACCCTTCACAATAGCCACTAATAAGATAAAAGTACCTTGGTGTGACTCTAACCAAGCAAGTGAAAAACCTGTTGGAAAAAACTTCAAATCTCTGAAGAAATAAATCAAGAAGATATGAGAAGATGGAAATCTCTCCCATGCTAATGGATCCGTAGGATTCGCACAGTGAAAATGGCCATTCTGCCAAAAGCAATCTACAGATGCAATTCCCATTAAAATATGAACACGATTCTTTATAAACCTTGAAAGAACAATTCTCAACTTCATATGGAAAAACAAAACAAAAAAAAAAAAAAAAAAAAAAAAAAAACCAGAATTGCCAAAACAACCCTGCACAACAACCGATCTTCCGGAGGTATGTCCATCCTGATCTCAAGCTGGACTATAGAGCAATAGTAATAAAAACTGCATGGTACTGGCATAGAAACAGAATGGTGGATCAATGGAATTGAGTAGAAGACCCAGGAATAAACCCACACAACTACAGAATATTTAAAGAACTAAAGAAGTTAAACAGCAACAAAACAAGTAATCTAATTTAAAAATGTGGTATAGAGCTAAAGAGAGAATTCTCAACAGAGGAATATTGAATGGCAGAGAAACGCTTAAAGAAATGTTCAATGTCCTTAGTCATCAGGGAAATGCAAATCAAAACGACCCTGAGATTTCACCTTACACCCATCAGAATCGCTAAGATGAGTAACTCAAGTAACAACACATGCTGGAGAGGATGTGGAGAAGAGGGATGCCTCCTCCACTGCTGGTGAGAATGTAAACTTGTACAACCACTTTGGAAATCAATCTGGCACTTTCTCAGACAATTAGGAATAGTGCTTCCTCAAGATCCAGCTATGCCACTCCTATGCATATATCCAAAACATGCTCAAGTGCACAACAGGACATCTGTTCAATCATGTTTATAGCAGCTTTATTTGTAATAGCCAGAATCTGGAAACAACCCAGATGCCCCTCAAGTGAGAAATGGATACAGAAATTGTGGTACATTTACACAATGGAATACTACTCAGCAACTAAAAACAAGGAAATCATGAAATTTGCAGGCAAATGGTAGGATCTAGAAAAGATTATCCTGAATGAAATATTCCAGAAGCAGAAAGACATACATGGTATACACTCACTTATAAGTAGACATTAGACGTATAATATAGGATAAACATACTAAAATCTGTACACCTAAAGAAGATAAGCAAGAAGGAGGACCCTGCTAAGATGATCAATCCTTACTCAGAAAGGCAAACAGGTTGTACATCGAAGAGGAAGAAAACGTGAAACAGGACAGGAGCCTACCACAGAGGGCCTCTGAAAGGCTTTATCCAATAGGGTGTCAAAGCAGATGCTGAGACTCATAACTGAACTTTGTGCAGAGTGCAGGGAATCTTATAAAGGAGGGGGAGATAGAAAGCCCTGAAGGGGGCAGGAGCTCCAACAAAGAGAGCAACAGAACCAAGCAATCTGGCCCCAGGGGTCTTTTCTGAGACTGATACTCCTACCAAGGATCATGCATGGAGATAACCTGGAACCCCTGCACAGATGTAGCCCATGGTAGCTCAGTGTCCAAGTGGGTGTCCTAATAAGGGGAACAGGGACTGTCTCTGACATGAACTGATTGGCCTGCTCTTTGATCACCTCCCCCTGAGAGCAGCCTTACCAGGTCACAGTGGAAAACAATGAAGCCAGTCCTGATGAGACCTGATAGGCTAGGGTCACATGGAGGGGGAGGAGAACCTCCTCTCTCAGTGGACTTGGAGAGGGGCATGGGAGGAGATAAGGGAGGGAGTGTGGGGTTGGGAGGGAATGAGGAAGGGAGGAGAACCTTCTCTCTCAGTGGACTTGGAGAGGGGCATGGGAGGAGATAAGGGAGGGAGTGTGGGGTTGGGAGGGAATGAGGAAGGGGGCTACAGCTAGGATACAACACGAATAAACTGTAATTAAAATAAAAAATAATTTTTTAAAAAAAAATTATTCACCATAGTCAACTGAAATTGGATTTACTCCTGGAATATAAATATGATTTAATATAAGAAAAGGAAAACATTGCTATGGCATATTAACAGACTATAAAAGGCATATGGTCATCTCAACAATAGTGAGAGGAAGTTTCATAAAATTTCAGCATTTTTTACAGTTATACTTTAATGCAGGCATAGAAGAAATATATCTCAACACACTAAAGTCTGTATGTGTAAAACTCATAGTGAGTGCTGAAAAGCTGTAAGGTCAGGAACAAACCAGCTGTGTTCACCCTTGCCAATTATAGCTGATGGTATGTGAAGTCATACATAGCAAGAGAAGCTGAACAAGAATATGAAGAAGTACACAGCTCTGGAAAGATAAACTCAAAGTCTTATAATTTGCTAAGGATACAATTTTACCATATAAAACTTTAAATACTTCATTAAAAATTAAAATGAAAACCAACAAAAGTTTTGAATACAAGTTCAAAGTAAGAAAATTAATTGTTTCTGTATACTAACAATGATAATTTTAAAAAGAAAATAATCCTATGTAATAATCAGATGAAATAAAGTAGGAATGAATTAACAAAGTAAAAAATCTCCACAGTTAAAATTATGAGGGAAGAAATTAAAGAGAAACTTTAAAATACAATGATATACTATGTATATAAGAATTTCAAGAAATATATCAAAATCTACATGTCACTAAGAGCTGTATCTAGAGCCAATGTATTCTTTATCAAATCTACAAGGACATTTTTATGGAAGCATAACTTTTTTAAAGTCCTAAAATTCCCCCCTGAACCAAATACTTTGGGTCATATAATCTCTCTGGACTCTTCTAGTTCTCATTCTTGAGTGATTAATTTTCTGCATACCCTCATATTTTGTAGTTACAAAGGCAGTAAGTACATAACATGTGTATGTCTGGTCTATTACAAATGCCACAAAACAGA
Organism: Psammomys obesus; assembly: GCF_907164565.1. NCBI lineage: Eukaryota > Metazoa > Chordata > Mammalia > Rodentia > Muridae > Psammomys > Psammomys obesus. Next base: position 52,718,423 of record NW_026587216.1, on the reverse strand, counting down.
AAAAAATCAATCCAGCTTTGTGGAGCTTCTCCTACCAAGTCTACCTAGACAACTTTGCATGAGTTCCAAAAAGATTAGTCAGTGAGCTGAAGTCAAGTTATTCATGTCTTTAAGCTCTTACTACTTTCTTGGGATTATGTTCCCCTATTGCTCTTAAGCAGGTTTGGTTGGTTGGTTGTTTTTTGTTTTGGTTCAGTTTTGAAATGCAGCAAGCAGCTTCTCTTTCCAGTCTTGGTACTTATCAGCCAAGGGTTTTAGAGCAGTGGCTCTCAACCAAGGTCGCATATCAGATATTTACATTATGATTCAGAACAGTGGCAAAAGTACTGCTGTGAAGTACCAACACAACAATTTTATCTTTGGGGGTTCACTAAAGCTGTATTGAAGATCACATTAGGAAGGTTGAGAAGCACTGTTTTAATAAAATGTATGGTGTCCTAGTCACTTTCCAACCTAATATCAAATCCCCAGAGCTTCTTGAAAATTCTGTCACATTTTACAGAGAAGTGGAATGAATGTAAATCAGGTTATTGATATTTCAAGTCTAAATTCATGATACTAAAAATTTCATTTTAAAAAATTAGAATAGTCTATCAGTTCACATCAGGAATGGCTGCATTGTCTTCTTCTGTGGCCTGGAAAGGCTGCTCCCCCCTCAGGGGGAGGTGATCAAAGAGCAGGCCAATCAGTTTATGTCAGAGGCAGTCCCTCTTCCCATCACTATGTAAGCCACTTGGACACTAAACTGCCATGGGCTACATCTGTGCAGGGGTTCTAGGTTATCTCCATGAACAGTCCTTGGTTGGAGTATGAGTCTTTGGGAAGTTCCCTGTGTTCAAATTTTCTTGTTCTGTTGCTCTCCTTGTGGAGTTCTTGTCCTCTCCAGCTCTTGCTATTTCCCACTTCTTACATAAAATTCCATTCACTCTGCCCGCCAGTTGGCCATCAGGCTCAGCATCTGTTTTGATAGTCTGCAGGGCAGAGGCTTTCAGATGCCCTCTGTGGCAGGTTCCTAGGAGGAGGACCTCCCCTATCAGTGGATGTGGGGAGGAGCATGCATGAAGAAAGGGGAGGAAGGATGGGATTGGGAGGGGAGGAGGGAGGGGCTTATGGGGGGATACAAAATGAATAAAGTGTAATTAATAATAATAATTAAAAAAAGAAAAAAGAAATATCTGAGAGGGACCAGAACTTCACAAGGAGAGCAACAGAACCAAAATATCTGGGCCCAGAGGTCTTTTCTGAGACTGATACTCCAACCCAGGACCATGTACGGATATAACCTAGAACCCCTGCAGAGATGGCATCTCAGTTTCCACGTGGGTTCCCTAGTAAGGGGAACAGGGACTGTCTCTGACAGGAACTCAGTGGCTGGCTCTTTGATCACCTCCTCCTGATCGGGGAACAGCCTTACTAGGGCACAGAGGAAGACAGTGTATCCAGTCCAGATGAGACCTGATAGGGGATGAGGAAGAAAGGGGATGAGGACCTCCCCTATCAATGGACTTGGGAAGGGGCATGGGAGGAGATGAGGGAGGAGGTATAGTGGAGATACAAAGTGAATAAACTGTAATTTATAAAAATTAATAAATATATTAAAAAAACATAAAAAAATAAAAAATTAGAATAAACTCCGTCACACATTTTATTTCAAAGTGGCAGAAGAGAATTCAAAGGAGACAAAGTCATGCTTCCTCCTGTGCTGTGTTTCCTGCAGATGGGAAGACTTGTCACCCAGCGACCCCTGGCTTTGCTGCCTCTGATAGCCAAGCTCTCTTGCCATTCTTCTCCTCGGCTGCTCATCACATTGTGTGTGCTCACCTAATTTCTCCTTCATTATGAGCTTTGGTTATTTTATGTTCCATGAAATATAATTTCACTGTGACTTGAAAATTAGCACATTCCACTCTCCTCATTTTCAAAGATATTACATTACATTTTACACATGTTTATAAGCTCTGTCTATTATTTGTACAAGACACATTCTTTCAGCTCACATTCCTATGTGACAGATATTTGCTGACAGTATACTATATGACTTTATATCTTACCTTTCTTGTTTTCCAGGGAAACAAAAATTCTCCACATTATTGAAGACTTTTTCATCTCATAATAAAACAACTGCTCTACAAATTCTTTATTGGTATGTTTATGTAGCCATTGAAAACAGTGAGTATTGGTAAATAGCAATGCAAATATTTAGAAATCAATAAGGTAATGTTGAGCAAAAGAAAACTTTGCATGGCCAATACACAATCCTGAGTATCTCACTGTTTTAGCTTCCTGTTTTATTTTGTGTTTGAAGGCTTTTCAAAAATGTCTGTACACTTTATCATTTTCAGTTTAGAATTTGTTCTCAGTGTACCTGGAAAATTTGGATCACAATAAATGTTATTGGATGTATTTTCTAAACAGAGACTGAAGTAGATTTTATCTTCCTAGACTGACCACTTTTGGTAAAATCATATGTAAACTAATGGGACATAAAATAAGAATTGATTTCTCATATTATGCCAAGAGTGGAATTATCTGCGCTGCCTGTTCTGTCTCTGCCCACTGCAAGGAAAAAACAAGCATGTACAATGATAAGAACTCAGTATTTGTAAAGGCCACAGTGAATTACAATGACTATGCTAGGCTTGGAAAACAAAGCATGCCTTATAAAATCAAAGATATTTTTTGATGAAGCTGAAATTTGAGTATGAGAATTAGGGTCTAGAAAAGGAGAACAATATGGATAGACTGAGTTATGAAAAATTGAGATTTACAATCTGTGGAGATGCTACTAATGAGTAGCAACAAAATAAAAACTTCTCAAAAATATGTAACCAACTGTGAGTGTCTTAATCTCCAAAAACGTTACCTAGGGCATGGAAAGTATCACCATTACAGAAGTTGCAAGGGCTTTGTTATTCCTCACTGAACTAATTTTCAGTATTTTTCCTTTGTCCAGTCCATTGAATGGATTGGATTTAATTGATCCAATTTAATAAGGTTTTTATCAACTTAATTTCAAAATTTCCAGATGAAATTCTTTTTAACCCAGTTTAGAAGACATTACTGTCTCCTTGATTTGCTCAGTTCTTCAAGGTCCAGAAAAGTGTGTTACACAATATTCTCAAAAAAAGTGGACCACTTTCTGTAGGAATATGTCTACAACTCTATAGGAGGGCTCCTCGGGAAAGAAGTAGCATCTAAGAAGACTCAGTGTGTTTTCTGGGGGCTGAACTATAGGTGGACTTGCACTTGGTGCTTGACTGTGGACTGATACCTCAGTATGCACTGTCAGGCTGGATGAGCATTCTCACTTACTAGTTTAGTAGAAAAAAATAGAAATAAATGAAACCTTGACAAAGCATTTCTTTTATATATATATATAGTGTGTGTGTGTGTGTGTGTGTGTGTGTGTGTGTGTGTGTGTGTGTGCAAACTGAAGTTCAGAGAAGAACTTTTAGGATTTTGTTCTCTCCTTTCAACTATGTGGGTCCCAGAAGTTAAACTTACATTGTTGGGTTTGGAAGAAAGTTCCTCTACACCTTGAGCCATCTCTGAGGAACCCTATGCATCTCTTCTAAGCTCTAAGTAATAAGGAAGATATATAAGTGAACATCAATAACAGGAGCTAGGAAGCAGAAAATGGGGCTTTAGGGGAGGAAAAGGGAGAAATGATGAGTAACAACTAACAAAGTTTGAAAAAAACATAGGAAATCATATTAATTTATGATTAGTTCAAATTGCATATAATATATTTAAGTGTATTGTATATGCACAAATATACAGTTTAAATAAAGTTATGCTTCTCAGGAAGATAATGCTCCTTCCAAGAGCTATAGTCTATCTAATAAAACCTGAGTTGTTGGCTAAGGTGGTCCCACGTAAATCCTCAAATAACCCAGACTCTTGCTAAGACAAAACGTTGCTCTCTGAAAACTGACAGCGGGTCTTCATGGCTGAAGACAACACCATGCAAAGCATTGAACATGGAGAAGTCAAGATGGTGCCTACATGTGGCTTTCACCCCTACATTCTAGTCTTTTTGGTGCAGGAAGTTAGTCAGCAGGATACCTAAAGAGAAACATGGACACCGATCCAGCCTCAAAACCTCTGACCCACAGTCTGTACTGCCTGCAAGACTATGCTAGAGCAATGGTGGTGCAGAACTTGTGGGAATAGCTAGCAAATGTTTGCTTCCACCTAAGGTCCACTTCATGAGAATGGACCCGTATCTGACACTGCTAGCGGAGCCAAGAAACAGAGAAGATATCCCAGAGACCTCGTCTAAAACCAAACTCTACTGATCAAAAAAATTTATCAATAAAATGACTCCTAATAATATTCTGCTATACTAATTGATCAGCATCTTATCCAGTCATCATCAGAGAGTCTTCCTTTCAAAGCAGATGGGAGCAGATACAGAGACCCATAGCCAGACATTACATGGAGAGAGACAGAGAGTCTAAATGGGAGTTCTCCATCAAATCCTTCCTCTCAGAGTTCAAGGAATCCCAGGGAGATTGTTAGAGCCAGAGGTGATGAAGGACACCAGAACAATGCCCTCTGAATTAACTAAGCAAAGTAAATATGAGCTCACAGAGATTGAAGCAGCAAGAACAGGGCTGACATGGGTTTGCCTCACGTCCTCTGTATATGTAGTACAGCTTTCAGCTTAGTTTATATGGGCCTCTTGAGTGTGAAAATGAGTGGGTCTCTGACACTTGTAATGTCCAACTTCAGTATGATGATCTGTGCTTCATCTTATTATACTTTATTTTGCCATTTTTGGTTGTTTTCTCTTAGACACCTGTTCTTTTCTAATGAGAGATAGAAAAGAGGTAGACCTGGAGGGAATGGGAGGTGGAAAGGAACTAGGAGGAGTAGAAAGAGAGGAAACTATAAGCAGAACATACTGTATGAGAAAATAATCCACATTCAATAAAAAAGTGAACAATAAGAAAAATTGAGCATTAATGGGTGTTTCTGTGTAAGCCTGGCCCTTCCAAGTATATAAGGATGCTGCGTCTCATCAGACATAGTTTTCACCCCTTTGTAGGAGATCCAGATGATTGGAAGAGGAAGAGACAGAGGAGCTATTGGAGCAGAAGGTGAATTTACTTATATTTTGAAGTTCTTGGAGTAGAAATTGTTGGCTAGAAGACTAACAGCCTCTGCGACCCAATGGAGTCTTCAGTGGTTTTGTGAAATGAGACTAAGAAATCTTGGGTTTGTTTAGCAGAGGATGAAGAAAGAATAACAAAAGATTTTTAAGAAAGAAGTTACTGTTTTTATATGCCTTTCAAGATGTTTAGTTAATAAAGTAATGGGTTTGCGTTCATTTGAATTCTGCTACCTAGTTTATAAGCACTGGAATATATAAAATATCAGGGAGTAAACAACAGGAAATTTCAACCCATCCAGGGAGTCATACCAGGCTTCACTAAGATAAGATTTTAAAAGGAACATAGGCATAAACTAGAGATCACAGACAGAAGGATGCACTTTGATAACCCACAGATTATGTCTTTAAAGTCTCCACACAAGGTAAAATAAACCTAATCTTCTAAAGGAAGCTAGAGATATTAAATTATATTCATATTTATTCTCTGCAATATCTTTCCTTATCTTTTGGACTGCTGACATCTCTCCTACTCACTCTTCCTTCTGACCTTTGTGGACTTTGCCTGAGAGTCACTGAACCGTACCTAGAAGATAAGAAGAGAAAAAGGTCAAGATCCAGATGATTCCCACAGAAGCTTCTAGATGATGTGACTGCAGGATTTTCAAATTTATAATGATATGAAAGTGATATAAATTCAGCAGAAACTCAAATGGTAAACTCGTTCTTTTTCTTGACTAGAAATGTGATGCTCCTGAAATGGGTAGTGGCAAAAATTTGAAGTTTCCAGTTAGCCTTGAAATCATGAGAATGGTCCATTATCTATAGTGTGCTGTGTTGACAACATTAGGTAAACAAGATTTTCAGTATTTTATTATAAAATCGGCCTTGTGTAGATGATCTTTACGGACTAGGCTGATTAAGTGTGCTAAGCACACTGAAGGCAGGCCATGCTAAGTTGTGATGATGAGCAGTCACCTGGCAAGTAGATTTTCTACTAACAGTACTTAAAGCCTATAGCAGATTTATCAGACATAACCCATTGTTAAGGAGAGATGTCTGTACTGATTTAGGACAGCTCCTTTCAAAAGTTCTATCCTTTAAAGACAAATTCCTATAAAACCAATCATCACATTGCCAGTCCACTGGGTTCCAGAAGAACACCATACCCTTGTTTTGCTTGGTGAGCTATGTTGGTTAGATTTTTGTTATTGCAATGAATTTGACCATGACCAAGTCATTTTATAATAGACCAAGTTTATTTGGGTTTATGGTTCCAGAGGGATAAGAGTCTGTCACAACAGACAGACATGGATGGCAGCAAGCAGCAGGCTTGGCGGAATGAAGCTGAGAGCTCACATTTTGAACTGCAAATATGAAGCTGAGGCACTGCAAATGACAGACAGAAGTCTTTAAACTCTCAAAGCTCCTCCAGTGTCATACTACCTCCAGACTACCTGTTCAATCAGTGCCACTGCCTGAGAAACATATGCGCTTATATGAGATATTATCATTCAAACCACTATATTCCACTACCCGAAACCCATAGATCAACTTATGGGTCATGACCCTTTAAATGAAGTCAAATCTCCTTTTAACAGGGATCACCAAAGACCATCCTCCATAATAGATATTTACATTACAATTCATAACAGTAGCAAAATTATAAGTATGAAGTAGAAATAAAAGTAATTTTATGGTTTGGGGTCACCACAACAAGAGGAATTGTATTAAAATGTAAAAGCGTTAAGAAGGCTGAGAACCACTGCCATAGAGTAAGGGCAATTTCATATTGTAAAACTGATTCAGTCCAACTCAAAAGTACTCATAGTCTTTCAGTCTCAATGCTGCTCAAAAGTTCAGGGCAATCTTTTAATTCTAACTTACTGTAAAAAAAAAAAAAAGCAGGTTACGTGATGACAACGTATCATAGCACAAAATATGTATTACCATTTCAAAAGGTAGGAAAAGAGGCATAAACCAGCTATTCTCGAGCAAAGCAGAGCAAACACCACGTCCTTTATCTCTATATCTGTTATTAAAGGGCTTAGATGGCTCCACTCCTCCACTTTTTATATCTGAACATACACCTCTCTTGGCTGGGTTTCACTCCCTGTCTGGAGCTCTCTTTGGCAGATATCCCACTGTTTTGGCACCTCCTATTTTGGGACAAGCCAGACTTTACTTTTACAGTTTTATGCAATGCCCATTTCAGACCCTCTTGTACTGACTAGACTCAGCAGCTCTCTGAAAGCATGAAGAGATTATGTATAACCCATTCACTCACATTCTCTTATGCTTCTAAAGCCAGCACCATGTGGATGACATCTGCCGACCCTGGCTGTCAGTGTGGAATTGGGCCTGGACTCCTTGAATCCCATTGGCAGCAGAACTTTTATCCAGTGTTTTCTAAGAGCAGAAAGTGCCTTACCCCTCCTTTTGCAAGTCAGATGATCACTTGGGTGAGATATTGCTCCCCTGATACTTTTCCCTTAATTCCAATGTTGAGCTGGCCTTTCCTTTCAGGCTCTGATGTCCTTATCTCTTTCAGCAGAAGCCTTAGGTGCAACTTTAAGCTTCCTGGTGCTCTTTTTCTCTTCAAACAGTACATTTGTATTTCTTTTTGGCCTGCTTGCTCTGTCTCATTGTAGAACTTCATAAATCATTAATAAAAAGCATGATTTAATACTATGCTGCCCTTAAATTGCTTCCAAAAAGAAATCAGTTCATTATTTTTTTCTTTTTTTTATTAATTACACTTTATTCATTTTGTGTCCCCCCATAAGCCCCTCCCTCCTCCCCTCCCGATCCCACCCTCCCTCCCCTTTCTGCATGCATGCCACTCCCCAAGTCCACTGATAGGGGAGGTTCTCCTCTTCTTTTTGATCTTAGTCTATCAGTTCTCATCAAAAGTGGCTGCATTGTCCTCTACTGTGGCCTGATAAGGCTGCTCCCCCCTCAGGGGGACTGTAAGCATATTCTTAGGAGTTTATTCTCAGAGCCTCCAGTAACATGCATCTTCCAACAAAATCTTCCCAAACAGCAGCACCAAGTGCTCAAATTCTTATCCAAATCACATGTGCCTTTTATTTTTCTTTGGTTTTCATCCCTTGATACTTCAACAGCCCTTGTTTTCTCCTTAATTGATTTCACTTCTTTAGTGAAAAAGTCTTTTAATATTCTCAATGAATTCCATATCCAAGGTAAGAGTTTTAATATTGCATAGTCCATATAACCCATCATGAAAATAAAGAGCAAGAGCCTATATAGAAACATGTAAGCATAGAAAGAGCAATTAATTCTGAGATGTATATATACAAAACACAAAGTCACTTTATGCCTTCTATGTTCTCCAATTTATTATAATGAACATATATTTATTTTATCATCAAGTAGGACCTCCAAAAATTAGATTAATTGCAGATGAAATCCATCAAAGTAATACATCTATGATATAAATAAGATATAATAGAGATGTAATACATAAGATAATTACATTTTAAATTTACTTTATACAAAAAGTTTGCTTTTTAAATGTATTAGTGTCTTCAGATGCTATTTTCAAGTGTTCTACATTATTTTATGAAAAACTATACTTTCATTATTTTTTTAAACAAGCTATGTGTCACCTAGTCAGACAGTCTACCACCAAGGTACATACTCAGAAAATTTACATTTAAAAATTATTAAACATTTTGTTATTTAAAACAATTTTAATTTAATTATACTTTGATCATATTCTACCCCTCCCTCAAGTTCTTCCAGATCCTCTCCTCTACTCACCCAACTTCAAGCTTTTTCTTAAAAGTCAAAGACCTAATACAACAACAAACCCTTCAAAACAAAGGGGGAAAAGGTCAAACTACATCAAAAACATTTTTTAAGAAACACTCAAACTGTACTAAATAAAAGTACACAAGCACAAAAAATTGCAGAGTCCATTTCATGTTAGTCAACTACTTGTGAACATGAGGTCTGCCTTGGAGTGGTTGGTATACCTAGTGTCACTCCATTGGAGAAAACTGGTTTTTCCTTCTGCCAGAAGGTATAAATTACAATTCAGTTGTTAATATAACATAATAAAGTATAATATATTAAAACGAAAACTATCTCAACAAAGTTGAACAAGACAAACCAACAGAAGAAAAAGAGTCCATGAAAAGGCGCAAGAATCAAAGATCCTCTCATTCACACACTTAGGAATCCCACAATACAATAACTAAACTGGAAGCCATATTACCTACACAGAGGACATGGTATGAAGGAAGTTTCTGATATCCTTGCAGGTTGGTCATGTGATGTGTTACTGCAAGATGGCAGGTGATATTTTGCTGGAGGTTGGCTTGTGAGAGGGCACATGATGTTTTGCTGTGAGCTATCTCATGCAAGTGGTGTGACTTTGGCCAGCTGAGGACATCCATGGTGGACTCTGAGGAGAGGAGATAGATAGAGGCCCATGCACAGTATGACATCACTTTTTGGATTGACATCATGGCACTGATCTTCGTGCTTTAACACTTGGCTTTGAAAAGAGAAATGTTTCAGAAAATGTCTCAAGGCAATCCAGCTTAGTCTTGCTGTTTCTGCTGACTTCGTGTTGCTGCTTGGTGTTGGCCTTCAGACTGAATTGCTTGTATCCTAGCCACTGAGTTTGGTGACCCCTCAAAGACACATTGACCCTAATCAGCAGGAAGTATATGAAAAAGGTCTACATCCCTTTTTCCTACTAATCTCCTACCTAAGGTTGGCCTTTCTCCCTACTAATCTCCTACCTAAGGTTGTGGGGTTGGAAAGAAGGTAAAGGTTAAGAACCCTAAATAAAGTAAGTTTGGTGAAAAATCTAAGCCTACACTGATACATCCCCCTTCAGTCTCTGTGAGTTCATATGAGAACTTGTGTTGATTCGGAGGGGCTTGTTTTCTTGGTATCCTCCATCCCCTAAGTCTTTCCACTCTTTTTACCTTCTTTTCCATGGGGTTCCCTAAGCACTGAGGAGAGGGACTTGATTGAAACATTCCATGTAGGGATGAATATTCCAAGGTCTCTCACTCTCTGTGTAATGTCTGGCTATGGGTCTCCATATTTGTTCTGATCTGTTGCAGGGGGAAGTTTCTCTTAGTGCTGAGCAAGGCACTAACTAATCTATTATAGTAGAATATCATTAAGTATCACTTTTTCACTTCATTTTTCTCTCTTTTTTTAGACCAATCTTACTTAGTTTTACTCTCAATCCCTGGCCTATCTAGTCTCAGGCTCTTGATCATCCAAGCAGTGTTAGATACGGATTCTATCTGATAGAGTGGGCCTTAAGTTAAATCAGTTATTGTTGGGTTACTCCCACAAGCTCCTTACCACCATTTCTCTAGCGTATCTTGCATGTATAATATCATTATGATAAAGAGTTTAATTTTATAATTTGTTTTCATTGCAAAGGGAAGCAAGAAATTTAACTCAGGGTGTGAAGCAACCTTTAACACTGAGCGCAATATATTTCTGGAGGCCTATTGCTTTTTAACTTCCATTTTTAACTGAGAAAATTGTAGTTATAAGCAGAGAGAGAGAGAGAGAGAAGAGACCCACTGTGGAGCTCAGGCCAACCATGAACTTACCATGCAGTATTACCATGGTCCACGGATGCTCTAGACCTGTATAATCAACTTTGTACCCACTCTTCAGACAGAACTTTAGTACCTTTGCTTCTAAAAATATGCTCACTGGATGTAACTGAGGAAGCATCTTTCTTCTCTGAGCTGCGTGTTTAGATGATTCAAGTTATATAGTTTTAACATGTATGTTGATATTTACTCATTTTCTCCCTGAGAAATGGGGTGGCTCGTCTGTCTGGAAGTATAGGAGTAATAAAACATACCTACCTTCTTTCTCTTGATGCCAACCTCCCACAGAGAGATGATTTCTTGTTGAAAGTTACCCAGGAATCAGCCCTAGAAAGTGTGATGAAAGGATTCTTGCCCCACACTCAATGTTTTATCAGTGGGTAAACTCTTCCCAATTCTGAATTTAGCTAACAATCTTATTTACTGTTTCCTTTTATTTTCTATACATTCCACCAGTCATTAGGGAGAGGGTATCCTAATTTGTTCTCTGTTTCTTAGAGAAGTCAAGTCTGGAGCTTAAGGTGGGAGCCTAGGATAAGAATGAAGCAAAGACTGCGAAGGAAGGCTGCATCGTGGCTGGTTTCTTGTGGCTTGCTTAGCTGCTTTTTTCATGCAGTCCATGTGTATCTGACTAGAGATGGCACTTTTCCCAAATAGCTGGGCCTTTCTAGATCAATCACAACAACAACAACAACAGAAAGCCCCACAGATATGCCCACAAGCCAATCTGATGGAGGCAATTCCTCAATTGAGATTCCCTCTTTGCAAATATGTGTGGGTTTCTGTCAAGCTGACAAAAACGAGTCAGCACCAACCAGTGGGGAAAGAATAGTATTTCTTGGTGACCCCTTCAAAAGTCCTATCAATTAATACATAGTTATTTTATAGCCATATATATATGTGAATAAATTTTAATGTGACAATCAAGTGTTCTCAATATTTCAAGTTTTACTTTGTTTTGCACTAATATGGTATTCCAAAGAATCTCATGCTATTCTCAAACAGTCCATAAGAATGACCTGCACAATGAAGGAGGAAACTTAAAGTTAAAAAGACAGAGTGATGATCATTGGCAGTATTGGTAGTCTCCCACATTTCAGGACTGCAACGACAGTGATTAAGCAACATGAAGGATTTTCTTTACCTTCTAATTTTTTAATCTTTGAAGTTCCAAATATACTGGAAAAATAAATGTCTACAACTTTTATTACTGCCTTTAAATTTTTCTTTTTTAGAAACCTTTATGTGGTCCCATTCAAACACAGAGAATAAGAACACTCTAGCCTAACAGGTATTTTTCTCTTTTTTATTCATTCATTAATTCATTGATTCATTCATTCACTTTACATCCCAATCACAGCTCCCTTCCTTCTCTCCTCCAGGTCCCACCTTTTTCCCTACCTCCCTATCCTTATCCTCAGAAAAGGAGATCCAACCCCCTTTACCAACCCACCTAGGCAAATCAAGTCGCATCAGGACTAAGAGCATCCTCTTCCACTGAGGCCAGAAAAGGCAGCCCAGCTGGGGGAAAGTTATCCACAAGCAGGCAACAGAGTCCAGAGTCAGAGACAGCCCCACTCCTCTTCCTAGAAGACCCACAAGACTAATCTTCTCATCAGCTACATATGTGCAGAGGCCCAGGCCGAATCTATGTATGCCCCTTGGTTGGTGTTTCAGCCTCCATAATCCTTGCTGGGATCTGGTTATTTGGCTCTGTTTGTCTTCTTATGGAGCTCTGGCTGCCCTCCCCAGGTCTTTCTATCCTTTGCCCCACTCTTCCACAAGACTCCCTGAGCTCCACCTACTGTTTGGCTGTGGGTCTCAGCATCTGTTTTAATTCGCCGCTGGGTGGAGCCTCTCAGAGGAGTTATTCTAGGCCTTTGTGTCCACAATCACAGCAGAGTATCAGTGACAGAAGTTGGCTCTCTCCCATGGATGGGTCTCAAGTTGGTTCAGTCATTGATTGGCCATCTCTGAGACAAGGCAGAGACCTGACAGGATGAGCTCCTGAGAGGATGTGGAGGCGAGTCTAGCTGAGACTCCTAGCAGCAGAGGACATGAAGATGGAAGTGGCCACCTCCTAGCCTGGCAGGACTTCCAGTCAAGGAAGGTGGACTACCCACAAAACCTTCTATCCAAATTTACCCTGCCTACAAGGCATTTTTTTTCTTAATATCAAGTTAGCAAATTAAAAGTGTTTCTGCCTTTCCAGTTCACTATTCTTAAGTGTGATTTGTCCAAATAATCTTTAAGTTTTCTCAGTAATTATATTAGTTCCACTTGAATAAAACATCTCATGAGTCACTATGCACACATCTTCTTAAATGAAAACTTAATGCAATAATTTCACATCAATCTATATTTTGCTGTTACCATTAACTTTAGGTTTAATTATACTCTGTATGTGATTTGTTAATAAAAATATGCTTAAAGTAAATTCATTATTTCCAATACTATGAAAAATTTGCTAACCTATTTTTTTTTCACAATTTACCAGCAAAAGGTAAATTTTCAGCATGAAACATCATTCAATATGGTCTGGAATCAATATAGGTTGCCCATTAATTCCCCAACTGCATATTTAGTATACGTCATATTTCAAGAACTCTTAATTACTGAGATAATGTTTTCCTCTACTTTCATGGAGCCTGGAAGACAAGACGAACCATCAAATAAGCAATCTTAGAATTATAAATTGTGAAAACTACTATTAAAAATTGAGTGACTTTACCAGAAAAGTCAGAGAAATGTGGAAGTCATGGTAAACAGAATAATGATCAATTACTTATATTTGCAACTGCCCAGGGCATATAGATAGGCTCTTCTCTAACTACCTAATAGTTTAAAATAACCCATTTATATTAATCTACATTTTACCACAGGGCTGGTTATCTCTGCTCAGGTACCATGCTTCTGTCCTCCTCACATCTTTCTGGACGAATCTCCTGTGCCTGGCTCTATCCCAGAGTCTTTCTGCCTGCCAGATCTCCTTCCTCCAATTTCCTGCCTCAGCTATAGGTCATTAGCTTTTTATTGACAGTGATGTTTCCATACAGAGACAGAGATTTCTTCTACATAAAGATGTCAATAAAACTGCTTAATCTGTATGATGCTACATACATACATGCATACATACATACATACATACATACATACATACATATGGATACATACATACAGATACATACATACACACATATATATATATATATATGGCTGATCATTGGCTATCTAACCAATTGCTGTGTTCTTTTTTTATTAAATTTTTATTTTTTACATTAATTATATTTCATTCACTTTGTATCCCAGCTGCAGCCCCTTCCCTCATTCCCTCCCAATCCCACCCTCCCTCCCTCAACTCCTCCCTGACTTCTCTAAGTCCACTGATAGGGGAGGTCCTGCTCCCCTTCCATCTGACTCTAGTCTATCAGGTCTCATCAGGACTGGCTGCAATGTCCTACTCTGTGGCCTAGCAAGGCTGCTCCTCCCTCTGTGGTGGGGGAGTCAAAGAGCCAGCCACTGAGTTCATGTCAGAGACAGTTCCTGTTCCCTTTACTAGGGAATCCACTTGAATGCTGAGCTGCCATGGGCTACACCTAAGCAGGTGTTCTAGATTATATCCATGCATGGTCCTTGGTTGGAGAATCAGTCTCAGAAAAGACCCCTGTGCTCAGCTATATTTGGTCCTTGTGGAGCTCCTGTCCTCTCCAGGTCTTACTAACTCCCCCTTCTTTCATATGATTCTCTGTACTCTGCCCAAGGTTTGGTTATGCGTCTCATTATCTGCTTTGATACACTGCTAGGCAGAATCTTTCAGAAGCCCTCTATGGTAGGCTCCTTTCCTGTTTCTTGTTTTCTCTTACTAAGACAATTTCTCCCACTCTCAGCATTCCTTACCTGCCTGTAGTTCTTTGAATAGGAGGCCCAAACCGCTTTGGCATGTCTACTGTTGTATTTTTTCAGCTCCTGTTTAGGCAGTTATATTTGTAAGACTTATGACTTTACAGAAGACACAATTTCACAATAAATTCTCTAATCCTCTGGCTCTGAGAGTCTTTCTGGCCCCTCTTCTGCAAAGTAACCTGAGCTCTTCTTTTTCCCCTCAGGTAATTTTATTATTATTATTTATTACAATTTATCCACTTTTTATCCTAGCTATGGTCCCCTGCCTCATCTCCTCCCAATCCCACCATCCCTCCCTCTTCTTTCTCTATGCCCCTCCCCTGATAGGGGTGGTCCTCCTCCCCTTCTATCTTACCCTAGCCTCTCAGGTCTCATCAGGAATGGCTGCACTGTCTTACTAGTGGCCTGGCAAGGTTGCACCTGAACTCTTTTTAAGATGTATCCATTAAGACTGGGCTCCATGACTCTGCATTTTCTATTGGTTGTGGTTTTTTTGTAATGGTCTCTTTTGCAAAGAGAAGATTCCTTAATGAGGGGTGAAGACTGTACCTATTTATACATATAAGGATAGTTATTTAAAATGTAAGTTAGGGTTATTTGACCTTAACTTTTCTTGAATTCAGCATAGTTCACCATCATATACCCAGTTTCTAGTGTCTTTATTCTAGCCAATGTCTGATGACTATTTATAGCAATTAAGTGGATAAATTAGTGAATTGTCTCTAAGCAAATTTGTCATCAATCTTGTTCATTTTTTCATAAAAAGCAAAAAACTAAAATAAAATTATGGTTGAGGCCAAAATAAATGATAAATCCTAAAGTGTACTAGCATGAGTATTAGAAAGCAACTATTCCATGGGTGAATTATTTTAAATACTTAACTTATATGGTTGTAAATAGTTTCGCAATTGTCTAACAATTGAGTTTCAATTCTCATGTTTCAGAGGAAAATGTTATCTTGAAAATTAATATTAAATTTGTCGTAGTATTTTATACTTTCATAATTGTTGCTTATTTTTTTAAAGTACTTTTTTGTTTCCACTAGGAACAAACCATTGTTTTATATATAAAGGAAAATAAAAAATCATTTTTATTATTTGAAGTTTGTTATCTGGATGAATAGATATATTTTGAACTAGATATACCAATCTCTTGTGGCAAAGAATCAAACTAAATATAGTATTATAGAAGTTCAGAGGAGAAAGAAAATACTACAAGAATGATTAGAAAAAGAACACAGAAAACATAAAATTTAACTGAACCGTAAAAAATGAGTATGATGCTCACACTCATCAGATAGAGATTATTTCAAGGAGAAAAATATGACAATGAATAAGTAAATGATACTTTACAGCCTGTTGCTATCCTAGAATCCCAATATTCATGAGGCTGAGACAGGAGGATCATGAGGAGTTCAAGGCCAGACTAGATTATTGAATGAGACTCTTCAACAAGCAAACAAAAGGCTGGGGATTTGGATCAGTGAATAAATTTCTTGCCACCCAATTTTGAGGACTGGAGTCCAGATTCACAATGCTCTTGTAAAATGTAAAGCCAGATATAGCAGCTATCTGTAAACCCAGTACTCAGAAGGCAGTTGGCTAACTAGGTCAGGTGGAATGGTGACCTCTAAGTTCAGTAAGGAATCTTGCCTCAACAGATAAAGTATGTAGCAATGGAGAGAGACACCCAGTTGTCAACATCAGGCCTCAAATACACAAATATAAAAAGAAAATCTAGGAAATGGAAACAAAATAAAGGTAACTGTTTGGGTATGGCAACCATGGTTCCCCAAATATGAACAGCTGTAGGAGAGAATCATTGAGTCCAAATTGTGCTGTCCATGGGTGTGGGGTCATGGCCTGGGTTGACATGCCAATGGCCTCACCATTGAAGAAACCTGATTCTTCTACCAGAATCCATGAATTGTCTATAGCTACTCAGTTAGGAGTAAATTTTTGAATTCTTTACTCATCCATGCTAGAATGTTGACAAGCTTGATTTTATACAGGTCTTAGTCTGAGCTGCTGTGATTCCTGAGCTCAGTGATCCTGTCATTTATAGAAGACACTAGCTCTAACAATGTTTCTGCCCCCTTTGCACAATGGTTCCTTAGCCTGGAGGTATGTGTAAGAGAGAAAGATATAGGAAATCATGAAATTTGCAGGTAAATGGTGGGACCTGGAAAGGATCGTCCTGAGTGAGTTATCCCAGAAGCAGAAAGACACACATAGTATATACTCACTCGTATAGGCATATAACATAAGATAAACCTACTAAAATCTGTACATCTAAAGAAACTAAGAGAGAAGACCCTGACTAAAATGCTCAGTCCCCATCCCAAAAGACAAAGAGGAAGAACATCAGAAGAAGAAAACAGGAAACAAGTTAGGAACCTGCCACAGAGGTCCTCTGAAAGGCTCTGCCCTGCAGACTCTGAGACTTATGGCCAACTGTTGGGCAGAGTGCATGGAATCTTATGTAAGAAGTAGGAAATAGTAAGATCTGGAGAGGACAGGAACCCTACAAGGAGAGCAACAGAACCAGAAAATTTGAAGACAGGGGTCTTCCCAGAGACTCATACTCCAACCAAGTACCATGCATGGAGATAACCTAGAACCCCTGCACATATGTAGCCCATGGCAGTTTAGTGTCCAAGTGGGTTACATAGTAATGGGAAGAGGGACTGCCTCTGACATAATCTGATTGGCCTGCTCTTTGATCACCTCCCCCTAATGGGGGAGCAGCCTTGCCAGGCCACAGAAGATGACAATGCAGCCACTCCGGGTGTGATCTGATAGACTAAGATCAGAAGGAAGGAGAGGAGGACCTCCCCTATCAGTGAACTTGGGGATGGGCATGTGTGAAGAAGGGGAAGGAGGTCGGGACTGGGAGGGGAGGGGGGAGGGATTTATGGGGGGATACAAAGTGAATAAAGTGTAATTAATAAAATAAAATTTTAAAAAATCACCTATTTTAAACAGAAAAAAAGAGAGAGAGAAAAATGATAGATTTATCATTTGTGGTTTAGCACTTATATATCATTTATATAAATGATAGATTTATATAAATGATATATTATTTATCATTTATCATTTGTGGTTTAGCACTCCATTGAAACTTACTCTGAACTTTGACGAATTGCGATTTTCTGCCCAATCTGTTGGACAAAGAAACTTCTGAAGAGATGTGAAAGCTGAGCTAGTCTAGGCATAGAGATATTAATTTTTGATATTATGTGCTTTTACAAGAATGAAAATAGTAGTAGGTTTACACCCAAGACCTGTGAACTTCTTAGCTATGAATTACTGGCGAGCTTTAAAGTGACAAGCATGTGTGCCCCCTTGTAGAATTGACCTTAAATATAATCATAAAGTTGATTACCTCACTTTCCCCAACCTCCTCCTGTATAGCTCTTCCCAGAAGTCATAAAAGTATGGACGAAGAGAGAATGTAAGGGTTAAGAGATAAGGGTGTGTTATAGTAGCAGGTTAAACTGAAATCCCCCAAAAAGTTATAAAAAAAAATGCACAATTTTAAGACATGAAAAAAAATGTGTTACAGACATTTCAATTTCAAAAGACTATTTCTAAAAATATGCCCATTGCTTATGATTTAGAATAGCACAAATAGGCCTTAATGATGAAAATGTTCCTTGTGATTTTTTTCAACCATAATTCTGTTTATTATATGTGTGTTCTTATATGCTGCATAACTCAGTCCATTAATGTCTGATTTCTTTGCCAGTAAGGAGAGATTTTACATGCAGAATTGTGCTTTTGTTCCTTGAAAACTGTCAGCAAAAATTGGAAATCTAATTTATACTCTACTTCCCTTTAGGTACCAGGACACACATAGAAATTTCTTCTTATAATAATTTTCAGGATGGCAGAACAGAAGAAAAATCCACTGGTGAGAGAAAGCATTGATTAATAACTAATCACAGAGAGACCGATAAAGCAAACCACAGCCATGACAGTAAGTCTCAACTGTGTGGACATCTGCTATGTGTCTAGTTCAGCTAAAATGTGGAACAGTGCACCTGTAGCCACATCACCGCATCGCTGCGCTGTCTGCTCCTGCGTCAAAGCTCCGCCATCTATTCACTCCCACAAGCTGCCTGGATTCCAGGACACCTTTTGTTCCCAGCCACCTCTACTATTTGGAGTTTTTCCTGTCAACTTTCCTGTCCAGTCCTGTGGTCTCTAGTTTTATTTCTTCCATCCCATTTTACAGTCTGTGCAGTGTCCCTGTTAACACTGGGTGGGGACACAGTATACATGTGTGTGTGTGTGTGTGTGTGTGTGTGTGTGTGTGTGTGTGTGTGTGCAGCTATATGTAAGAAAGAAATTTAAACAATGACCATTCCAATACCAAGTCACTGCTTTCTGCCTTTCCATCCCAACCTCAAATCCCACAGCTGTACATAGTTACCTTGATGCTCCTGAATGTGAGCTGATGAATTAAGGAGAACTGTCTAACAAAGAATGCCTTATGGAAATTGTCCTCTCTGGAGATAATCATGTGTGTAAGAATCACTTATATTTGAAATCCATTCAGAGTCTCATTAAGTAGCTCATGTCGGAAGGCCAGCAATTCAGACTTTGAATAAGCTGCCTATGTTATCTTGTGTTGCCTTCCTACATACTTCAGCATGTTTCTAGAAATTGAAGAAATAAATTCAGAAGAAGGAAGATGTCTACATAATCATAAAAATGTAAAAGAAAGCAAGGTCAAAATCATACTTGAGCCTTTGCTGCCTCTGATATTTGACTGTCCCTAACAAGGAGATTTGTTTTGTATTTGTGGAACAGCACAGAGAACATGACATAGGAAGAAAAGAGGCGTCCTTTGCACAATCTTTAAGAGAGTTTTTACAAGGGAAGAAATTGTACTTCCCTCTGCAAACAGACCTTATCTTCTGTATGCACGTTGTTTCCAACATTCCTGTGAATATTTGTTTTAAGGTTTTTATCAACCTGTTGGCTCTCTTCAGCTAATGATTGCCACAACTCTTAGACATATACACAAAGATTACTCTAGGTCAGGGGCATGGAAGAACACATAATTTAAGATTAAAGTGGTATTTAGGATTAGATTGTAAGAGCTGATTACATGGAAAATCCAAGACATAGGAATGTTGGTTACATTGTTCTCTAAACAGGAGGTTAAACTGGCTGAATACACAGTAGGATAAAAGGTCAATTCTGAACTGATCATAACTTACTATGTGATCCAGAAAGTTCAGACCTTTAAATGCAAAAATATTTTCATAAAATTACATCACTACAATACACGAAAAATATACTAGGTTCTTCACGCCTCCATTTTTATCCCTGCCCTACTTTTTTTCTCAGCTCTTTGAGATTTTCATTATGTACATTCAGTTGTTCAAGTGGATTCATTTGTCACTCTGCTTATCTTATCTGTAAGACTTTGCAGGCTTCCCTGTCAGATCTGAGATGTCCTCCTTTACTTTTCACACACTCAAGTTTTCATTCCTATTGTGTAATGACACACATTCACAAAACTCACACAATAACACATACTTATGGCTCCCCACTACATACATGATACCTTACCTCAGAAGGGCTTTTTACCACAATGTCATTACTTCACATATTTGTCTCTTTGTGCTCAAAGAGCTACTCCAACATTTCATCATTTGGACTAAATCACTTACTGGTTTTCTCACTACATGAAATACAAATTCTCTCTCAGGTGAGTGTCTTCACCTTTTCACTCACCTGACATATGAATATTCCTGTCCACATTACTAACTGAATAGCCACATCTATTTTCACAGATGTACAGATTTTCCATTCCATGCTAACTCGGAAAGGTGTTTGTAGTCAAAGTTAATGTGTTTATCATTTTCTCAAATTATTTTTTTATCCTTTTCTCATTAATTTTATCTTCTTTTAACCACAACAGCTTCTTTCTTCTCTTTTTTTTACACTTAATATTTTCATGCCTATTTTTAAAAAAAATACGAAATTAATTCTTCATCCCAATGAGAATCATCCTTTTCTCTGTGTTTTGTTGTTGTTCAGCTATTGTTACTGAAAAATTCATTAAATAGTGACATATACTGTGTGGTTTTGCACATTTCACTCATTCTTTACCTTGGTAAATCATGCTTTATTACTTAGTCTTCTTACTCAGGTTGTTAAGAGTAGCAATGAAGATCTGTACAAATTCAGGGAATACCTCTCAGTATCTGCTGATTTAACCCCTTTTTAGCTATATTGTCTACTCCTGATGTAGTCCTTTCCTCAGTCTGTGGGACAGCAGTCTCTTTGGCTAGCTGTCCACCTGGACTGTTTTTTCATAATTTTGACTTAGACTTTCTTTTTTTTAATTAATTTATTTTGTATAGTAATCACAGGTTATTTACTTTGTATCCCAGCTGTAGCCCCCTCCCAATCCCACCCTCCCTCCTTCATCTTCTCCCTGCCCCTTTCCAAGTCCACTAATAGGGGAGGACCTCCTCCCCTTCCATCTGACCCTAGCTTATCAAGTCTCTTCAGGCCTGGCTGCAATGTCCTCTTCTGTGGCCTAGCAAAGCTGCTCCTCCCTTGGGGGAGGGGGGGTTGAAGAGCTCTCTGTTGAGTTCATTGACATGGACTTTCATCTAGACTTCTTTTCACTATTTATAAATGGGCAGTTTCTCTTATATTCATAAATGTTTCTCCTATATTTATAAATGTAAGAATAAAATGATGGTTAATAATCAATTCACAAGGTAGCACTGAAAGTCAAATGACAAATTGTGTTTTTTATATATTTTTTTTTAATATTAATCACAGGTTATTTACTTTGTAACCCAGCCATAGTCCCCTCCCTCATCTCCTCCCTGTCCCTTTCCAAGTCCACTGCTAGGGGAGGTCCTCCTCCCCTTCCTTCTGACCCTGTTTTATCAGGTATCTTCAGGACTAACTGCAATGTCCTCCTCTGTGGCCTAGCACGGCTGTTCCTCCCTCGGGGGTGGGGGAGGTAGGTAAAGGAGCCAGTCATTGAGTTCATGTCAGAAATAGTTCCTGTTCCTCTTACTAGGAAAACCCACTTGGATACTGAGCTACCATGGGCTACATCCGAGCAGGGGTTCTAGGTTATATCCATACATGGTCCTTGGTTGGAGAAACAGTCTCATAGCAGACCCCTGTACCCTGATATATTTTGTCCTTGTGGAGCTCCTGTCCTCTCCCGGTCATATTAACTAACCCTTTTATCAGATGATTCCCTGCATTCTACTGAACGTTTGGTTATTAGTCTCAGCATCTGCTTGATACGCTGCTAGGTAGAGTCTTTCAGAGGCCCTCTATGGTAGGCTCCTGTCCTGTTTCTTGTTTTCTCCTACTTCCCATGTCCACCCCACTTGTCTTTCTAAGTGTGGATTGATCATCTTACTCCGGGTCCTCTTTCTTGTTTATCTTCTTCTTTTTTTTTTAAACTTTTATTAATTATACTTTATTTATTTTGTATTTCCCCATAAGCCCCTCCCTCCTCCCCTCCCGGTCCCACCCTCCCCCCCCTTTCTGCATGCATGCCCCTCCCCAAGTCCACTGATAGGGGAGGTCCTCCTCTCCTTCTTTCTGATCTTAGTCTATCAGTTCACATCAGAAGTGGCTGCATTGTCAGGGTTCTAGGTTATCTCCACGGATAGTCCTTGGTTGGAGTATGAGTCTCTGGGAAGTTCCCTGTGTTCAAATTATCTTGTTCTGTTTCTCTGCTTGTGGAGTTCCCGTCCCCTCCAGCTCTTACTATTTCCCACTTCTTACATAAAATTCCATTCACTCTGCCCATCAGTTGGCCATCAGGCTCAGCATCTGCTTTGACAGTCTGCAGGGCAGAGGCTTTCAGAGGCCCTCTGTGGCAGGTTCCGAGGTTGTTTCCTGTTTTCTTTAGGTGCACATATTTTAGTATATTTATCCTATCTCATAGGACTATGTTATAAAATGTTTCAAAATACAAAGTTTGAAAATAGTAAGTTGTAGATAATGTGGTATTGATCCATACATTGAATGGTTGTATTATTATAATTATTATCATTACCGTAACTGTGCCTGTCTCAAATTTTTTCTAAAGCAGTACTTTTTTGTTTGCTTGTTTGTTTACTTGTTTTTCTTAAGATATTGAGTACAAGGACTTACTCCAAAGCAGTGCATTGGGCTTTTCTGAGACGTGCATACTTTAGGAAGTTCCCTGGGTGAGCTTAATGTAGTGTTACCCATCAGTCATCTTGGGACTTGAGAGGCGGAGACAGGAGGAACAAAAGTTCTGTGGCAGAGGTTACATAAAGAAACCTTGTCTAGAAAAAGAAAAGAAGTTCCCTGGATGATTCTTCTGCGTAGAGAAGTCGAAGATTTACTTGACCCTTCTGTCAGCAGGTCCTTGGAGTCACATGCCCAGAATCCAAGTCTAAGGATTGAGTATTGAGTGAATCACCTCTTTAGTTTTAACTTATACTTGCAATTGATGAGAACCACCAACTAGTTCAGTTTGCGAGAAGATAAAAGTTTGCGATATTAGCAAAACAGCACAGTATACTTCATGGATACTCAAGAACTGTGTATACTTTCATTTTTGTCTTCAGTCATAAGGCTTTAAAACCAAGAGTAAATACAGTATAGGAAAGAAAATCCTTTGAACCTGGTTTCAGGAGTATCTGCCAAAGGCTACTCCAAAGATACAGTTTAGTGCTCTTATTTACAATCCTCTTTTTCCATGGCAAAAGAAAGAAACATGGCAGAAGAGATCCAGGAGTGCTCTGAGGACAAGGTAAGAACGTAGGTGATACCTAAAGTGAGGCCTCCATGGCTAAGATGATGGTGACGTCGCCCTTGAGGAAAAGAAGCATCAGCAAAGGAATTTTGCCAGCAAGCATATGACATAATAAGTTAATGAGAACCAAGTAGGACCTCAGGAACCATCCCATTCATGTTACAAAGAGGAGGCAGGTAGTCAGGAAGAGAATCAAGGGCAGAACAGCCACTGTAGACTTACTTCTGCCGGATAGAGGCTATTCTGGTCATTTTCACACAGTCAACAACTAGCCATTGACAATTAAAATACAAATGATAAGCAAATGATACAATTGATAAAATACAAATGATAAAGCAAAACGATAAGATGGCAACAAAATTAAATAAGACATAGTACACTGCCCTCGGTGACACTTAAAATTAGGGCATGGGACGCTGGCATAAAGTGGAATATAAATGAAAAAAGATAAATAGGATAATGCTGAAGGGAAGTAGACAGACTTAAATGGTAGCTTATGATATTTAGATGGTATTTTTAAAAGAGGCGTTATGAAAACAAAGATTAGGTCATCTTTGTAGCTGCTGAATAAATTCACCTGATCTAGCTCTTTCGGAACTCTGGCTGGATTGTTCAACTCAGCTGTTCTGGCTCAAACTCCTCTCCAAGCCGGCTTCTCTCAGCTTCTGACTGAATTGCTCTGCTTAGCCTCAAATTAGTCTAGCAATTAATTTGCTAGATTTATTAATTAATTGCTAGTCTCTATCAATCTGTTCTAATCTTCTGTCGCCTTTTCATTTTTTGCCACATCTTTCTTTACCTGTGTCTAGTTTGTTCTCTCTCTGTCTTGTCTGTATAAAATGATCCTAGTAAAACTGCCTCCTTTCTCTGCTCTGCTGTTTCAAGTAGCCTCCATTTCCTCTCTGTTCTCATGAGAATAGGGCATGTCCTAGCCTTTCTCTGATTTGTCACTTTTTCTCCCTCTCAACTAGACATTACTTTCAAACATGGATACTTCTTTCTACAAACTAGCTTTACTTTCGCTGTTTACTAAAGGCATGACTGCATTCCAGCCAGGTCTTTGGGTATGATCAGAGTAGCCATGTTGCTGGATTAAAATTCCTCTGCATCTACCTTTAGGAAGTTCACCAGGCCAGCTCAGAGCATGTTCTCATGATATTTAAGAAGTTCTATTCAGCAGATGCACATATACATGAGAATGTAATGGAATCAAATTAGGAAGATAAATTGAGCCGATATTAAGAAGACCTTAAGTACTAGGCCAATTTAAACTGGTTCTACCATGTATGGGATTCATTGTAGTCTCTTGTTACATAGATTTTAGCAGGAGAAAGAAATGTTCTGGGCAGACAAAACTGGAAGAGTTATAGAGATTAGATTTCAAAAGAAGAGATTTCTAAGTGAAGTAGCTCTTTTTATAACAATGAATCTTAAAATGATGATAGCCTAAAAAAGCTAGCCGGTGACACCAGACTGATACTGAAATTTCACATGAAACAAGGGCATGTTAATACTCTAAACATTTGCTGAAGGTTTCTGTGATTAATTGCCTCACAACGTTCCAGTGAGTAGGACGCTGTTACAATTCCCCAGTAACAGTTGGGTAAACTGGGTGTAAAGATTATAAAAATAAATCATACCACAGTTCATAAATATATTGTTCAGCTACATTAAGACACGGACAGTTCCAAAAATTGCACTTTTAACCACTATCTATAAAACTAAGTGCACCTACACATTTGAACTTGCCTAAGTTAAAAAAAAAAAAGGTTTAATTAGCAGATACAAGGGAGTTTAAATATTTTTTTAGTTTAAAAACTCTACCAGCTAAAATAAGCTGCATTGTTGTTTTCCTAAGTAACATCACTGGCAGGTTTAGTGGTTTAAAAATTAGTAACGGAATTCTGCTAGAGGATTCTATCTCAGAGGATACCCATCATGACAATAGAATATTACAACAGAGGGAATTATGACCAAGTTTAAAAGTATTGCTCAAAGTATAAAGCTCCTGTTAAAAAAACTATGGCTTCTATTTTCTGTTCTACTGTAGCATGGTTCTCTGATTTTATCACAGGGAAGTACTAACATTTCTACTATGATTTAATAGATGTCTTGGATTTTTGTCGACTTAACACAAGCTAGAAGTTCTAATGAGAAGATGTTTCTTCCAGAAGAGTAGCCTGTGGATAGGTCTGTGGATCATTTTCTTGATTGACGATTGATGGGAAAGAAGATGGCCTACTGTGAGTACCACCTCTAAGAAGGTGGCCCTGAGAGGAATAAGAAAGGTGTCTACTTAGACAGGAGCCTGAGAGCAAGCAAATAGGTAGCACTTTCCCAAGTCTCCGCCCTGCTTGAGTTCTTGTTGTGGCTTTCCTCATTGTGTAACTCACTGAATAAGCCAAATGAGCACTTTCCTCCTCATGTTGCTTTCGGTCACGGTGTTTGACACAGCAATAGAGACCTACAGCTACAGAGAACATGAAAAATCATTACAGGCGTTAACAAGTCACAGTAAATATTGTGCTAACTAAAACATACCCTTAGTTACATAACCTACTCAAATGGGCCATGGTGTTTAGTGTTGTGATTAGCAATGAAGCTCATCTTTATAATTTTGACACATGAATTCACCTGCAACAGTGTTTCAGGTAATAATTCAATAGCTCTACTTTACACAGTGTTACAAATCCTTGGGGATTAAATACATATATGTACTACTTGTTAGTTACTTCCTAGCAATTAATAAAGAACAAGGTCACGGAAAAGTGCCAGTTCATGGCAGTCTTGATGGAGCTTGCAGGAGAACGGCAACCTCTCTGTCCTCACTATTATCAAGTACTTCCCTTAGCAGCACCACAGGGCCACAGAAATAACTAAAGCAAAGCCAGGTCATTTTGTTCTCATTTATTTCATGAATCATTTTCAGACCCAGAAATAAAGCAAAAGAAGAAGCCTGTCTCATGTTCTTAGGTATCAGGGTTTTCTGGGCACCTTCAGTGGGGTTCCAGGTCCTTGTGCCCTAGAACAAAGAATGAACAGAGACACCCAACTGTAGCAGAAATAGGACATTTATTAAGAAATATTTCTCTTCCAGTGGGAAGGCAGGTCAGAGAAAAAAAAACAAAAACAAACAACAACACCAAAAATAAACCCTTTGTAACTCAGAGGACCGCGTGAGCAAAGCACTGTTACTGTTTTGCTCATTTGGCATAACAGGCATTTCTAGACCTCTCTGTTACCTGTAATTCTATATACAACTTCACAGGACTCATTGGCACCGTATGTCTCCATACAGGGTTACATATTTTAGTCACCTTTAGAGATAGAGACTAGATGGTTTCTGTGCCTGAGCCAATCATTCTGGCAGTTTTGGAAAGTCTGAAGGAGGTGGTTTTCCAGTCTTTTTGCCAACTTATTTTTCATATGCTAATTTTGTACAGTTTACCACAAGCTTTAAGGACCTCACTCTCCACTGTTTGATGTCTAATGAAATATTTTTGGAATTTGATATACTGTATGTAAGAGAATGTTCTACATCAGTGTCGGACCCCAAATGACTTGGAGAATTCTGTGACTTCAGAGCTAATGAAACTTGACAAGGTGCTCAAAATATTGGTAAAGTGAACATGTTTGAAGACTCACAGCAGGTTTTCTGTAGGAAACAGGAGGAATCCAAATAAAAATCGAGAATCCATTGTGAGTTCTCTATACCCATCCCTGGCCACAGGTTAAAACAATTAAAAACAGAATGAATTCAAGGGTGAAATAAAATACCAGTGAGGACTTTGTAAGAAAGCTTGGTTCACTTCAAACTCATTGTTCCAGTATATGAGCAATGACTGAAGATGAGCCCATAAAGAATACAATTCTTGTCACTGCAGAGGAAGCAAGGAAAAGAGACACTAAAAAGAAGGACGAAGAAAAACGGACGGGAAGGAAGGGCAAAATGTTAAAAGTGGAAGAATGGGGAAAGAATAAAATCAAGCTACCAGGAAGGAACAGTTGAAATGCAGCTGCAACGCTCATTAGCTCTTCTTTTAAAATGTAAATTACTTCTGGTTTTGAAATCAAGGTTTGGGTATTTTCCTGTGGAAATATAGCTATCTACATTCTAAATAGTCTCTTAACCAAAGCAAGAAAATTGGAAAGGATAATGTGGTTTTGCTGTGAAGATTTTAAAAAATAGTTTTTCAAACCTAAAAGCATTTCAGTGTTAGTTTCTGCAATAGACAGCTTCAAAACAGCCACATTTCC
The DNA here is from genome assembly GCF_907164565.1 of Psammomys obesus. NCBI lineage: Eukaryota > Metazoa > Chordata > Mammalia > Rodentia > Muridae > Psammomys > Psammomys obesus. The sequence continues at coordinate 52,690,751 of NW_026587216.1, read as the reverse complement.
TAGTCTGATGTAGGCACGAAGCATGCCGGAGACTTGGTTGCCTGGCAACCGTGCTCTTCACAGGCAGCTTGAGTAAAAGGAAAGGCTGGTGCCAAATGGCCTTTCACCTGATTCCTTAGAGGGGACTCTGAGTGAAAGAGTTCCTTCGCAGGGGCCAAAGGACCCCATGAGAAACAGACTTGAGAACCCCACTTCTCTGTCCTCACATTGTTGGGGAGCCACTTGAAGCAGAGAGAGTTTAAAATCTCGGTAATTGGGGATGCTATTGTCTTTCCTCCCTTTCTCTGGTACCACCCAGAGCCATGGCTGCAGTCTTGGCATTCTGACACTGAATTCATTGGAAAGGAAATCACTTTAAATCTTTTGCTCTAAATTGAGAATCTAAAAACGGTGTGGGGGTGGGGCCTGCACCCCTTCCCATTACACTTTCCTTGCTAAAATACAAAGATTAATAAGATAGCTTTACAGTGGAAGATAATTAGGAATGATTACTATAAAAACACTTTTTTTAAAGTAATAATATCTGGATATTGATTTATCTTGAGAATTCTGTCTTCACGGCTATTTTAGTGGACTTGTGAAAAGTGCCTGGGGCAATTTATCAAGAGGAATACTCTGAGGGCTCTCCAAGAGAATTCAGAGTCCAGTCCTAAGTGGAAAAATATCCCAGGATCTTTGAAGAAGTTGTAGCCTTTGCTGTAAAATGATTTTTAATAGAAACTTAATGAGTAATTCCTAATTAGACAAACTATTTCAAGTACATAGAAGAATGCAAATGGAAACCAGCCAGAGCTGCACAGCTGTCAAAGCAAAGCTCTGAAGGTAGCATGGGGAGTGGTGGGTTCTACCCTTTATCACTCAACACAGCACTGGAATTCAGAGCACTGGCTTCAGTGGCAGTGCAGAGCTATGCCTCTGTCCCTCATGCTGCCTGCCCTATCATCCTGAAGACTTTGGTGAGTGAAGGTAAAGAATAGTCGAGCTACTGTAAACAAATGAAAAATGGAGTCACTCATGTATACTATCATATCATCTGCAAATAATGATACTTTGACTTCTTTTTCTCCAATGTGTATTCCCTTGATCTCCTTTAGTTGTCTTATTGCTCTAGCTAGGACTTCAAGTACTATGTTGAAGATATGGAGAGAGTGGGTAGCCTTGCTTTGTCCCTGATTTCAGTGGGATTGATTTAAGTTTCTCTCTATTTAGATTGATGCTGGCTATAGGCTTGCTGTATATTGCCTTTACTATGTTTAGGTATGTGCCTTGTATCCCTGATCACTCTAAGACTTTAAACATGAATGAGTGTTGGATTTTGTCAAACGCTTTTTCAGCACCTAAGGAGATGATCATGTGGCTTTTTCCTTCTGTTTATCTTATGGTTGATCACATTAATGGATTTCCATATATTTAACCACCCTGCATGCCTGGGATGAAGCCTCCTTGATCATGGTGGGTGATATCTTTTATGCGTTCTTAGATTCAGTTTGAAAGTATTTTATTGTGTATTTTTGAATGAATGGTGCATAAGAGAGATAGGTCTGAAATTCTCTTCTTTTGATGGGTTTTTGTGTGGTTTGGGTATCAAGGTTACAGTGGTCTCATAAAATGAGATTGGTAATGTTCCTTCTGTTTCAATTTTGTGGAATAGTTTGAAAAGTATTGGTGTCAGCTCTTCTTTGAAAGTCTGGTAGAATTCTGTGCTGAAACCATCAGGCCCAGGGCATTTTTTGAAAGGGAGACTTTTGATGACAACTTCCATTTCCTTGGGGGCTAAAGGACTGTTTAATCTATTTACTTGATCTGGGTTTAGCTTTGGTAAATGGAATCTATGAAGAAAATTGTCCATTTCCTTTAGATTTTCTGGCATATAGGCTTTTGAAGTAAGACCGAATAATTGTTTGGATTTCTGCAGTGTCTGTCGTTATGTCCCCCTTTTCATTTCTGATTTTGCTGATTTGGATGGTTTCTCTCTGCCCTTCAGTTAGTTTGGCTAAGGCTTTGTATTTTGTTGAGTTTCTCAAAGAACCAGCTCTTGGTCTCATTGATTCTTTGAATAGTTTTCTTTGTTTCTAATTCATTGATTTTAGTTCTGAGTTTGATTATTTCCAATCATCTACTCCTCTTGAGTGTGTCTTCTTAATCTTCTTTTTTTTCTAGAGCTTTTAGGTGTGCCGCTAAGTTGCTTGTATGAGATGTCTCCAACTTCTTTCTCAAGGCACTTAGTGCTATGACCTTTCCTCTTAGCACTGCTTTCATTGTGTCCCATTAATTTGGGGAAGTTGTGCCTTCATTTTCATTGAATTTTAGGAAATCTCTAATTTATTTTTTTATTTCTTCCCTGATCCAGCTCTCATTGAGAGTTGTTTAGTTGTCATGCATATGTAGGCTTTTCATTATTTTTGTTATTGCTGTTGAGGTCTAGTTTTAGGCCATGGTGGTCTGATAAGATACAAGGGATTATTCAATCTTCTTGTATCTGTTGAAGTTTTCTTTGTGTCTGACTATATGGTCAATTTTGGAGAAGGTTCCATCAGGTGCTGAGAAAAAGGTACATTCTTTTGAGTTTGGGTGAAAGGTTCTGTAGACACTTATTAGGTCCATTTGATATAGGACCTCTGTAAGTGTCATTATTTCCTATTTAGCTTCTGTATAGATGAACTGTTTCTCGGTGAAAGTGGAGTGTTGAAGTCTCCCACTATTAATTGAGTGTCCCCAAAAATTCTACTAGAGAACTCTTTCAGGTGAAAAATGCTTTCAACAAAGTGTCTGGATACAAAATTAACTCAAAAAAATCAGTAGCCCTCCTACATACAAAAGATAAAAGGACTGAGAAAGAAATTACAGAAACAACACCCTTTACAATAGCAACAAATAACGTAAAGTACCTTGGTGTGACTCTAACCAAGCATGTGAAAGATCTGTATGAAAAAAACTTCAAGTCTCTATAGAAAGAAATTGAACAAGATATCAGAAATGGAAAGATCTTCCATGGATCGGTAGGATTAACATAGTGAAAATGATCATCCTACCAAAAGCAATCCTCAGATTCAATGCAATTCCCATCAAAATATCAACATGATTCTTTACAGAACTTGAAAGAACAATTCTCAACTTCATATGGAAAATGAACAACAACAAAAACAGAATTGCTAAAATAATCCTGTACAATAACAGATCTTCTAGAGATATCTCCATCCCTAATCTGAAGCTGTACTATAGTGCAATAGTAATAAAAACTACATGGTACTGGCATAGAAACAGAATGGTGAATCAATGGAACTTAACAGAAGACACAGAAATAAACCCACACACCTATGGATACTTGCTTTTTGACAAAGAAGCCAAAACCATACAATGGAAAAAAAGACAGCATCTTCAACAAATGGTGCTGGTCTAACTGGATGTCTACATGCACAAAAATGCAAATAGATCTGTATTTATCACCCTGCACAAAACTAAAGTCTAAGTGGATCAAAGACCTCAACATAAAACCAGATACACTAATTCTGTTAGAAGAAAAAGTGGGGAATACCCTTGAACTCATTGGCACAGGAGACAACTTCCTGAACAGAATACCAACAGCAGAGACTCTAAGAACAACAATCAATAAATGGGACCTCATGAAACTGAAAAGCTTCTGTAAAGCAAAAGACACTGTCAACAGAACAAAACCATAGCCTATGGACTGGGAAAGGATCTTCACCCTATATCTGACAAAGGGCTAATATGCATAATATATAAGAACTTAAGTTAAACACCAACAAAGCAAGTAAGACAATTAAAAATGTGCTGTAGAGCTAAACAGATATTTCTCAACAGAGGAATCTCAGATGGTGGTGAAGCACTTAAATGAATGCTCAGTGTCCTTACTCATCAGGAAAATGCAAATCAAAAAGACGCTGAGATTCCATCTTACACCTATCAGAATGTACAAGATCAAAAAATCAAGTGACAACACATGCTGGAGTGGATGTGGAGAAAGGGGAACCCTCCACCACTGCTGGTGTGAATGTAAACTTGTACAACCACTTTGGAAATCAATCTGGTGCTTTCTCAGAAAATTAGGAACAGAGCTACTTCAAGATCAAACTATACCACTCTTAGGCATTTATTCGAAATATGGTCAACTATACAACAAAGATATTTGCTCAACCATGTTCGTAGCAGCTCTATTAGTAATAGCCAGAAGCTGAAAACAACTTAGATGTCCTTCAACAGAGGAATGGATGCAGAAATTGTGGTATATTTACACAATGGAATACAACTTAGTTACTGAAAACACGGAAATCATAAAATTTGCAGGCAAATGGTATCTGGAAAAGATCATCTTGAGTGAGGTAACCCAGAAGCAGAAAGACACACATGGTATATACTCACTCATAATGTGTGTTAGCCACATAATATTGAATAAACATACTAAAATCGATACTCCAAAAGAAGCTAAACAACAAGGAAGACACCCTCAATTCACATTCAGAAGGACAAATATGATAGACATTGCAAGCAGGAGAAGACAGGGAACAGGACAGGAGCCTACCACAGAGGGCCTCTGAAAGACTCTACTGATTGAGGTACTGAAGCAGAGGCTGAGACTCAAAGCCAAACTTTGGGCAGAGTATAGGGAATCTTATGAAAGAATGGGGCAATAGAAAAATCCGGAGGGGAAAGGAGCTCCAAAAAAAGACCAACAGAACCATAAAAACTCAGCCCTGGAGGCCCTGAAGGGAAAGATACCCTAACCAAGGACAATGCATGGAGAGGACCTAAAACCCAGTCTCAGATGTAGTCCATAGATTCAGTCTCCAAGTAGGTTTCCTAGTAAGGGGAGCAGGGGCTGTCTCTGGCATGAACTCAGTGGCTGGCTCTCTGTTTACACCCCCACCCCGGGGTGGTGTAGCCTTGCCAGTCCACAGAGGAAGACAATGGAGTCAGTCCTGATGAGACCTGATAGGCTAGGTCAGATGGAAGAGGAAAAGGACCTCCCCTATCAGTGACCTAGGTGAGGGGGAGAAGAGAAAGGGAGAGTGAAATTTGGAAGAGATGAGGGAGGCAAGAGCCAGGATACAAATTGAATACATTGTAAATAATAATAATAATAATAATAAAAGAAATGGAAAATGTTATTCACGTGTTCACACCTCTTCTAGAAGCCAAATAAACTAATAAACACCTAACTGTGTAGAAGAGAAGTGGAATGCTGCTAAAAGTTAAGCCGCCACTGTTCCCATATTTATGGCTTTCACTACCTCTGGGATGCTGAGTTGGACAACTACAAACATACTTCCTTATCTGATTATATCTTAATTTAAAAACAGCCAGGCAAGGTATGATGTAATAAAATACAGAGCTGCTTGGCTGATTAGGTGGGTAAGATCTTTTCCTTCTTTGGAAGCATAGTTTCATATTTTATATTTATTTTAGTTTGTATTCTATTTTGTACTCTATTGTTAAGTAGTCTTTTTCTGGTAAGTCATTTAGCAAACTGAAGTGGAAGATACTTTTTATTCAAAACAGTCCAGCATGGGAATTTGTGGGACAAGGACTTGGGGCCATGAGACCACAGGTTACAGGTTATCATACACTCTCGTAGCCTTGACAATAGAAATGCCCAAGGAGCTTTGTAAAAACCAGGAGTTTCCAGTGCCTCCACCCCATCAAGACTGTAATACTGATTCCACATCTGACTTAGTTACCTGTGACACAGCATCAGCATATATCCCTGAACTTTTAAGTCAATTTAGGTCAACAAGTTTACAGACAATATTTCCTGAAAAAATATACAGGAGACTAGCTACATTGTTGCAGAAAAAACTTAGCACCACATTCAGTCTTATTTTTGCCTAGTTACTTTCACTTTTAGCCATGAAGCCATCTTAATATTTAATGTCCTTTAAAATCATTAGTTATAATGTTAGCAAAACACTCTATTTTACACAAAAATTTAAGTAGTTAAACAAATATTATTTCTTAATGTTAAAACTCATCCAAGTTATATTTTAGGATAATATTTTAGCTTTGCTGACTATACCACAATTGTAAAATACAAGTACATGCATAATTTACCAAAAGAATGTGGTGTGTCAGTGTGTGTAAATATTTCCTTAATGTACAGTAATCTTTTCTGATGGACATTTTAGGGTTTGTCTAATATACTATCCTATTGAATAGTAAAATAAAAAAAATGTTTTCTACCTTTGCTATAGTTGAAGAATATTAATGATTTGCATACAATGATTATTATAGCTTTTTTCATTTAGTATGACATATTATTTACAAACATACTTCCTTATCTGATCATACCTTAATTTAAAAATAGCCAGGAAAAGTATGATGTAATAAAATATAGCATCATTGTAGTGTTTTAGAGCTGCTTGGCTGATTAGGTGGGTAAGATCTTTCTCCATCTCTACCCAGGGATATATTCAACTCCAAATATCTCTGAGGCAGACTTACTTGGATAACTGCTCAATATCATTGAGAAGTTGATTCTATACCTACCTATTTATGAAACTCTGAGTTACACTAGCTTTCATTTACTGAAAATACCATTTATTGGCTAAAAGCTGCTCCAGGATCTTTGACCTTAAATCTTGTATCTATTTAGCTTCCAAGAAAGAGGAATAAATTCTCATATCTGTAGAACTGGGATTTACTGAAAATACTTACAATTATTCAGAATTGTCAAGCAAACTAGAGTTCAGGATCCCAAAGGGCAAGAACAAATCAGTCAATGGCCACAGAGTGTCAAGTAGGCCACGTTACAAAACATCTGGTCATAGTAGCCATTAACCCACTGACCTTGCTGCAGTGAGATGCCGCTGCAGGGATTTTCATGTAGGGCAATCAAGCAAAATTTGAAACATCCTCATTTATAACTCAACTCATGATATATTCAGTTTACTGAACCAATGTCACCTGTCTGTAATGTCAGGGCTCCTGAGAATGATTGTGTCATCTGCGGACTGCTGTGGTCAAAGTTGTTGATCCTATCAATATTCTAGAAATGGAATTTTAACTTGAATCTAAAAGCTTTTTTTTTTTGACAGTGAACATTGAAATGAACTTTTAAAAAACTTCTACCACACCTCTCAAACTATTATCTCATGAAGTAGAATAATACCACTGAGCAACAACAACAACAAAAAAAACATGAGTTACAGGTTATATGTGAATGTCAAAATTGTCGTAGTAAACAGACAGAATGCATATGTGTGTATGTGTTTGTGTGTGACAGAGATTCTGATGATTACATGCTTACCGTTACCTAAAAGTTTTGAATAGTGTCCTAATGGAAAGTGAGAAGAGTCATTCCTTTGGGATTTGGGAGAGTCCACTAACTGGGACTGATAGGCAAAGAATTTTTTTTCTCTTGAGAGGTATGTTCCATGACTTGGTAGGGAGTACACTACAAGAGAGAATATATATCCAGAACACTTTTCATTGCATCCTTTTGATCAGGACCATTGAGGTGGCTCAGCAGGTAAAGGTGCCTGCCATGGAGCATCACCACCTTAGTTTAATCCCTGGAACTGATTTTGATCTGGGCCTCACCAGGTGGAAGGAAAGAACAAACACTCATGAGTTGTTCATCCACCTCCACCTTCATTTGTGTATACTCACACACAACAACAGGAAGGAAACAAAATTAATAAAAGTTTATATCTTTATTTGTATATTTGAACTGTTCTGAACTTTTACCTCAATGTGAAACCTTAATAATTATGGAAATCTAATTAACATAATTGGTTTTGCAACTTATAGATTTTGAAATTCTGTTTTGTATATTCTATAGAAAAACTTATTTGTTTTAGTCAGGGTTCTCTAGAGGAACAGAGAAAACAGAATAAATCTGTCTACCTGTCTATCTATCTATCTATCTATCTATCTATCTATCTATCTATCTATCTATCTATCTTCATCATCATCTATCTCTCTATCCAACTATCTATCTATCTGTTGTCCAGCTCGTCCAACAGTGGCTGTCTACCAATGACAGGACCAGGAAACCAGTTGTTGTTCAGTCCATGAGGCTGCATGAGTCAGCTGGTCTTTAGTAGATGATAGAATGCTGTAGAAGTGGACACCAGTGCCAGTGAAGGACTGGACTTACCAGAGATAGTTAGAGCAAGTGTTGTGAGGTATCCACCAAAGAAGACTACTCAGACACAAGTTCAAGCCAATAGAAAGTCTTCTTTAGCTGGCCTTCTGCTACACCATGTGTTAGGGACGCCAGTGCAGCCCTGAGCCTTTGAAACAAGAAAATCACATCCTGGGTTGACAGACCTCAGTCAGCAAGAACAGTTAACTTGAAGAGGAACTACAGAAACTAAAAAGCAAGGCTAGTACTTTAGGAACTTTCTCAGACCTTTGGACTTTGAAGGATTAGGTCTTTGTTCCTATTTTGGCGGGTGTTGCCTCTTATAGGCTGGGTTTCAAGGCCTGGGCGGTGCGTTATGGCATCAGTTATGCTAAGGTCTGGGGCCTGTTAAGATCTAAGGGCCTGAAACACAAACAGATAAAAAGAGCAAGCTTCCTTCTCCTGTGTTCTTTATATAGGCTGCCAGCACCAGATTAAAGGTCTATCTTCCCACTTCAAAAAGTCTAAAAGTAAAGGTCTATCTTCCCAGCTCAAATTATCTGAATTAAAATTGGCTCTTTGCACTACAAATGATTCAAGTTAAGAAAAATCCCACATAAGTGTACCCAGACCCTTGGGTTTTAGTTAATTTCAGATGTTATTCTGTTGACAACCAAGAAAACGGTCACACTATTCAAACATATATCCTTGTGTATTTTTCATCTTTATTCACCAAGAGGAAGAGGAGAAAAAAATGCACTAGTCGCAATGGCAGAAGGGCTTCCAGAGTCTGGTTGCTAAATTAGGTTTTCCACTAATGGAAGCCAGGACTTCTCCAAGAAACAACTGATACAAGGGCAAAAAGGGTCCGGGAAACTCTGATTAGACTGAAAACAAAATAATAAGTGGACACAAGTCAGCTTCAAGAGAGTCCCATCGGCAAAATCTGGGAGAACTGAACCACCAAAATAAATATTGATTGTAATGGATTGGAGAATAAAGAATTCATGACAAAATACTCACATAGCTAGGTAGATAAATGATAGAAAAATAGATTAAGGTGGTGATGAGAGAGATGGTAACTATTAACGACAGATAACAATAATGGATTATATTGTTTAGAAAAATTAGAAGAAATAATTGTAAATGTTTGATCATGAATAAATGATGAGTATTCAAGGAGACAGATACCCTGATTTAACAGTATGCACTATAACCATGTGGCTAAGCAAATCACTTGGGCCTGCATCACTATTCGGAATTGTTATCTTTATATATCACCTAGTATATATATAAATTCAATTTAAATTTTTGAAAACGCAAGAAAATAATGTAGGTTTCTTATGGTAGAAGGCAAACTATAAACAATAAAAGAAAAAAAGAAAAGAAAATGAGTGGGTTAAAAAACAGTAAGTGATGACAAAATACAGGAGATAACACTAAGTGGAGACAGTGACTTGCCCATAAATGAACTTGAAAACCTTATCAAGTGACCAAAATGAATGTCACTAATGTGCATCCAAGATCCCGTGCTACCCACAAGACTCACAGGAAGACAAGTACCACCTTTACGGGACTCCTGACAAAATCCATAAACGAACCAGTAATCAGGAAAACCAGACTAACTCAAACTGAGAGATAGTTGATCTACACAGTGCTGGACAGTTTTTATGTCAACTGGACACATGCTAGGGCCAGCTGGGAAGAGGCAATCTAAATTGAGAAAATTGCTCCATAGCATTGGCTTGAAGGCAAGTCCATACAGTATTTTGTTGGTTGTCAAGTGATGTGGGTTTACTGTGTGCGGTTTCTCCTAAACACAGGACACAAGACAGCTCCCCCTACCCCCAATCTAGGAAACCACCCTGATAAAGCAGGCTTCACTTTACAGTTGATTATGGTCTGATTTCATCTTTAAAAACAAGAATTGGGATGATTATTCTTTTGCTTTAAAGAGAAGTCTTTTGGATGTCCATCAACGGAGGAATGGGTACAGAAATTGTGGTATTTTTACACAATGGAATACTACTCAGCAATCAAAAAGGAGGAAATCATGAAATTTGCAGGCAAATGGTGGGATCTAGAAAAGATCATCCTGAGTGAAATATCCCAGAAGGAGAAAGACAAACACGGTATATACTCACTTATATAGACCTATAAGATATGATAAACATAATAAAATCTGTACCCCTAAAAAAGATAATCAAGAGAGCGGACATGGGGTAAGATTATCAATCCTCATTTAGAAAGACAGATGGGATGCGCATTGAACGTATGACAGGAGTCTACTGAGCGCATTTGAAAGACTCTAACTAGCAGTGTTTTCAAAGCAAAGACTCATGACCAAACCTTTGGCAGAGTACAGGGAATCATAAGAAAGAAGGGGAGTTAGTCTGATGAGGAAAGGATAGGAGCTCCACAAGGACCAAATATATCTGGGCACAGGGTCTTTTCTGAGACTGACATGCAACCAAGGACCATGTATGAATGTAACCTAGAATCTCTGCTCAGATGTAGCCTGTGGTAGCTCAGTAACCAATTGGTTTCCCATAGTGAGGGGAACAAGGACTATTTCTAACAGGAACTGAATGACTGGCTCTTTGGCCTCCCCACCCCCCAAGGGAGGAACAGTCCTGTTAGGCCACAGAGGAGAGCTTTGCAGCCAGTCCTGAAGATACCTGATAAAACAGGATCAGATGAATGGGGAGGAGGTCCCCCCTATCAGTGGACTTGGAAAGGGGCACGGCACGGTGGAGATGAGGGAGGGAGGAAGGGACTGGGAGGGAATGAGGGATCAGGATACGGCTGGGATACAGAGTTAATAAAATGTAACTGATAAGAAAAAAATAAAATTTAAAAAAAAAAAGAAAAAAAAAGAGAAGTCTTTTGTTGCTGAAAACTTTTGATACCTTTTTTTTTAATGAATGATAAAGTTTTTTTTTTTCTTTTCTTTTCTTTTCTTTCCTTTTTTTAAAGCAGCTGGATATTGTAAGCCTGGAGACAGTCTGAAGATTCGAAATGCACAGAAATTTAAATACTATCTCATTAACTGTGTGAGGTTCTAGTATTCTGTTTAGGGAGATCTAGATGATTTTGTTTAGAAAGAAAAGGGCCCAAGTTTGTAAGAGTGGGATTTTTACAGCATCCTTTCTCCTGACAGAATATTTCTTCTATTTTTCTTCTATTTATAATATGTGGTTTACAGCCTTCATGAAAAGCTGTAGAGAGATTTCACCTCATTATTAAACCTTGATTAGAAGTCAGCCTCTGAAAGTAAGAAGTATTTGTGGCAGTCGCATGAAAAACAGGTGTGGAACATTCAGATAGGCTCCAGAAATTTCAAAGAATAATTAAACACAAATTATTCATTCTAACCAAATGTACAGTATTTACAGGAAGTGACACTGTCCAATGAATACACACAATAAAAACCTATGGTAACTTAAGCTAGTTTGTGATGGGATTACAGCAATAGTCTCAGCTGCCTTTGTATTATTCATGGGAAAATTTATAGGAACACAGTTAATTTTTGGTGCTTTAAACTAGTGAACATATTTTTATACCTACAGGGCAAGAAAAGTAGATTATCTAAAGACAAATTGTGTTTGTTTTGTTTCTTTTTGGGGGGAGTGAGAAAGAACATGAAATTGATGGGCAAGGAGGTGGAGAGGATGTATGAGGAGGTGGAAGAAGAGAAAGAATATGATAAAAATATGTTGTATAAAAACGTTTAAGTTAAAAATTAATTTTAAAAACAATATTTGCTAAGAAATGAAAACAAATTAAAATTATTATACAATTTCATTTCCTTAACAATTTGAATATTTTCATTTCTGTCTTAAAATTTGTTTGTTTGTTTTTATTTTGTAATCTTCATAATTTGCCTTTATTATAAGTGATATATAAAACCATAGAATCTGGGGCCTGGAGAGGTAGCTCAGCAGTTAAGAGAACTTGTTGCTCTTCCAGAGAACCCAAGGGAAACTTCCAGCAACTGGATGCAGCAACCACTGCATGGCCAGCCACTCCAGTTCCAGGGCATCTGCCACTCTTCCCTGACTCCCTGTGCCAGGCACGCACATGGGATGCATTCGTACACACAGGCGGAACACTCAGACATATAAACTGAAATAAAGTTCTATAAAAAAGGAACATAAAGCTGTGCATATGTAGGGTACAATGTGGTGTTCGAATACAAGGATTTATTGTGTGATACTCAAATAAGGGGATGGAGACCCACTGAGACTTTAACATGAGGTTGGGCTACTGGGACTGCGTCTCCATTGTTGGCTTTCCTTCTGAAATCGGTTATTCCCTTCTGTAGAGAGTTTCGGAAAACTAACTTACAAGGCCTAAGAGGTCCAGAAAGTTGTAAGATTCACAAAGCTCCTTCCCAAGGATCTGCAAACAGTAAACAAAAATTGGGAGGAGACTCTTTAGTGTACCTGCCTGTAAGTTGTCAAAGAACTCAGAGAACACAGCTGTCCTGAGTTTTCACCTGTGCTGGGGTAGGCATTTTGATGATGGGGCTTTGAGTTACTCCTACAAGTAGCTCACTAGTAATCATATCTGTAACTCCAATAATCTCATTGGCTCACCAAGTTACATGAGATGAAAATATTTCTTTGGTCCATCTCCTCTGGCCCATTTGGGACGAATAGACATTTGTTTATGATTCTCCAAAAAAGTCATTACACAATCTTTCACATCGTAGGTGGGTACCTTAATAGAGCTATATCATAGCCCTTTTTTGCTTTTTAAAATTTTGAAGCAGTATTTCAATAAATTGTCCAGAATGGTCTTGAACTTGCAATCCTCTTGTCTCTGTCTCCTAAGCAGCTATTATTATAGGACTATACTACCAGGCCCTAATATATTCTCCAGGTAAAACCATTCAAACTCTTAACTTTTAAAGACACGCTATATTAACTAATAAGGGGCCTCTTGATGCTGCCTGGCTGTAGTAACCGTAACAGCAATCTCAGCAGCACCACTCCCCCGTATACTCCCAACGCCTGGGAACTAGCCTCTAGTCTCAGCTTTTAGGAAATCAGTTGTTTTATAGTCCTCAGATGAGCACCTGTGCTATCTGACTGCCTCGTTTAGCTTTATAACAATCCCCCATTCCACCTCGCCAGCAAGATGGCAGAATTTCCTTTAAGTCTGACTCCTTTTCCACTAAATTTTCATCAGTTGACAAGCATAGGTTGTTCCTGCTTCTGGCCTGTTGCTAATACTGGGTTGATCACATGGGCATGCACGTGTCTCTTTGACAATCTGATTTCCTCCCTTCGGGTTTACAGCCAGGGGTATGGTTGCTGACATGTATTGGCAGTTCTGTTTCTGATGTTACAGCATCTTCTACACTTCCATAACAGGTGTGCTAGTTTATACTCCTTTTATCCACATTTTTGTACAAAGATGAAGGCTCACTGCATATCGCTGTTGGCTAATAATGCTGTCTATCTTTTTCTTAGTATCTGTCAATCATTTATATATTTCTTTTTAAGAAATATCTATTTCCTGTTTTCAGTTGGGTTGTTATTATGCTATTAAATTTTTAAGTTACTTCTGCATCCTGGATATTAACTCTTTACAGATAAAACATTTATAAATACTTTCTCTGTTTCTTAGACTGTCACTATGCTCTCTGTATTATTTCTTTACCGTTTAGAAGCATCAAGGAAGCATACCATTTGTCTATTTTTGCTTTTGTTTCTTGTATTTTTTTAAATTCTTGCCTAAAACATAGCTTTGCCTATTCCAATGTTAGGAAACATTTCTCCTGTGTTCTCTGACCAGTGCAGGTTTCAGTGTTATGATTAAGTCTTTCACTTTTGAAATGATTATCACAAATAATAACAAAGTGATGTCCAGTTTCATCTATATGTCTATATATATTTAATTTTCCAGTAGCACTCATTGAAAAGATTTTCCTTTGTTCAGTAAGTATTTTTAGCATGCAGTCTTGTCGAAAATTGATTCGATATGTAAGTTTATTTTTGGTATCTCTACTTTGTTCTATTAGTATGTGTCTTTATTTTTTTACATTTTTTTGTTTATATACTTTTGTTCATATAGTTTTATAGTATATTTTGAAGCTAGGTGCTTTGTTATTTATGCTTGAGACTACCTTGGACATAGAACATTAAGTTGGGTAAGTAGGGAACAGGGCATGTTCTGGAAAGAGTTTCTGAAGGGGGAAAAACATGATGAAAATACATTCTTTGAAAAATGTTTTTAAAAGAGAGAGAGAAAAGGTTGCTTTAAATGTTTAGGATTTTCTGTGATTTCCATACATATATGTGAGATTGTTTTCTCCAGTTCTGTGAGGAGCATTGATGTTCACACAGGGATGTCATTGTGTCTACAATTATTTAAGGGAGTAGTAGTACAAATATTGAATAGTACACATTACAAACCTAGATGTTTTACTTATCCTTTTAGTCTTTTATAGTGTAGTTGTAGGGCTTTTTCAAGCCTTCAGTTAGACTCACTTGTAGATATTCTGTTTTATTTTTAGATGCTGGGAATGGCACTGATTTTTTGGTAACTAAGGTATTTTGTTATTGGAGTATCATAAGCTCCTCATTTTCATGTTATATTTTTAAGTTGGCTTAAGAAATTAATGGATTACATCATGTTATCTTCATAAATAAGTGTCATTTACTTTTTTTTTACATTCTTTCCATCTCCCACTGTCCTCCCTCTTCCCTGCTCCCTTTTCCAGCTAATTTCTCTTCTTTCCCAAGTTAGCTTCCCTTTTGCTTTCCAAACACATACATCTCCCAGTGGCCAATTTCTCACCTCTAAGATGTCTTCCTCAAGCCTCTGAAAGACTCTACCCAGCAGTGTATCAAAGCAGATGCTGAGACTCATAACCAAACTTTGGGCAAAGTGCACCGTATCTTATGAAAGAAGGGGGAGATAGTAAGACTTGGAGAGGACAGGAGCTCCAAAGGGAGAGCAACAGAACCAAAAAAATATGGACACAAGGGTCTTTTCTAAGACTGGTACTCCAACCAAGAATCATGCATGGAGATACCCTAGAACTCCTGCACAGATGTAGCTCATGGCAGCTCAGTATCCAAGTGGGTGTCCTAATAAGGGGAACAGGAACTGTCTCTGACATGAACTCAGTGGCTGGCTCTTTGATCACCTCCCCCTGAGGTTGAGCAGCCTTGCCAGGCCACAGAGGAGGATAACACAACCAGTCCTGATCAGACTTGATAAGCTAAGGTCAAATGGAAGGGGGGGAGGTCCTCCCCATCAGTAGACTTGGAGAGGGGTATGGAGGAGATGAGGGAAGGAGGATGGCATGGGGAGGGAATGAGAAGGAGCCTACAGCTGGGATACAAAGTAAATAAACTGTAATTAATATATAAAAACTAAAAATTTAATTTAAAAAAGGTGTCTTCCTCACCTCAATAATCATCTCTCTAGTTTCATGACCTATAAAAACACACACACACACATATTTAAATTTGAGTTCTGCACACGAGAGAAAAGATTGAATAATTTTTTTCTGAGCCTGCTTTATTTCGTTAAACATAGAGATTTCCAGTTGCATGTATCTTCATGAGAATGCCACTGTTTTATTTTTCATTATAACTCAATGAAATTACATATTGTATGTGTACTATATTTTATTTTTATTTTTTAAATATGCATTTATTTATTTGTTTGTTTTATATTAGTGTATATATGCAGGCATATAAGTCTTGGTGCCTGTGTGTAAGTCAGAGAAAAACTAGTGGAAGTCAATTCTCTCCTTCTGCCATGAAGATTTCAGGTATTTAACTCAAACAATCGGGCCTGTTGGCAAGTGCCTTTAAAACTAAGCCACCTCATTGACCCTCTACCACTTTTTCTTTACCCACTTATCTGCTAATATTAATCTCAGCTGGTTCTACCTAGCTACTGTGAATAGTGAGCCTATAAGAATGCGCACATAACTCTGTGGTATGCTTACTCAAAGCTCTAAGCAAAAGTGGTACAGTTGTTTACAATACTCCCATATAACAGCTTTTTCAGGAGTCTCCATACTGATCTCCATCAGGCTGCATAAGTTACATTGCCACCAACAGAGAATAAATGATTATTTCACCACAGTATTTGTTAGCATTTGATTTGGAGAAAGCAACTCTGTAGTAAGATGAAGTTTTAAAGCAGTTTTAATTTTCATTTCTCTGAGGTCTGTGAATAGCAGAATGATGGAGATAAAAGTATTTTCTAAAAAAGACATTTTCAGAACTGTGTCATGTGATTTTCCAGGCTTGAAATAATACAAATACAAGCTCCTTTAATTTTCTTTAATACAAATATAATCACCACTAATTTTATTTTAAAATAAGCAAAGTAAATCATTCACGGTAATCAAGAATACTATATTTAAAGGGCTCACATAAAATTTTTTTTAAAAAGTGTCATGTCCAATAAGCAATGAAAATGGCATCAAATTTTTCTCCAGAAGCATCTGTAATTTTAGAAAGAAAATGGTTTCCAATTTTGAACATTTTCCCGTTGAAAGATAAGAGTAGAATAAAGATGCTTTCAGACATGCAAATAATAAATTTTCCTCCCTTTCTTGGGTAGATGCTGGCTGGTGGGAAGAATAGAAAGCATTGTGCAAACATCGTGCTAGCGAATGTATAACAGCCCTTTCCTTAAACTTTTAAAGACTATTTTTCCTGAACTAAGGGATAAGCATCATGTAAAGTTGAAATATATAAGGTACCCAATTCATAAAATGTACACAAATTAGGATTGCATGGAGAGAAAGGGAAAGCACAAACTTACAGAACTGAGATCAATTTCTATCACCAAAGAAAACTGCTAATATTCAGAACATTCACAGATAGTTTTATAGCATGCCTTCATATCTCTATGAGAAAGCTGTCAATGTGTGTTTATAATATATTTTGATACATAGCTACAGCTAGGGTTTGGATACAGAATGCCACACATCAATGGACTATCTTTTCCCCTTCCCACTTTTCTACTGAAACCAAATTCTTATATACATATAAAAAAGAGATGAACAAATTAAAAGATATTTTTAAAGTCACAATGACTTTTCAAAACATAATTTCAATACCACTTCTTTTCAATAATATGTTTATTTTGTTTATTTGTATATATAATTATATGCATGCTGTAATGGGGTTGGCAAGGCATGTACCTGTGTTTAGGCATGGAACCCTAACTAGCATGGCATCAGATGTTCTCACTGTGATCCCCATTTTTTTTATTAGAATCTGTATTGTTATCATTTTTATTATTTAAAACAAGTTTTAAATTTAGATATGTTTTATCATATTCTTCTCCTTGCCTGAGTTTCCCATCTGCTGCAAGAGGAAGCTTCTCTGATGATGGCTGAACAAGCTCGTGACGTATGAATATAGCACAATATAATTAGGAATTGTTTTATTGCTACTTTTTTTTCATTTTTTAAATAGTACTATTTTAGATTTTGCCTTAGGCCTCTGGGATACCTAGTCTCAGGTTCTTGATCATAAAAACAGTGTCAGGTATAATTTCTACCTTAGGGAGCGAGCCGTAAGTCAAATCAGTTATCAGTTGATGACTGCAATCTTGGTGCCGCCATTGCCATAGTGTATCTTGCACACAGAACACCATTTTAGATAAAGGGCTTTCAGCTTGGTGTTCACAATTCTCTTTTGATAGCATGCAGAATACATTGCTGTACCAAAGATGCTGGAATGTACGGGTGAAGGCTCTATGTAGGCACAAGCTCATTAACTCCATATTTAATGAGTTGTGTAGGTGTTTGTTATCTTCAGCAATGAAGCTTTGGTACCAGTTTATGGAAAGAGGGCCAGATGGGGCCATGTCTCCCCATTACTTGATTTCATATAGGTTGTCTTCATATATGTATATATTTTAGCAATGTCCTACTGTACTAGGTTTCCATTCTAACCTTCAGATTAATATTAGCTGTCTATGTCCATATTCCCACACAAGACCCCTTCTTCTGTCTCCCTCCCATTTGACTCTCCGATAATAGCCCTTCCTCTATCCACCTCTTTCTTTTTTCCTTTCCTAGCGAGATCTGTTTGTTTCATCTACATCTTTACACTATACCTACCCTCTGTGATTCTATGACTTGTTATGTTGGTTATCATCGACTTAACAGCTAATATCCACATTTTTATCATCCAAGTCTTTTACTTGCTTGGTTAGAGATACCTCAAGATGTTTTAAATTATTTGAGGCTATTGTAAAAGCTGCTGCTTCCTTGACTTCCTTCTCTGTCAATTTATCATTTGTATAGAGCGTTGCTCTTATTTTTGTGAGTTAATTTTGTATCCACTACTTTGCTGGAAGTGTTTTCCGGTTTCACAGGATTGTTGGAGAAATTTTTAGGGTCACTTATTATACTATCATAGCATCTGCAAATGAAGATACTTTGATTTCTTTCTTTCCAATTTGTATCTCTTTGATCTCCTTCAATTTTTTTTTATTGATCTAGCCAAGACTTTGAGTACTATATTGAACAGGTATGTAGGGAGTGGGTGACCTAGTCCTGTTACTACTGATGTTAGTGGAATTGCTTTGAGGTTTTTTTTTTTTACCATTTAAGTTTGATGTTGGGTATGAGTTTCCTGTAAAACGCCTTTATTATATTTAAGTATGTCTCTTGTATCCCTAATTTCTACAGAAATTTTATCAAAAGGGGTGTTGGATTGTATCAAAGGCACAATGTGTCTTTCTGTGTCTAATGAGATGATCATGTGGTTTTTATCTTTCAGGTTGTTCATGTGATGGATTACGTTTATCAGTTTTATGTATGATGTACCCATCCCTACATCTCTGGGATGGAGCCTATTTCATAATGATGGATTCTCTTTTTGATGTGCTCTTAGTTTTAGTTCGCAAGTATTCTATTGAGTATTTTTTCATCTATATTCATAAGGGGTATGGGTTTATAATTCTCTTTAAGGTCTTTATGTAATTTCGGTACCAGGGTGACTGTGGCCTCATAAAATTAACTGGGTAATGACCCTTATGTTTCCATTTTGTGGAATAATTTGAAGAGGATTGCTATTAATTTGTCTGATAGAATTCTTTACTAAGTCAGCTGGCCCTGTGCTGTTTTGTTTTGTTTCAGTTGGGTGCCTTAATCATTTAGATATGTTTTAATTCACTAGGGGTTCTACATCTGTTTAAATCTCTTATCTGATCTTGATTTAATTTTGGTAAGTGATATCTATCGAGAACATTATCCTTTTTTTTAGATTTTTAATTTAGTGGTATACATATTTTTAATGTATGTCCTTATGATTCTTTAGATTTCCTCAGTGTTTGTTGTTAGAATCACCTTTTCATTTCTAATTTTGTTAATTTGGATATTTTTTCTCTGGCCTTTAGTTAATTTGAATAAGGTTTGTCAACTAATGTGTTGTTTTATTGATTTTATATTGTTTTTATTTGTTTGTTGCTTATTTTGTTTTCTTTTTTCTATGTCTCTGTGTTATTGATTTCAGCTCTGAGTTTGATTATTTTTTGGCATCTACTCATTTTGGGTGTGATTTCCTCTTTTTATTCTAGAGCTTGCAGGGTTGTTAAAGTATTAGTATGAAATCTCTCCAATAATTTTATGTAGGCACTTAAGACTATGAACAGCCTTCATTGTGTCCCATAAGTTTGATTATGTATATATTCATTTTTATTCAATTTTAAAAGTCTTTAATTTCTTTCTTAATTTCTATCTTAACCCATTTCTCATTCAGTAGAAAGTTGTTCAGTTTCCATGAGGTTTTAAGCTTTGTCTTGTTTCTGTTGTTGGCAGGGATCTCCAGTTTTAATCAGTGGTGCTCAGATAGGATGTAGGTGTTATTTCAGTTTTCTTGTATCTGTTGCTTTGTGACTGAGTATGTGGTCAGTTTTTAAAGAAAGTTCTATATCTTTTGTGTTTTGGGAAATATGTTCTGTAAATATCTATTAGGTCTATTTTATTTATAACTTCAGTTAGCTCCAGCATTTCTCTGTTTAATTTTTGTCTGGATGACATTATCTATTGGTGAAAGTGGGTTACTGAAGCCTCCTACTATCACTGTGTAAGGGTCAATATGTGTTTTAAGCTGTAGAAGTGTTTGGTTTATAAATTGGGTGTCCTTGTGTTTGGGGCAAAGATGTTAGAAGTGAAATTCGATACTGGTGAATTTTTTCCTTTGTTGAGTATGAGGTGTTCTTTCCTATCTCTTTTGATTGGTTTAGTTTGATGACTGTTTTGTCAGATATTATTGGCTACACCAGCTTGTTTCTTAGGTTCATCAGCTTGGAATATCTTTTTCCAACACTTTACCCTGAGGTGATGTGTCTCCGTGATGTTAAGAGGTGTTTATCGAATGCTGCAGAAGGACGGGTCCTGTCATCACACCCATTCTGTTAGTTTTGTCTTTTTCTTTGGGAATTGAGACCATTTATGTTGAGTGATATCAATTAAAATGATTATTTCTTCCTATGATTTTGTTATTGGTGGTGATAGTGGTGATGATATTGGTGGTGTGGCAGAGGCGTTGCCACAGCTTCTTTCCTCTGGAGGTGCCACTCAGTAGCTGGAGCAAATGGCAGCAAAAACATTGACCCTGCTTATAGGGCACCCCACACTCCAGCCTCATTTCTTGAAAATTCAAGAAACACATGTATTGGGGTATTCTGAGAGCGCTGCAGTCAGCTGGACAAATCTGCTAATCCGGTAGATGTAGACACACACTGTTAAGGCAATGCTTCCTGGAAAATCTCAAATTCAGAAGATCTGAGAAGCATATTTATAAATGAGTAAGTATGTTATTTCTGACTATATTTCTAAAACAGTCCTCTTAACATCCTTGGTGGAATTCTGAGACTTCTCTGGATCCCAGTCTGGATGACAATTGTAGAGTACATTTTTCTGTTATCAGCCAAGCCACAGATACCTGCAGAAGCAAATTCCTACCCTGAAGGACATACCCTGCTCACACAAAACTAGTTATCAATGAGGTCTCAATGGAAATAGCTGCAGTGAGTGTCTTCACATATTGCAGTGTAGATAGCTCAGGGTGTGTAAAACACACACGCATTCACCACCATCATCATTCTGCGACACCTGCACAAATCGGGGAGAAGAACTCTGCCATGTAATAGAAAATAGAAAGCATAATAGGACCTGAAATATGGTATAAAAATGGTGATTCACAAGCCTGAGTTTGCTCATCTTACAATAGTATAAATATTGCACACTCAAGGCCAAAGGTCTTGTGGGTGTCTACCAAGGCTCCATGGAGCCTAGTCCCCTTTAAGTGAATATGCTCTGCAATGAACCTTGAGGACTACAAGCGCTTGCAATGTGCTCCACACTGAAAGCCAGGTTCTCTTTGTCTGAGATGTGGAGCAGCCATTCTCTTCTGTTTTTACATGATGTATGTGTTGACCTTATTCTTGGGTTTTTTTTTTTCCAGTTTCTGTACCAACTTTCCTATAAAATGTGCTTAATTCGTCATGGTTTTGTTTGTTTGTTTGTCTCTCTTACCTTATGTCTCTTTTCCCTTCTCTGGTCCATAGGTCTGCTTATTTGTCCTCACCTGTGCTCTGAGCTAATGCTTCTCTTCCCCCTTGTCCTCCATATGGGAGGCCTTACTGTAGCTGTTTACTGGGAATGATCCTTTCTGATGCATGTGTGTAATTTATCTCTTAGTAGCTACTAAACTGAAGTCTCATTTCCCATTGGACTGTAATCCAGAGGGCTCCATGAAGTCTTACAATGTACAGCTCTTCACAGAACGTCTTACACCACACAGTAGGTTTTTCAGCAAGAAGTTTTAAAACAAATGTGCAGCAAGAAAGAATGTGGTAACAAGAAGGAACCACTTTTGATACCAAATCACAGAAGTGATGTGCAGTTAATTGTGCCTTCTACTTATCAGACACATGACATCAACTCGAAGTGTGCAGAGAATTATGTAAGGATGTGAATATAAAGTCTCTGAGTGAGTAGGGCTCACTCAGAGACATTCCAGACACTGCCTATCAGTCATAATTAGACTGATGGAGGAAGTATTTGTAGAAGTTGAGAGAGCATGGGAGGTTGAAGCCATGTCAGAAGTTACTTATTATAACCATCTCTAGCCTCCCTTCAGGTCTTTCTCTGTCCTTTTCTGCCCGGGGTGTAGCACTCTTGCTCCACGTTCGCCATCAGTGGTGCTATTTCCACAATACTTTAACCGTTTCCTAAATAATTTACTGTTCTGCACACAGCAATAATTTTATGTTCCATGTGCATAGACTTTTCTACAAGTAACTGAATTTGAGAAGCAGAAAAACAATGGTCAGAAAGTAGAAGCATCTCGCTAGACTAGGGCTGCAGCATTTGAGTAGTTTTAAGCATGAACAGCTTTGTATTTTCAGCTTAAAACGAGAGTCACTAAATTAGTCCTTGTAGACTTAGGGTATTATTTGCAAACTAGAGTGTTTCACCATTTGGTTTAGGTATATTTAGAAAATTAATGTAGTTGATGCTTGATGGCTGTAATAAACACAGAGAGATGTGAGAGTTGTGAATTTTAAACAACAACAACAACAAAAAAAATCACATTTACTTTGAAAATAACCATAGAAACTGAGTTAATAGCAAGCCTTAAGGTCAGGTTCTGACGGAGGTTGCCATGGTTGTGTTTGATGGCTTTCATTGCCTGCATAACAATTAGAAACATTTTTCTGAAAAGTGATTTTCCTGGCAACCACAGATTGACACAAATTCAGCCCAGCCATCTTCTGTGTTCTGACTGACATTTCTTCCACAGACAGTCATGGCAACCTACAAAATCAATCAGCATAAACTGCTTATTTATGTCAAATATGGATTTTCCAACAAACAGCTCATGAAGCCACTTTTGATGTGGATAATGACTAGAGGTAAAAAGTGGAGTGGTGTTGTTTTCATCACCAGCCACTTATTGCTAAGAAGACTAACATGCTCAAAGCAGGTCAAGACAAAAACCGTGACTAGAATGAAGACAGAAATGAGGGGGCAGATGGAGAAATTTTATCCTGCTCATATCTTCCACTGTAACATGACACCATGCTTGTCATCACTTTCTTTAGATAGAGATATCTGACAGCTGACCAATAAGGACTCTGTATTCTAGATTTCTCTTAAATGTTCTCGCTCTTTCTGTTTCTCTCTGTGTGTCTCTGTTTCTCTCTTTGTATGTGTGTCTGTCTCTCTCTTTGTGTGTATGTCTCTGTGTGTGTGTGAGAGAGAGATTATGTGCCTATAAAACAGTCTTTGTGGCTTTTGCAAAAAGTAAATGGTCACAAGCCCTGACAAATTCTACTGGAGAGATGGGCATGCTAAAGGTTAATTAAAATTTAACTCTGAAAGATGGATACTTTTATTTATAGAAACTTAGGCTAATTCTTAGCAGCCATGTTTTCCTCTAATTAAAATAACCATCAGTTGGCAATCAGCTTAAGGAACTGAATATTTTAGAGAAAGGGATGATTCATGGCCTTTTTAATAATCGTCTTGCAGTAGCTGTCTCCACTAAAGAGCACATAAAACATTTGTATTCAGCCATTGTCTAGTTCAAATGTCAGGAAATATTAGGTTGGGAAAAAAATGAAGAGCAAATTAGTTAAATCTGTTTAAAATAAGTCATTGATATTATCATGTAAATTTGACATTTCCTTAAGCATTCTGCAATGAATCTCTGACATAGCATAGCTCAAAATCTCTGAGTGGCCTATTAGAAGACTTGTAAAAACAAAAATAAAAATTCCTATGTATTCAAAACTTTAACACACACAGAAAAATTATGACATGTAAAAGAAACAAATGTTTGCTATGAAAACATAATAAACATATAACATATATGTGTGTGTATATACGTATATAAATATATATATGTACTCAGACAAGCATAAGAAATATAGATACAGATTATAGATTGATTGGTTGATAGATGATAGATAGATAGATGATATAAATCATATGGAAAGGATAGGATCTCTACAAGAACCAAATATATCCGGGCACAGGGTCTTTTCTGAGACTGACACTCAACCAAGGACCATCTATGGATATAACCTAGAACTTCTGCTCGGATATGGCCCGTGGTAGCTCAGTAACCAAGTAGTTTTCCAAAGTAAGGGGAACAAGGACTATTTCTAACAGGATCTCAAGGGCAGGCTCTTTGACCTCCCCAACCCCCCAGGGGAGGAGCAGTCCTGTTAGGCCACAGAGGAGGACTTTGCAGCCAGCCCTGAAGATACCTGATAAAACAGGATCAAATGAAAGGCAAGGAGGTCCCCCCATCAGTGGACTTGGAAAGGAGCAGGAAGGAGATGAGGGAGGGAGTGTGGGGTTGGGGAGGGAATGAGGGAGCGGGATACAGCTGGGACACAGAGTTAACAAAATGTAACTAAAAAGAAAAATAAAATTAAAAAAAACAAATCATATTTTAGTTATGACAGCTATAAGATTAAGAATGGCAAGTCCTTTATAACAAAGGACTGCATTAAAATATCCACAAGAAAGATAAAAACATATAGCAATCTCCGTAAAGAGAAGGAAAGGCATTTTAAAATAGGAGGAGGAAACAGAAGTAAGGAAGGAATGAAAGACTAGAGGGAGGGAGAAATATACCAAAATATACACATTCTAGGTAAATATATATACCCACTTAATAAAAACACCCTATGTGCATCTCCTGAGTTCTCTTCCCATTTTATATCTCAGTCTGTAGTGAAACAGTGTTTTCCAGACACAGTAGACAGTTGTACACGTGAGCTCACAGTGGCTATGACTGCATGCACAAGTTAGATGCAAGATCAACTCAGACAAAATCCCAGCATGGAAGAGAGGGTGATCACATAATTCCATCCAACACCGAGGAGCGCTTGGCAGTTGATGGTTGTTGGAAAAAGGAAAGTCAGTCTTCTTCAGGGTGTGGCTCCTGAGAGACCACCGCTCTCAAGTAGAGTCCCCACATCTATACATGACGCGTTAGCACTAGGTCGACTCTGAGCAAATGGGTAAAAACAGTGAACACACCAGAAAAGCCTCCTCCTGCAGTAAACAGAAACAAGTGCAGGGACTCACAGCCAGACAATGTGCAGAGAGTGAGAGACCTTGAAACACTTGAGTCTTAGATGGGATGTCTCCATCAAATTCCTCCCTTCAGGACTCAGAAAACCATGTGCAAGAGGAGGCAGAAAGTGTGTAAGACCAGAGAGGAAGTACCAGAGGAACACCAAGGAAACAAGCCTTCTAAACACAGCATAACCAGTACACATATGAACTCACTGAGATCTGGCAGCATGCACAGGGCCTGCATGGGGCTGTCCCAGAGGGCCATGCTGAGAGGGAAAGTGAATACAAACTCCCAACCCTATTCCAGAAGCTATCACCATCTGATAACTACTTGAAAAAAGTAGTTTTCTTTAAGAGTGTCTCACTGAGGGTACAAAACACTCTAATGACCAGAGCTCACATCCAAAAGTAGAAGGCCAACACAAAATGCACTCAAAGGTATCTTTGAAGGGTCTCTGTCCCATAATGTCATGTCAGGGTACCGTGGTATTTCTTTTCCCTTTCTTTTTTTTAACCTTATTAGTCATTTTTGTATATATTATTGCTTCTGGCTTTGTTTTTATGGGATTCCTGTGTGTGTGTGAATGTGTGTGTGTCTATATGTTTCTTGTGCTTTGTCTTTGGCTCTTTTACTTCTGTTTGTTTTTGTCCTATTCTGATTCATTTTTTTGTCTTACCTTATTTTATTGTTATTGTGTAGATACCTATTCTTTTTAGAACAAGAGACAGAAAGAGTACAGGTTCGAATGGGAGGGGATGTGGGGAGGATCTCAGAGGAGTTAAGTAAGAGGAGACCATATCAGAACATATTATATGAAAATATATATTTTCAGTAAAAGAAAAAGAGGGGTAAAATGTTGTTCATGATTTCACCCTTTCTTAGTTACCCAACTTCATCTTCTAACACCACCCCCTCTCTCTTTATATTTAGTGTAAGCTAAGTGTAGGCACTTGAAACTCTTCCCATGTGCCCAAGTCTGTCATCTAGAGACCCTTTCTGCTGCCTAGAAAACCTTCTTCTAAAACTACTAAGCACTCAAGCTTTTTCCCTGAATAAAGTTCACTTATATGTCAGGACCCAGCCCACATATTCTCTCTGTGTGTGTCTCTCTCTCTTTCTGTCTCTCTCCTCTGTCTGTCTGTCTCTCTCTCTCACACATACTTTCCTAAACAAACAAAAAAAAATGTGTCTAAGGCATTTAGCATGTTGCATGCATTTTTTATCTTATTAATTACACTTTATTCACTTTGTATCCCCCCATAAGCCTCTCTCCTCCCCTCTTGGTCCCACCCTTCTCTCCCCCTCCCCCTTCTTCATGCATGCCCCTCCCCAAGTCCACTGATAAGGGAGGTCCTCCTCTCCTTCCTTCTGATCTTAGTCTATCGGATCACATCAGGAGTGGCTGCACTGCATGTATTTTTAAAGATTTTGTTCAATGTATGCATGCATGCATAAATGAATGAATGAATGAATGTGTCCATCAATAAGTAGCAGTTGATCAAATTGTGGTAGAAAATTATATAGTTTAAGACAAACCTTATGAAATACCATATATTTCATATCTAGGCAGTTCAGGCAATCAGAGATGATACTAATGCCTAAATCATGTTTGTAAGTGGCCAGCAATCTTCTGTGCTCCTTAATTATGTACAATCTACAAGATAAGTGTTTCTATTGACCCCGTTTTATATATAAGAGAATGTAAGCACAGCAAATTTACATAATTTGCTTGAAGCCAACACCTATAAGGATAAAAATTCTTGAATAAACTCCTTAGTTCATATGCTTAGCCACAGTGAATCATGTACATGGGAAACTGAACTGCAATGTCAGAAAGCAAACAAAGCCACATGCTACGTGGGCACTATTCTGGAAATTGGAAGAAGTCACTATCCACCAAAAGGAAATGCACAAGCAGAGGGTTTGGAGCAGCAAGTCCACAGGGTCAGACTTCTGTGCTGCTTCTGTTCTCCGCTAACCCCCTCATTCTTGTCTCTTGTTCTTAATGTACACACTCCTTAATAAAATTTCTGTGCTCTCGCCCAGAGTCCAAGCTGTAGAACCAACAGTAGGAACCTTTTAGCACTGATTGGAAATTGCTTACTTTTTGTACATGTGCTTTCTAGGCGTTGATTCTCAACCAGTGGGCCATGACCCCTCTGGAGTGGAATGATCTTTTCACAGAGGTCCTGCATATCAGATATTTTGCATACCAGATATTTACATTACAGTTCTTAACAGGAGCATAATTAGTTATGAAGTAAAAAGGAAAATAATTGTATGGTTGGGGTCAGCACAACAGGAGGAACTGTATAAAGGGCCGCAGGATTAGGAAGCTTGAGAACCACTGTGTAATGGCTTAGGAATAGAGATGTGCCAAGGAGAGCCAAGAAGCTGGGAATTTCCTTGCTGATCACCCAGTCACCTTTCTGAATCTGCTTGTTTTGTCATACTTACTTGCCCGGAAGCATTTGTTCCCAGAAGACACAGTAGTGACCATTTTTGTTGGGCTCTCAAAGCTTCTATTTCTTCAAAACTCACTTGTGACACTATAGATCTCAAATTTCCCATTATCAACTGTCAAATAATTAAGGTACCAGGATGCAGCAAGATGAGCATGAACATAGATATTAGAAGTAAAAGCACCCACAGAGAACAAAGCACACCAGAAGATCAATGCTTCAAGTACAGCATTAGCACATTCTGCCCTATGTGTGGCCTCGGTAATGATTTATTCTCCAGGTACTGGTCAGCACTCTTAACACCATAACTCAAGCAACCTGTTAACAACAGCCCAGACAAGGAAGAGATGTGTACTACACCATTGCCTTAGATGACCAGGAGTCTCTACCTCCTGTTACTCCACCTGCTTCAGCACTGGCCTCACTCCTGAGTTCTAGTCCTTGATACCTCTCCCTGCCTATATAGCCTCAGACTCAAATGCAACATATACACGGCTCATTGGCTTCCTTTTCTGCCTCTGTTTTCATATGTTACGGTTTTTGCCTAATGCCAAGGTGCATCCGTAGATGTTCTTCTGTAACAAAGGCTGCCTATATAGTTCTGGAAATAGATTGAAAGTCATCAGTTTTTGGTTTTGTTTTTTTTAACACTATGTGCCAGTATTGATGCTGCTTGTGTTTTTAAAGCATTTAAACTATTTGATCAAGATTGACTTTAAGCTACTTTTATTAGTAGTTTTAATTAATTTAGAAATATAAAACTCAACTTTGCATTAATTGCTAAGAATTAGTTCACTGGTCTATGTGAAAACAAGAGAAAAAAACCCACTAAATTTCTCTTTCCTAATCTCATAGAGTAAGATGCAAGCCTACACAATAAATAGAAATATTTTGCTCATCACACTGGTCCTCCTCTTAGACTGTAGCATTCCTTTAAAGTCTATACTTTGAAAAATGTCTTTGTTTTATGGTTCAAAGAGAACACTTCAGAGAGGATTCTAGCTTAGAATGGGGGTCTGTAAATGCCTCTATATCCATAGACTCAAAAAAAGTCATTTATTGTAAGGGCACGGTGCAAACCTCCTGTGCTGTTTCAAAAGCGTCTCTTTTCTCTTCCACTGGGATAGTCTGAAGCTCTGCATTAATATCTTGATCCTGCTGCACAAAAAAAAAAAAAAGCAACATCCCAAGATATACCTCAGGTTAAATCTATCCACAGCATGTACTAGCAGAAGTGGCATAAGACAGAGTGAACCAGAAACATACACATCTTTTACATGCATACACACAGGGTAACAAGTTACACCAAACAGAATAAGAAAACAAGTGTCAATCAATTTGTTCTCAAGCATGAAAATCAGGGATATTAATAAAACCAAAATTTTTCCAACCTAAAGGAAGTCTAAGGTTTTAGTGTCTAAAGTCTATTGCCCCTGTATATATGTTTATCTTCTTGTTCTTGTTTTTATTCTTGTTCTTCTTGTTCTCCTTCTCCTTCTACTCCTTCTCCTTCTCCTACTCTTTCTCCTCCTCCTTCTCCTCCTCCTCCTCCTCCTTCTTCTTCTCCTTCTTTCTTCTTCTTCTTCGATATTCTGAATTCTGGAACTAAAGATGTAGAAAATTTTCCTTTACCTCTTTCTTGGTATTTTAGACTATTATTTCAATGTCTGGCATCAAAATACTAGCACAGTGAGGGTAGGTGCATGTCTGTAGGTGTGCCCTGAGAAAAGATTTGTCTCACTGTTTCAATCTTTGTTATATTTGTAATTGTTGTAAGAGTGTTGGTGTTGGTTCATATTTTCATTAGGGAAAATAAGTGTAGTTTGAAAGAAAACAAACTAATAAATTTGTATACCCATTCCCCTTGTGATTTACCCCTGGAAATTTATTTGTCATAAATTCTCTGTTGTTGACTTGATTTTGCATTATTGTTATAATTACAGAAACTATCTTCATGCTTAGAAATAAATGCCCATGATTCTGTGCACTAACAACATTCTTTACAGACCTTGAAATAAAAGTTCTCAAATTCATATGAAAAAAACAAAAAACCTGGAATAACTAAAACAACAATCCTCTACAAAAACAAACAAACAAACAAAAAAAAAAAACCACTTCTGTTCTGGAGGTATCTCCTCCATTCATGATCTCAAGCTCTACAATAGAGCAACAGTAATAAAAACCACATGGTACTGGCATAGAAACAGAATGGTAGATCAATGGACTCAAATCAAATATCCGGAAATAAACCCACACACCTATGGACACCTGATTTTTTTACAAAGATGCCAAAACCATACAATGGAAAGACTCTTCAACAAATGGTGCTGTTCTAACTCGATGTCTTCATGTAGAAAAATGCACATAGACCCATATCTATCACCCTACACAAAATTAAAGTCCAACTGAATCAAAGACCTCAACATGAAACCAGACATACTATATCTGTTGGAAGAAAAAAATAGAGAAAAACCTAGAACTCATTGGCACAGGGGATAACTTACTGAACAGAACACCAACAGCGCAGGCTCTAAAATCAACAGTTAATAAATGGGACCTCATGACACTGAAAATCTTCTAAAGCAAAGGACACTGTCAACAGAACAAAATGACAGTTTACAGACTGGGAAAAGATCTTCACCAACCCTACATCCAGTAGAGGACTAATATCCAGAATATATATATATATAAAAAAACTCAAGAAATTAGAAATAAACAAACCAAATAATCCAGTTAAAAAATAGAGTACAAACATGGTTGAGCAAATGTCCTTTTTGTGTACTTGGGCCTCTTTTGAGTATATGCCTAGGAGTGGTATGGCTGGATCTTGAGGAAGCGCTATTCCTAGTTGTCTGAGAAAGCGCCAGATTGATTTCCAGAGTGGTTGTACCAGTTTACATTCCCACCAACAGTGGAGAAGGGTTCCCCTTTCTCCACAACCTCTCCAGCATGTGTTGTCCCTTGAGTTTTTCATCTTGGCCATTCTGATGGGTGTAAGGTGAAATCTCAGGGTTGTTTTGATTTGCATTTCCCTAATGGCTAATGAGGTTGAGCATTTCTTTAAGTGCTTCTCTGCCATTCGATATTCCTCTACAGAAAATTCTCTCTTTAGCTCTGTTCCCCATTTTTTAGGTGGATTACTTGGTTTATTGCTTTTCAGCTTCTTTAGTTCTTTATATATATTGGATATGAGTCCTCTGTCCCATAAAGGGTTGGTGATGATTCTTTCCCAATCTGTAGGCAGTCGCTTTGTTTTGATGACGGTGTCCTTTGCTTTACAGAAGCTTTTCAATTTCATGAGGTCCCATTTATTGATTGTTGCTCTTAGAGCCTGTGCTGTTGGTGTTCTGTTCAGGAAGTTTTCTCCTGTACCAATGAGTTCTAGTGTATTCCTCATTTTTTTTTTCTAGCCGATTTAATGTGTCTGGTTTTATGTTGAGGTCTTTGATCCACTCTCAGTTTCCAAGTGGGTTACATAGTAATGGGAAGAGTGACTGCCTCTGACATAATCTGATTGGCTTGCTCGTTGATCACTTCCCCCTGAGGAGGGAGCAGCCTTATCAGGCCACAGTAAAGGACAATACAGCCACTTTTGATGAGAACTGATAGACTAAGATCAGAAAGAAGAGGAGAACCTCCCCTATCAGTGGACTTGGGGAGTGGCATGCATGCAGAAAGGGGAGGGAGGGTGGGATCGGGAGGGGAGGAGGGAGGGGCTTATGGGGGATACAAAATGAATAAAGTGTAATTAATAAAAAATTTAAAAAAATAGAGTACAGAGCTAAACAGAGAATTCTCAACAGAGGAATATTGAATGGTGGAGAAATGCTTAAAGAAATGCTCATCAGGACTGGCTGCATTGTCTTCCTCTGTGGCCTGGTAAAGCTGTCCACCCACCTCAGGGGAAGGTGATTAGAGAGCCAGCCACTGAGTTCATGTCAGAGACAGTTCCTTTTCCTCTTACTAAGGAATCCACTTGGAGACTGAGCTCTGATGTGGGCTACCCCTATCAGTGGACTGGGGGAGGGACATGGGAGGAGAACAGGGAGGGAGAGGAGATTGGGAGGGGAAAAGAGAAGGGTCTACAGCTAGGATACAAAGTGAATAAATTGCAATAAGTAAAAAATAAGGCAAAAGAAAAGAAATGCTCAACATCCTTAGTCATCAGGAAAATGCAAATCAAAATGACTCTGAGATTCCATCTTACACCTATCAAAATAGCTAAGATCAAAAACTCAAGTGACAACACATGGTGGAGAGAACGTGGAAAAAGGGGAACCCTCCTCCATTGCTGGTGGGTCTGAAAACTTTTACATACTAAAAGTTGATTTTCATATCTCTTAGAGACTGTCAGTTTACACATGATATTGAAAAATCTTAAATGAACACAGACATAATGAAATAAATACAAGCAGGAAAGACTCTCTTCCTTGAATGTGTTTATTTAGACATGTGTAATCTCTTAAATTCAAGTAAAAACTTTCTGTACTTTATTTTAAAGTTTTATGATAAATCCAGCTCTAGGTGAACTGGATTAAACATGGAAAATTCTAACCACTGGGTACCATTTGAATACCACATAAACTCAAACCAGAATAATAATAATTGAACCAGCTATAAAAATTAAATAAAGGATTGCAGATTGAATTTCTATTAAAGTTTAATGCTTTATAATTTTAAGATTTTTTAAAATATGTATTATTGCCTTGTTTGTATGATTGTATGTATGAGCATCGAATGGGTGCCTGGTGCTCATGGAGAGCAGAAGGGATCAGATCCCCTAAACTGGTGTTGCAGAAGGTCGTGAACCTCTATGTGGGTTCCAGGAACTGAACCCAGATCCTCTGCAAAAAGAACAAGTGATCTAAACATTTGAGTCATCTTGTCAGTCCCTTTAGATGAATTTTTTTATTGCTGGGAAAACGTGAGGTTACTTTTATCTTTTTCTTTGCCTCATCACTTGCTTTTACCAAAAATTATCAGTTTAAAGTTGTATACATTTATGGAGCACAGTGATTTGTGATTTATGATTACCATGTTGGAATATGTGAATCAAGCCAGACTTTCTGATTTCCAAGCTGAATACATTATAAACGTCTCTTGTTCTTTGTGTTTTAAGTTAAATAATCAAGTCCTATGTGACACAACCTGAGAACGTTAGCAAATGATTGCATTCAAACAATACTTTCAGGATTAATAACCACACAGGAAAATTAATAAGAAAGATTTTCTAACTTACCTGAGCTATTTGATTAAATCAGCCATTTATTTATCAAATACTTATTTATCAAATAGGAAGGCCTATTTGTTGTCAAGCCATTTTCTAACTTTTGATTCTGCGAAGTCTAATGTTTCTTGCGCCTGGTGAGTTTTCCTTGTTTCAGAAAACACAAATAACTTTATTTTCTGTGGCTATGGTTACCTCTGTAATCCTCACTGAGTGGTACGGTCTGAAAACAAATTTAATCAGTTTGAACCTTCCCTGTAGGGATCCCTGACATACTAGTTTTAGGAAGATGCTCAATGCTTTCTTTGGATTTTAACTTCTACACAAGATAAACGCTAATTTATGTCCTGTTCCTGGAACATAATTTAGAGAAGGTTGGGTTTCAAACCCAGAAGGAGTATCTCATCCACATGTCACTTCTAGTAATACAGTGATGACTTACGCTTCTTATTTCCACTATTCTAGATTTGCTAGTCTAGGGTTTCTGCTTCTTAGGAATACTAGGAGATACTGTGATTCTGTTAAAGCCAACTGTGTGTGGGGAGGGCACATTCCATTCTGTGCTTGCCTATGTATGCATGTGGGGAATAAAGAGGGAACATTAGGTGTCTTCCTTTATTCATTTCCACCCCATAATTCGAGACAGTGTTACACTGAACCTGAAGTTTGCTGTTCCTGATAGACTGGCTAGCCAGTAACTCCCTCCTGTCTCTACCCTCCACACCCCTAACCTACCTAGTACAGAGAGAACAGACATGCAACACTGAGCTAAGTTCCTTTTTTTTTATGGTATGATGCTTGAGATTCTGCACCATAATGCTGCATGGTGAGCATTCTACCCAGTAAACCTTCTCCTCATCCCCTTAATCCTATGTTTTGCTGAAAACCTGACAATTATTGAGTTCCCTATGCCAGAATTCCAGAGCTAAAACCCACAGTTGTGATACCCTTTTATCAAGACTAACTGTTGACCTAGAGAAACCACAGTTACTGCCATGGAATGAGCACAATGTCTGAGAATTTGCAGATCTCATTGCACTGTCTTCCCCGTACGGATGACACTTAGTGAGTAATTGCAGAAACCATTGTCTAGCAAGAATGTCATAACCAGACTCTCAAGGACTTCAAGGTCAAATCTGTTTTGTTCCCAGGCACCAAGATTAAGACTGTACTATATAGAATAGATCATCAATCTATTGATAATCAGCATAAATTCTAACATCAATGCTATGAATTAAATACTTGTGTTCCTCAGAATTTATAGATTGAAACTTTAATTGTCAATGTGATGATATTTGGAAGTAAGCTCTTGAGAGGTAATGGGTTCATGAAAATTAGTCTTCATATAATGCTAGAATTCGTCTTCATATAAGAAGCAAGACTAGATAAATTGTTCTTCTCTATGTTGTAAGATCTAGGAAGCTTTCTCTTACTGCAAATTAGAAAGAGGGTCCTCACCACATATGCTATTACTTTAGATGGGCCTTCTTAGCCTCCAAAAATATGAGAAATAAATATTTGTTCTATAAGTTCTCTAGCCTATAGCACTGTGTTATAGTATCCTGAGCTAAGATAACTAGAGAATATGGTTTATGATACAAACCTTTAAAACAATTCGATAGACATATTGAGTATCTAGCACCTGGAGAAAGCAAGAAGATAACAAAAGAAACTGAATAAGAGCACAAATGTTTCTATTCTTTCATTATCTTTTTTCAAGATCACTGTCCCATAATCTCTGCCTACTCCATCAAAAGCTCCAATCGCAGATATTATAACTGCATGATGTATGTACTCTACTTACATTTCAATATTTATTTTTTCTTTTGTCCAGTCTGGATATTTCCTCTGACTTACCTTCCAGCTCATTCATTTTTTTCATATTTGAATCTAATCATCTACTTTTAAATTAATACATGAAATACATAATTGTGTTATGTTTACAAAAGTATTATGTTAACATAAATACAAATTTATGTTAATATTTAGTTTAATTTTTTATTTAATATTTTCTTTAAATTTTTATCTCTTCTGATTAAATGTGGCAGCTTTTAAATCAAGACCTTGTGCATTCTGGGCAACGATTCTACCACTGAGCTACATCCCTATCCATTTTCTTCATTGTTTTAATTATTCTTTATTTCCTTTCTTTTTTTCTTTTTCTTTTCTTTCTTTCAATGTGCCAACATTGCATCTCAAACTTTCTAATAGTCTTTTGAATACACACAGTGACCTTGTCTTTAACTGAAATGTACTCATTGGTCTTTGTCATATACACGATATGAGGCTGAGATCAGCCCTTATAATTTATTCTCTCATTTCCTCTTTTTAAAAGTCTTTTTATTATTATCATTTATTACAATGTATTCCATTTGTATCCCAGCTGTGGCCCCATCTCTCATATGCTCCCAATCCCACCCTCCCTCCCTCTTCTCCCCCATGCCCCTCTGTTATTCCACTCCACCTAACTCTGAAGAGACAGTCCATTACGCTCCAGGAAAAAAAAAAAAAGCTAGTGAGTTTGCTAGAGTACATTCTTCTCACAGGAGTTCTGATGTTGTCCTAGCAGTTCCTTGAGATATTAACGCTCTTACAAAACTTTTCAGCCCCTCAGCTGTTACTTTCAGATAGGTGTACTGAGACAAACTGAAGCAAATGGATCTTCCCATCCTCTTGGTCTCCTTCTTTTCCAGTTGTACCTAACAAGGCAGGGACTTCAGTGTCTTCAACCTGATCTGTTTGCTCAGCTTAGCATGCTCTCAACTGTGTTACCTCCCTCTTGTTCTGAAGCTGTCCAAATAAGCCACCTCAGAATTTATGGAAACAGAGACTTTACAATTAGCATTTGTTAACACTTACTAAAGAAAGCGGGATGTGAAACTTCAAGACTAGTAGAAAGCTAGTCAAATAAGACATAAATATTTAAGCAACTTTTACAAAAAAGTCAGAAAAATTGCATAGCAAAGAAAGGTGGGGGCATATGTGTGTTTATGTGTAAGTATGAAATAATCAGCCTATACAGATCAGAAATCTCAAGAAAAAGTTAGATCATAAATCAAAATATTAAAAAACCTCAGAGTTCCAGTAAAAAGTGAGGAAAGGTTGATCTTGATGTATTCTGCTAAAATGTCTCAACCTAGAGACTGGAAGAGAAGAAAACAATATTGTCACATATGCAAAGAAACTTAATTTGCAAGTGTGGAAAGAATGATTATCTCATGAAGCCACTATTCATTGTTTTCTTATATAAAAGACACCAAGATTTAGGTTCATTTTCATCTCTGTAACAATAAAATCTTAGACTTTTAAGATGAAATCTAAGTACATCTAGAGTTTTCTTAGGTTGATAAGTGTTAGTTGACATCAGTTTCATGATTATGATTGGAAGAGCCTTTCATCTTTGTTATCAGCTCATTGTGGGACTCTTGGAAACAATGCCTTCATCTAACACAGTCTCTGATGATTTCATATTGTTCTGGATTTACTTATCATGATTTGGAATTCACTCTTCCATGATTGTGCTTCAAAGACCCAGAGTCCCAACTGAAATGCAGTTTTAGATTTTATTTTAAAAGGTGAATGTGAATATTGAAATAATAGCATACACATAAAACAATAAAGAGAAATAATTCAAAATATTTTTTCCGGAAAGATCATGGCTAGAGGAAAAATTCTTACACATCTTAAATTCAACACAAAAAAGAAAAAGAAAGTGAGGAGAAATGAAAGAAATTTGTTACTAGTTGTGGGGTGAAACATGTGCAGGACAATTTCACATCTCTGAAGGTTTGTTTGTTTACCTTCGGACAGTGACAGGAAAATGGACATCCCCACATGCTCCTTACAACTGAACTTTCTAAACTACCTCATAGCCAATCCAGGAGCAACACATTCTGCTCCTAAGACTGTTCTCTTGCCTCATGTCCATCCTTTGTTCATAGCCAGCAGAGAATCAATGAAAACAGTGTACACTTTCCTTCCTCAAACGATCATTGTAAACTGCTGTTTAATCTGTCTAGCAGGCATATCGCTAACTGCTAAGAAACCTTTTTGTAGTAACTATAAAACTTGCCTCTGGGCCTTCTCCTGTTTCAGCTAGCATCTGTAGTTATGCAATGTTCCCCAGCTTCTATTAGGAATCCTGGTTGTCAGATGCCTAGTTCGATGCTTAATTTGGTTAGAAATAAGAGAAAACTACATTTTATGTTTATAAATAAACATTTAATAGAGCAAATTTCAGACTAAATTTGAGTTAATTCAACAGAATTTCTGTTGACTGTTAATTTATTTTATAGTGTGGAAAAGATATAGAGTTCTATAATGTGATAAATTTTATTGTGACAAAACAGCCATATGTACCTCAACAGACTTAGTAAACTTATACCACAGCACCACTTCTCTCCTAGCCTTGAAAAAAAAAAACATGGAATTGGAGAACATGAATGGGCATGTTTAACATCACACCAAATTTTGCCGTGCCTAGTCTAACTCCAAATATTTCTTAGTAGGAAAAAAATACTGTTTCTTTCCAATATACTACCTTTTCTTTTTAGGTAATATTATTTCTCTCTCTCTTTTTATAATACTCACACATTATACTTATTAATATTTCCCCAAGTCTTCAAGTAAGATACTCAAACAAATTGCCTTTACTCTCAAAAACAAAGTTAGTCAAGTCAGATGCAAGAGTTTGTAAGCACTATTCAAAACATTGTTCTGTGGACCTTTTTTCAAGTTTAAAAAAAAGTAAAATGAGAAGTGGTTGAAGTAAATAAGAGCTTGATAAACTGAGATCAAGCACATTAGAACTAAACTGCTTAGGTTTGAATTTCTGCTGTGCAGGGAATATTTCTTCATAGTTGGCATTTATCAATACATATAAAAGGACTTTGAATATGGTATAAAAGTAAAAATAAATACCATTCATACAATAAAAATAGAATGGAGTATCCCCTTGGCTGGAAGATGATTTTTCCTGAAGGAGTCCTTCAAAGAAGAGCTAACTCCAATTCTCTTCAAACTATTCCACAAAATAGAAACAGAAGGAACATTACCAAACTCATTCTATGAAGCCACAATCACCTTGGTACCTAAACCTCACAAAGACTCAACAAAGAAAGAGAATTTCAGGCCAATCTCCCTTATGAACATTGATGCAAAAATACTTAACAAAATACTTGCAAACCGGATCCAAGAACACATCAAAGATATTATCCACTATGACCAAGTAGGCTTCATCCCAGGTATGCAGGGGTGGTTCAATATACGGAAATCCATCAATGTGATCCACCATATTAACAAACTGAAAGAAAAAAACCACATGATAATCTCCCTAGATGCTGAAAAAGCATTTGACAAAATCCAACATCCATTCATGTTTAAAGTACTGGAGAGTTCAGGGATACAAGGCACATATCTAAACATAGTAAAGGCGATATACAGCAAGCCTATAGCCAACATCAAACTGAACGGAGAGAAACTTAAATCAATCCCACTGAAATCAGGGACAAGACAAGGCTGCCCACTCTCTCCATATCTCTTCAACATAGTGCTGGAAGTCCTTGCTAGAGCAATAAGACAATTGAAGGAGATCAAGGGGATACAGATGGGAAAGGAAGAAGTCAAATTATCACTATTTGCAGATGATATGATAGTATATATGAGTGACCCCAAAAACTCTACCAGGGAACTCCTACAGCTGATAAACACCTTCAGCAAAGTGGCCGGATATAAAATTAACTCAAAAAAATCAGTAGCACTCCTGTATACAAAAGACAAAAGGGCTGAGAAAGAAATTAGAGAAACAACACCATTCACAATAGCCACAAATGACATAAAGTACCTTGGCGTAACCCTAACCAAGGAAGTCAAAGACTTGTATGAAAAAAATTTCAAGTCTCTGAAGAAAGAATTAGAGGAAGACATGAGAAGATGGAAAGATCTCCCATGCTCATGGCTTGGCAGGATTAACATAGTAAAAATGGCCATCTTACCAAAAGCAATCTACAGATTTAATGCAATTCCCATCAAATTGCCAACACAATTCTTTACAGACCTGGAAAGAAAAATTCTCAACTTTGTATGGAATAACAAGAAACCGAGAATTGCTAAAACAATCCTCTACAATAAAAGATCTTCTGGAGGTATCTCCATCCCTGATCTCAAGCTGTACTATAGAGCAACAGTTATAAAAACTGCATGGTATTGGCATAGAAACAGAATGGTGGATCAATGGAATCGAACAGAAGACCCAGAAATAAACCCACACACTTACGGACACCTGATTTTTGACAAAGATGCCAAAACCATACAATGGAAAAAAGATAGCATCTTCAACAAATGGTGCTGGTCCAACTGGATGTCTACATGTAGAAAAATGAAAATAGATCCATA
Source organism: Psammomys obesus (assembly GCF_907164565.1). Taxonomy (NCBI): domain Eukaryota; kingdom Metazoa; phylum Chordata; class Mammalia; order Rodentia; family Muridae; genus Psammomys; species Psammomys obesus. The sequence continues at coordinate 52,651,493 of NW_026587216.1, read as the reverse complement.
CTTATCACCCTGCACAAAACTGAAGTCCAAGTGGATCAAAGACCTCAACATAAAACCAGACACATTAAATCGGCTAGAAAAAAAAGTGGGGAATACCCTAGAACTCATTGGTACAGGAGAAAACTTCCTGAACAGAACACCAACAGCACAGGCTCTAAGAGCAACAATCAATAAATGGGACCTCATGAAATTGAAAAGCTTCTGTAAAGCAAAGGACACTGTCATCAAAACAAAGCGACTGCCTACAGATTGGGAAAGAATCATCACCAACCCTCTATCTGACAGAGGACTCATATCCAATATATATAAAGAACTAAACAAGCTGAAAAGCAACAAACCAAGTAATCCACTTAAAAAATGGGGAACAGAGCTAAAGAGAGAATTCTCTGCAGAGGAATATCGAATGGCAGAGAAGCACTTAAAGAAATGCTCAACCTCATTAGCCATTAGGGAAATGCAAATCAAAACAACCCTGAGATTTCACCTTACACCCATCAGAATGGCCAAGATGAAAATCTCAAGGGACAACACATGCTGGAGAGGTTGTGGAGAAAGGGGAACGCTTCTCCACTGCTGGTGGGAATGTAAACTGGTACAACCACTCTGGAAATCAATCTGGCGCTTTCTCAGACAACTAGGAATAGCGCTTCCTCAAGATCCAGCCATACCACTCCTAGGCATATACCCAAAAGAGGCGCAAGTACACAACAAGGACATTTGTTCAACCATGTTTGTAGCAGCTTTATTTGTAATAGCCAGAAGCTGGAAACAACCCAGATGCCCCTCAACTGAAGAATGGATGCAGAAACTGTGGTACATCTATACAATGGAGTATTACTCAGCAATGAAAAATAAGGAAATCATGAAATTTGCAGGTAAATGGTGGGACCTGGAAAGGATCATCCTGAGTGAGTTGACCCAGAAGCAAAAAGACACTCACGGTATATACTCACTCATATAAACATACAATATAGAATAAACCCACTAAAAGCTGTACATCTAAACAAACTAGGCAAAAGAGAGGACCCTAACTAAAATGTTCAATCCCCATCCTGAAAGGCAAAGAGGATGGACATCAGAAGAAAACGAAAATAGGAAACAACCTCGGAACCTGCTACAGAGGGCCTCTGAAAGCCAGAAGAAAACAGGAAACCACCTTGAAACCTGCCACAGAGGGCCTCTGAAAGCTTCTGCAGTATAGACTGTCAAAGCAGATGCTGAGCCTGATGGCCAACTGATGGGCAGAGTGAATGGAATTTTATGTAAGAAGTGGGAAATAGTAAGAGCTGGAGGGAACGGGAACTCCACAAGCAGAGCAACAGAACAAGATAATTTGAACACAGGGAATCCCAGAGACTCATACTCCAACCAAGGACTATTTGTGGAGATGACCTGGAACCCCTGCACAGGTGTAGCCCATGGCAGTTCAGTGTCCAAGTGGGTTCCATAGTAATGGGAACAGGGACTGCCTCTGACATAATCTGATTGGCCTGCTCTTTGATCACTTCCCCCTGGGGGGGGAGCAGCCTTACCAGGCCACAGTAGAGGACAATGCAGCCACTTTTGATGAGAACTGATAGACTAAGATCAGAAAGAAGGAGAGGAGGACCTCCCCTATCAGTGGACTTGGGGAGTGGCATGCATGCAGAAAGGGGAGGGAGGGTGGGATCGGCAGGGGAGGAGGGAGGGGCTTATGGGGGGATACAAAATGAATAAAGTGTAATTAATAAAAAATAAATAAAAGATTTAAAAAAAATAAAATAAAATAAAATAAAAAAATTAACTAAAATTATCTTTCCAATTACTAATTACCATATACAATGATTTCAAATAAAGAACCAGGTTGCCATTAAAAAAAAAAAAATAGAATGGAGATGTCTCAATTCACTAAGAAGATAAATAGGCCCAAATCATAGCCTCAAAATAGCAAAACAGGAAATAAAAAGAGGAGATAGTGGCAAATGTGAAAAGCAAGGAGCAAATAGCACAAAACAGCCCCACCACCTCTGTTGTATAGTCTTGACTCCTGGAAAATAGCAAAGTTACTTTGCTTTCTGTTATGTATGGAAGCAAGGATAAGTAAGCAGACATTTGGAATTCAGTCAAACCAAGAGAAAGAAACAAAGTCACACTTACAATATACAGTATGGAGCAGGTGTAGGTCGCTTGAAAATGGAATCTGCCAAGCTGAAGTAGGGAGAAAGAGTAGAGGGAAGCGACTTAAACCAAACAAGCACATGAGTGAAGATCAGAGTACTACTTTTCAGATTATTTCTAAAGTTTATATTAACAAACAGTAAACAATTCTACCTCTCCTACCTACTGAGGACACAAAGCCTCAAGTCTGTACTAGATGATATTTTCTTGTTAAGTCAGGCCATATACCTATGAATAGTATCTTCCTTGATTTATCTATTGGCCTTTGAGGGAGAGTTTGTCTCCTTCGAGACCATGCAGTACAATACTAAGATAATATGCTTCCTGGTCACTTATTCAAATGCCCAACTCAACTGAATAAGTGTCATCTATTAATAAAAGAAACCAGTGTTTCAGTGTACCGAGAACAACTCTATGGGATGTTAAATGCTTTGCTATCTTGGAACTTTCAGTTCAGGTCACAGTGACCTGGTTTTTTTTATTTTTTTAATATTAATTACAGTTTATTCACTTTGTATCCCAGCTGTAGCCCCTCCCTTGTCCTCGCAACCTTCCTAATCCCATCCTCTCTCCCTCATCTCCCCCCATGCTCCTCTCTAAATCCACTGATAAGGGATCCCCTTCCCTCTGACCCCAGCCTATCAGGTCTCATCAGGACTGGCTGCATCATCTTCCTCTATGACTGGTAAGGCTGCTCCCCACCCAAGGAATGGTGATCAAAGAGCCACACACTGAGTTCATGTCAGAGACAGCCCCTGTTCCCCTTACTAAGACACCTACTTGGATACTGAGCTGCCATTGGTTACATCTGTGCAGGGGTTCTAGGTTAGTTCCATGGTCCTTGGTTGGAGTATTAGTCTCAGAAAAAGACCCTGGTGCCCAGATACTTTAGTTCTGTTGCTCTCCTTGTGGAGATCCTGTCCCCTCCAGGTCTTACTATCTCCCCCTTATTTCATAAGATTTCCTGCACTCTGCCCAGAGTTTGGCTGTTAGTCTCAGCATCTACTTTGATACCCTGCTGCATAGAATCTTTCAGAGACCCTCTGTTGTAGGCTCCTGTCCTGTTCCCTGGATTCTCCTTCTTCTGATGTCTGTCCTGATTTGTCTTTACTTCTGTGTTAGTGACAAGTTCTTAGTCATCATAAGACGCAGCTGAACATTTCATCAATGACCCAACACTGCAAGTTTTCTCTTATTTGAATGTACTTCAGTGTCAAAGAATCCAAAATAAAATGCTTCCTTAAGTGTGATGCTGCTCAGAGCCCTAAATATTAGTTTCATACCTGCATATCCTAGCTACAGTTGCAGTAAGCTTTAGAACTATCAGATCAAATGTACCCTGATCTATGAGATTTAGCTTCTGAAGCATCTTTATTATGACCAAATGCAGTCTGGCATTCTTTTTTTGTTAAATGACAAATTTCTTTTATTTATTTGAGTGTATGTGAACACTAATCATGAGTTGTACAGTTTTCTCTGGTTTTAGATACAGTTGTATGAAATTGCAAGCTCTGACTCAGCAATCTAATATAATGAATGTATACCATATATAGTTCAAGTAAAATTTTATGACTTCATATTTCTTTTTAATGTTTTTTATTTTTATATTAATTACAGTTTATTCATTTTGTATCCCAGCTGTAGCCCCCTCTCTCATTCCTTCCTAATCCTACCCTCTCTCCTTCATCTCCTCCCATGTCCCTCTCCAAGTCTACTGATAGGAGAGGTCCTCCTCTTCTCCTAGTCTATCAAGTCTCATCAGGACTGACTCATTGTCCTCCTATGTGCCTGGTAAGGCTGCTCCCCCACCAGGGATAGAGGATCAAAGAGCCAGCCACTGGGTTCATGTCTGAGATAGTGCCTGTTCCTCTTACAAGGAAACCCACTTGGATACTGAGCTGCCATGGTCTATGTCTGAGCAGGGGTTCTTCATTATCCATGAATGGTCCTTGATTGGAGTATCAGTCTCAGAAAAGACCTCTGTGCCTAGATTCTTTGGTTCTGTTGCTCTCCTTGTGGAGCTCCTGACCCCTCCAGGTCTTTCTCTTGCCCCCTTCTTTCCTAAGATCCCCTGCACACTGCCCAAAGTTTGTTATGAGTCTCAGCATCTGCTTTTAAACACTGCTGGGTAGAGTCTTTCAGAGGCCCTCTGTGGTAAGGTCTTGTCCTGTTTCCTGTTTTCTCCTTCTTCCAATGTCCATCCCATTTGTCTTTCTGAGTAAGGATTGATCATCTTACCCAGGGCCCTCTTTCTTGTTTAGCTTCTTTATGTGTACAGATATTCATATGTTTGTCCTATATTATATGTATAATATCCATGTATAAGTGAATATATACTGTGTGTGTCTTTCTGCTTCTAAGATATCTCACTCAGGATGATCTTTTCTAGATCCTACTATTTGCCTGCAAATTTCATGATTTCCTTGTTTTTAATTGCTGAGTAGTATTCCTTTGTATCACAGTTAATTTAAGTGTTAATTTTAAGGTAACTAAGGGAACTACTGTACAGGAACTCTTTGTATTGCATATGTATTTAATGAGTCTAAAATAATTTAGAAATTATTCTAAATTAAATGTTTTAAAAACTGCTTTTCCAGAGTTTAAGCATGGTGGCTCCTGCTGATGAACATAACACAGGACAGGAGGATTGCCACATATTCAAGGCTGGTCTGAACTATGTGATGAGTTTCAGGCACATGTGGGCTACGCTGTCAGACCCAGACTTAAAAGCAAACAAAGAAGGAGATGTTTTTAAGGAAAAAGCAGGCATTGGTAGTACTACCCAACACATGGGAGGCTAATGTAGAGGGCTAAAGAGTTCAAGCCTGTGTGACACAATGGAACACTATCTCAAAACCCTTAAAGTAGCCTTCTAAAATTGAAGAGGCATACAGCTCTCACTTTAGATGAAAAGCTAGAAATAATCAAGCTCAGAGAGGAAAATGTGTAGAAAACAGAGACAGGCAGAAGACTTGATCTATTGAAACAGAACTTGTGAGTGAGAAGTATTTGAAAGAAACAAATTTCTACTCCAATGAGTGCACAAACACAGCCCAAGGACAGAACTGGCAAAAAAAGTTTTACAGGTCTCCTTGATGGAAGATCAAACCAGCAGTAGTATTCTTTTCAACTGAAGCCTAATCCAGAAAAGGCCCTGACCCTTTAACTCTATACAGCCCTAGAGAGGTGGGGAAGCTGTATAAGAAAAGATGGAAGCTAGCAAAGATAGTTTTTTTTTAAACCTCTATAACATAAAAGTTCACAGTGAAACAGGAAGTGCTGAAATAGAAACTACAGCAGGCTACTCACAGTGAGCTAAGATACCTAATGAAATGGGCTATGCTAAACACCAGATTTTCAGTGTGCTTAAAACTGGGACTTTTCATAGATAAAGAAACTAAGGCTTCAGAGCTTCAAAAATTGTGTTGAGGGTCACAAAAGGCCAAGGTAGCCGGAATCTTAATTTGAAACCAATGCCTAAGTTCCACTAGAAAAAGTTCAAGAGTTATATTAAATTTCTTCTGCCCATGCTCTGGAAAAGGGACTAAGAGACCTAGAAGATAGTATTTGCTTACTGCATGACTTCTGATACCTATGACCACTTTTGAAAACTGTTTTTCAGAAAAAAAAAAAAAAAAAAGGATTCCTTTCAATGCATCAACTCTGGATGGAAATTTACCTAGAGTGCAGATGGACTGATGTCTTTAGTTCTTCTAACATGTCATTACAAGCCCATGGCCAGGAGTTATCAAGCCACAATTTTATTATATTCAAATAACAATTTTTACTTTTTATATTTCAGATGTTAATATAAAAGAAATACAAAATTTATAAACTATGGCTTCTATATATATATATATAGGAATGCGTCTGAAAAATAAAGGCAGAGAAACCGATAACTTTCTGGAAATGGTTCACCAATTCTTCATGTAACTGAATATCTGTGATTTGTTGGAGAAGTTCAAAATATCAGCATTAACAGCACTTCATTCATCAAAAAATAATTTTAATTCCAACCCATATAGTTGACTTTGGTCAAGTCAAGATTCCATGGAGGAAGTAATTATTGATGCAGCGGCAATGGCAACAGAAATAGAATTAGAAATGTGGTGTGAACATGTGGCTGAGTTATTATACTATCAAGATGAAACTGTAACAGACAGAGAATGCTTTTAGAAATGAACAAAAGAAATGATCCTTTGAGGTGGAATGTGGTGGAGAAATGCTGTGAACATTGTTGAAAGGTTAGAAGTTTTCAGAAATTTCTGTCTTAGTTGACAAAGTCGTAGCTGGAGTTGAGAGTGCTGACTGTAAGCCTAAGAGCAGCTCTACTGTGTGCAAAATGCCAGCAAAGAGCCACGAGGGGATCCGTCACCCAGTACAGCAGGCTGCCTTCCTGCCTTATGTTAACTAAACGCACCAGCTCCCAGCTATTCAGCCAATAACTACCTACATCAAGGCAGTCCTCTCCATCAAAGTGATTAGGGATCATTGAAGACCCAGATTACTACATGTCGGGCAATAAAATATGTTTTCAATTAAGTTATGCACATTTTTTCTAAACATAATGTCATTGCACATTTGTTAGGCTACTATTTTCAGGGTTTGAGTATGAAAGGTCCCCCATAGGTTCATTTGGTAAGAACTTTTTCTATAGTTGATGGCACTGTTTTGCAAGGTTCAGGAATTCTTCGGAGGTGGACCTTTGCTGGAGAAAATGAGTCACTGAAAACAGTTTTCTCTCCATTCTTTACTTCCTGATGAAGCGTCACCAGCCTCTTCATACTCCTGCTCCTGTGCCTTCAGTGCTAGGATGTACTGCGTCCTGAAGCTGTGGGCCAAAATGAGACCTTACTCTCCTACATTCCTAGTCATAATTTGGTTACGGTAACAAAAGTAACTAATATAGCCATTAATCATAATGTAACTTTTACATGCTTAGGGAATCTAAAAGCTTTCTATAGCATGATATTGTGACAACTACTTTTACTATAGTTGTCTGGGGAAAAACCACAACTCTCTCTCTCCCCAACCCCACCTCCCACACACATACACACACACACAGACACAGAGACAGACACCCCCTACATGTGGACACACACATATATTTATATTAAATTTTTTCTATATTTTCTTAAATTTTGCTATGAACAGGTAGAAATAATAAAAAATGTTATTTAAAAAAGAAGTAAAAATAAGTCCTGGTGCTCCCTAATACTTCTCAGGATCCTGATGTACATATCTACCAGCTCCCAGTAAGGCATTCATTAACATTCATACAAAACCTTCATGTAATCTCAGAATTAATTTGGTTAGAGGTAAGCTATTTTTTCAAGACCTGAAATAACAATCCTATTGCATGAATATGGGAGTAAACTATCTGAAAACTGGTAGCACAAACAAAACTGAATATTAAAACAAAAAACTTAGATAAAATTAATATGAGATGTTTAACTATATACATAATTATATCTTGCTTCTTAATAAATAAGTCACAGTTGGAATTAGGCCACAGACATAGTAAAAGTTATATTTACACCCAAACTAAACTTTTAAATGTTTGCTTTTTATGCTGTACCTAATATTAATAAAATTTCAAAATATCCCACAGATTTTACTCTTTAGTTTCTTTCCTGCTGTATTGGTATAAGTACTCTCACAATGAGTGTGACATTAGAAATGTTAGGTCTGACAGTTCCTGCTCCACCAACTCCTGTTCTCCCCCTAGAACTATCTTATGTTCATATTGCATCAGTGAAAGCTGTAACCAAAACACAAGATACCTTAGCTGTCTAGTCTCTATACCATGCCCATTCCCCTAGGGACACAAAAGATTTCCAGGCCCTAGAACTTTAGACAATATCAGTTATCTAGTCCAGGATATAAGTTCAGCCTGTACACACAGGTAGCTGATGGGAAAAGATGAAACAAGGAAAGATTTTTCATATCAGGTACTCAAGAATCTAAGAACTGAAATATCAAAAAAGAGAGATGAGCTTTAACGAACATGAAAAACAGGTTAGCCCAGAGACTTGCCTTCAAATTCAGGTTCTTCAACATTCTAAAGACTACAACTACTTTATCCTCAGGGTCTGTCTTAAGACCAATTTAATTTAGGAATGAAGAGGATACCGGCCAAAAATATGTCTAACCATTCATGCCTAAAATTATTTGAGCATGCACAAAGAAAGCCTTGATTCCCCATGAAAGAAACACAATAAAATACTAATGCCAGGGAGAATTCACTTATTCAAAGAATAAATGAAAATTGCATACAGATTAATAGAATTCTGGGGCTGGACCTTAGAGATCAATTATAGCAAGACCTTCGTTTTCTGATGAGGCCACTGAAACCCAGAAAAGCTGTATTATGGAGAGTATAATAATCTCCTAAATCCCAAAACACTGAAGCCAGAAGTAAGGTGAAAATTTTAAAGAAAGTTTTGGGACCAAGATAATGACTGGAAATTTTATACATGGATACATTAGTTTAATTGAACTCATAACCTTGCAGATGTCTTAGAAAATAAAAGTTTGACAGCTGTAAACTGTATTATTAAGGAAGTTGATAATTTTGTGGGATTGATATTGTAGCAGTCAATGGACTTTAGAATAGGGCTCAGAAGATGTATATGTTCCATTTCACTAGCCCTACATCATGGCCCTAGACAAAATATCGAAACTGTTCGGGGTCCCCGGCTGTGAGACACTGCGGAGGAAATGTAGTCCCCAACACCAAAACTTCCATTCAATACTCTGGATTGTGCTCAAGGCAGATCTTCTGAATGTTTTATTATCAATATCAGAGAGTTTCTATGCTTGGTTCTTTGCAGTACTTCTTATGAGCCAAATGCAAGCAGAAGTCCCTCTGATCGTTTTCACTGCCACTGCTTCCTATCAAGTTTGCCTTAGGACCCATGTGATGGACATTAAAATGAGGCACAATGGAAAGCTCCTAGTGATAAAATTCTAACAAAAATGATTTAAAAAGTATCTCAGAAGAATCAGATAACAACAAAGCTACAGTCACTGTTTACCCCTATGAACAATGAACTTTTACATTAAAGAACTGTTTCAATAAAGCTTATGAAAAAAAACACCTATGACTAAAGATTAAATATGAAGGTTTTAGAATTCTGTCCCCAATTAACAGCAGAAAGGGGCAGTTTCTTATCAGCACATTCAGCAAGCAAGGTTCTGTTCAGTGGCTCTTCAAATGACTGATTAAAGCATTTCCTAAAAATAAAAAAAAAATGCTTTAATTCTGCTTAGATTACAGAATCTTATCAAGCCACAGAGGAAGATTTTTAATTATTTCCTGAAACCCAGTGATGAAATACTTTGCAAGAGGATTTGAGAGAGTTGACAGCGCCAAATGCCCCACCCTCCTTTCTTCATTCCTTTCAGACTAAACTAACAATGCATTTTCAACAGTGCCTCCTACTCCAGAAACAGACGTCTGTAGCCCCTGCCACTCATTCATAGCTTTAGTTTAGGTCAGAAGAAATGATTTTTTTCTAAGACTTTTGGAAAGACCAAAAATATACACTTATACCATTCATACAAAGAATGAGCATTATTTAAATTATTACAATATTGAACCATTTGGAAAGCTAATAATTGGAAAAGTAGTGAAGGACTTGCTATCAATTTTCCCCTGTATCTCTGACTGTTCCATGCCAGAAACATGTTTTATAGTTTCCAATCACCACCTTTTTATTTCCTAAATCATCTACTCATATATTCACAATAACTCTTTTCCTATATCCTCTGACATTTGAAGCTGTAAATTTCAAAGTTGATGTAAGCCCTTTTTAGTCATTACCTTAAATGATCTCAACATGTGGCCACAGTGCTCCACATTGCCTGCAAGACCCGAACGCCATCACTGGCTTCCGAAAAGGGAAATTATAATGGCCTTAGGAACTGTCCACTTCACAACGAAACTGAAAATGAGATCAAGCACTTGTATCCTTCTGTTTGGTTGTCAACAGGGATGAATAGGATTTGTTCTTTTCATAGGAATTTTGACATTTATGAGGACTTGTGCTCCAGGTGACAGAGAATGTGAATTAAAGTGGCATGAATAGTAACAGCATTATAGTATGCCACATATCAAGATTCCTTGAAGCACAAGTTTCAGAATTCATTAATTTAGCTTTTTAAAAATGTCAAGGATCTATCTATGCTGGCTTTCCTACTGCTTTGCTTTCTGCTTCTCACCTCAAAATGACCCAAACATCTTCTGCTTCTTGCCTTCAATGGATGAAAAAAGACTTTTACTTCATGAATGACTCCCTGGAGTTAAGCATCATGTGTGGAGCTCCACCTTCCTTGCTTTTACAGTATAAATCTGAAAAAAAAAAGTCAGTTTTCTTTAGAAAGAATGAACTTACAGCAGCCAGTCAGCAACACTGGCAGCTGAGACTCCTCCTTCTCCCATTACTTTGCCTGCTTTTGGCTTAGCTGCATATGTAAAGAAATTTCCTGACAGATGTACAGGACGTCTGTATATAGGAGAGGTGCCCAGGCACCTAACGTGTTTTTTCTCCCATTTTCAAACAAGGAATCATAGGAAAGATACTGAAAACCCTGACATAGAGTCTCACTGTGTAGTCATGGTCTGGAGTTTACGATGTAGACCAGGCTGCCCTTGAACTCACCAAGGTCTCCTGCCTCTGCCCACAAGTACTAAATGAATAAAGGAGTGCACGATCACACCCTACTTGAAAATTTCTTAATCATTGTTTGAGACCTATCTTAAAGGAAAAACAACAAACAAACACCAATTCTGGCTTTCTGACACTTTTCAGGCACTCAAGATGTTGAAGCAAGAATGTAGTGGGTCCTCCAGAGTGAAAGTCCAGATTTCAGCGGGTCTTCTGGCAGGAGTTGCAATCAACTGTGCTGACAGTACAGGAGCCAAAATTTGTATATCATCTCTGTGAAGGGAAGCAAGGGACAGCTGGGTAGACTTTCTGCTGCTGGTGTGGGCGACAAGGTGATGGCCACTGTTAAGAAAGGCAAGCCAGAACTAAGGAAAAGGGTCCATTTGTTTTTCAGCAGTGGTAATTTGACTAAGAGAGTTATTTTGAAGAAAAGATGGGGTGTTTCTTTATTTTGAAGATAAGTCAGGGTCATAGTAAACAGTAAAGGAGAGATGAAAGGTTCTGCTATTACAGTGTGCAGACTTGTGCAGGATTGCATCCAATGCAGGCAACATTGCATGGTTCTCCAGGATATCTGTAAAATATATTCATTAAAAAAGAAAAAAGAAAAAAGAAATATTTCGAGAACACATCATTATGTTCACTTATCATAGTCCTAAAATGAGTACACATTTTATTTTATTATGTATCTGTTCGTATAAATGTCAGTAGTATAGACTTTTGAAAAACAATATTCAGGTTTTTAATTGTTCTTAATGTTCTACTCTTTTTTAATTTTTATTAACTGTTTATTACAATTTATTCACAGTATCCCTGCTATGGTCCCTCCCTCAACTCCTCCCAATCCTCCCTCCTTCCCTTCTCTCCCTATGCGCCTCCCCTAGACCACCTAGAGAGGTCCTTCTCCCCTTCTATCTGACCCTAGCCTATCAAGTCTCATCAGGACTGGCTGCATTGTCTTCCTCTGTGGCCTGGCAAGGCTGCAGCCCCAAGGGAAACGTGGTCAGAGAGCCTGCCACTGAGTTCATGCCAGAGAGAGCCCCTGCTTGCCTTACTAGGGAACATACTTTGAGACAGAGTCTATGGGCTACATCTGAACAGGGGTTTTAGGTTCTCTCTAGGCATGGTCCTTGGTTGGGCTATCAGTCTCTCCAGGGCCCCCAGGGCCCAGTTTATTTGGCACTTTGTTGGTCTCTTTTTGGAACTCTTGTCCCCTCCAAGTCTTACTATTTCCCTCTTCTTCCATAAGATTCCCTACACTCTCCCCAAAGTTTGGCTATGAGTCTCAGCCTCTGCTTCGATACCTCTATAAGTAGAGTCTTTCAGTAGAGGCTCCTATCCTGGTCCCTGTCTTCTCCTGCTTCTGACGTCTATCACTTTTGAGGACTGAGCATCTTCCCTAGAGTGTTTCTTGTTGTTTAGCTTCTAGGATTATAGATTTAGATTTTAGTATGTTTATCCTATATTATATGTCTACTCTTTTTTTTTAAGATTTATTTTATGTATCATTGCTCTTCATGTGCACCTGCTTGCCAGAAGAGGACATTAGATCACATTATAGATGGTTGTAAGCCACAATGTAGTTGCTGGGAATTGAAATTAGGACCTCTGCAAGAGCAGTTAGTGCTCTTAACCTCTGAGCCATCTCTCCAGCCCTAATGTTCTACTTTTTAATGGCAAAGACCAAAAGAAAAGGAACAAACATAGGCTAAAATTTGAGATAACAAAACATTAATGGAAAATGCTAACTCAAAAATGAACCTTGAGATCAATTCAGAGCCCTATGCAGCAGGTGTAAACAGTAGGGGAACTGAAAACTGAAGTTGAGATATGGACAACAGGAAACACAAAGGTGAGACAAAATTCAGAACTTTATTCTGAGATAAGACGAAGGTTGAATCAACATTCCTAAACGAAAGAGGAAAACATGTGAGGTCTATGCCACAGAAACAGATGTGTCATCAAGTTCCAACAGTACAGGACATGCCTGCAAAGACTTCTCATTGTTAAAATGACAAGGATAAGACCTAGGGAGATGGATCAGTATGTAAAAGCATTTTTAAATATTATTTATTACATATACAGTGCTCTGTTTACATCAACCTGCACCCCAGAAGAGGGCACCAGATCTCATTATAGATGGTTATGAGCCACCATGTGGTTGCTGGGAATTGAACTCAGGACTTTTAGGAAGAACAGCCAGTACTCCTAATCTCTGAGCCATGGCTCTAGCCCTGTAAAAGCATTTTCTATGTAAACCTGATGACCAAAGCTCTTATTCCAGGAGCCACATAAAAGCTGGATTCAACTGCTCACAGTCTAAAATCCCAAAGAGCGTACAAGGACATGGGAGATGGAGATGAGACAATGACTGGATTGCTGACCAGGTTGTCTGTAATATGCAGCAATAAACAAGAGACTGTTTCAAACAACGTGAAAGATGAGGCCTTGCATCAGAGGTTGTCCTGATTTCCATATGTGTCGTGGCATGTGCCTGTGTCAATACACAGGAGCACACACATATTTACACATGGATGTGCATGCATACGTGTGCATGCACGCACACACACACACAGAGACACACATACACAGAGAGAGAAGGGGAGAGGGAGAGAATACCTTGTTAAGTCCACACCAAGCACAAATGAAACTCAATTGTAGATTAATGAAACAGTCCAATGAATTAAAATATACCACAAATTAAAACATACTACAAGTAACTTAAAACATATTAAAAATTATACCTACATATACCAAATGAACTCAATGATATTGCCAGATAAATAATATTGGGCACACTACATTGAAGTTCCATATCTGGGTATCCACAATAAAAGAAAATTTTAATGGCTGAATAATCATTCAGACTTTATACATAAACATGCACGGTGGCATTGTTCATACTAGCCAAAAAGTGGGGGAAAATAACCATCAACTTGGAGAATGGATGAACTAAGTGTGATAAATCTACACAATTAAAGGCAATAAACTTGTAAGCATTTTGCTAAGCGAATAGACCTGCAACCAGAAGACTGCATACTGGGTAAATCTGTTTATGAAATCTCACAGAAGGTAACGGTGGCAAACGTTGAAAGCAGGAGCAGAAATTAACTGCAAATGAGCTTCACAGGACCTGCATGAGTGGATGGAATTGTTCTAAAACTCAGTTTGTAACACGTGCACAAATTTACATGTCTGCTAAAAGCGTCAAGCCATATGCTATATTTACTATGAGCTAATTGTACGGCATATAAATTATAACTTGGTCAAACCACCCCTTATCCTCCCATGGAAAAGATGGCTCGAATTCCACATTGACTCTTCTTCTTCCTTTGCTATCTCTTTTTTTTTTAATCCTTTTTTCTCTCCTCTTTTCAGTTGTTTGATTTTAGAAACATCCTAAACATTATGAGAAGTCCCAGGAGTGAGGACTGGACTACATAGAGAGATTCTAATTAACACTTCAGTTAGATGATCAACTGAGAACCAGAATCACCTGGCAGAACCTTGAGTAAAGTAGCCTCCTGATAATTCCTGCCAAGATGAGAGAGGGTTCAAACAACACAGAACAGAACCAAGACATTTTTGCAATATCCTGTCTGAATTATTTTTTTCCTTTTTTATTTTTATTAATTACAGTTTATTCACTTTGTATCCCCACTGTGGCTCCCTCCTCCTACCCTCCCAATCCCACCTTTCCCTCCCTTTTCCACCCATGTCCCTCCCTAAGTCCACTGATAGGGGAGGTCCTCCTCTCCTTCCTTCTGATCGTAGTCTATCAATTCTTGACTCACAGAGACAATGTTACTTAAGCTTCAAAGTTTTGAAGTAATTCAAAACAACAGTAGACAACTAACACTGGAAATGACAAAACCACCACACAGGATGCAAAATGATAACTATGACTAGTGATAATGTAATGCCAAGTTCACGGGACCCTCAGAGAACACCAGGAGAGGACTCGATGCAATTGCAAGAGAGCTTTATTACAAGAGCGATTGAACTCCGGACCCAAGTCTCTCTGACACAGCAGTAGAGAAGTGGGGACCCCGAGCTCTGAGTGAACAAGATTTTTAAAGGGAAAGTCTGTGATCAAGGGGTTTCCAAGGCAGCAAGCAGGGGGGCACAAGCCTTGGCGTTATAGAATTGGATGAAGTTTAGCAGGGCGGGGTGACCTTTTCTGAGGCATATAATCACAATGGCAATTTTTCTAAACCATATCTGAAACATTGGGGAGAATTTTCCCACCTGATTCTCAATCGATTCCCATTGATTATTGCCAGGGAGTTTGTCCCTATTTTCTATGAAGCATTTATTCTGTTATATTTCCTGGAGGCTGTTGCTAGGAGAGTTAACGTTGTTTTCTGCCAGGTGTACATTCTGTGATATTTCCTGGTACCTGAATTCAGTTCTCAGTCAAGATCTTTATTTCAAAATGGAGTTATATTCAGGCTAACTTAAACTCTTCAATAACATTTTTAATTAATTTCTTTTTTATTAATTACAGCTTGTTCACTTTGTATCCCAGTTGTAGCCCCCACCTTCATTCCCTCTTATTCCCACCCTTCCTCCCTCATCTCCTCCCATGCCCCTCCCCAAGTCCAGCCTATCAGGTCTCATCAAGAGTGGCTGCATTGTCTTCCTCTGTGGCCCAGCAAGGCTGCTCCCCGCTCAGGGGGAGTTAATCAAAGAGCCATCCACTGAGTTCATGTCAGAGACAGTCCCTGCTCCCATTACCAGGGAACCCACTGGAGACTGAACTGCCATGGGCTACATCTGTGCAGGGGTTCTAGATTATCTCCATGCATAGTCCTTGGTTGGAGTATCAGTCTCAGAAAAGACCCCTGTGCCCAGATCCTTTGGTTCTGCTACTATCCTTGTGGAGCTCCTGTCCACCCTCACTCCCACCCCTGGCCAGGTCCTTCATCTCCCCCTTCTTTCACAAGACTCCCTGTACTCTGCCCTTTTGGCCACAAGTCTCAGCATCTGCTTTTATAACTTTTTTTTAATGGATCTTTGCAGATTTAATCAAAGGTGGAGATCTGCAAATGGAGAATGTCATCTGCAGTGTTGGTAAATTAAAAGTTTGCCAGAAGGTCAGGATAGAAGACATGAATAACATAATGATTACTTTAACAGGAAAATATGTAAATGTTGAATCTTTCAGATTCCAATAATTCCTGAATTTTTTTGATCAAACTGTATACTTTATTTTTTTATTATTTATTACAGTTTATTAACTTTGTATCCTGGCTGTAGCCCCCACTCTCATCCCCTCCCCTTCCTCCCTATGGCCTCTCCTATCTCCTTCCCCTGGTACTGATAGGGGAGGAGGATCGCACCTACTATCTGACCCTAGCCCATCAGTTCTCATCAGAAATGTGTGGATCGTCTTTCTCCGTGGTCTAGTAAGCCCACCTCACCAGCAGAAGATGATCAAAGAACAGGCAACCAAGTCTACGTCAGAGGCAAACCCTGGTCCCCTTACCAGGGAACTCACTTGGAGACTGATCCACCCTTCGGCTACTTCTGAGCAGAGGGTCTTGGTCCTCTCCATGCATTTCCCAAGCTTGGTTGAGCCATCAATCTCTGTTGGGCCCCCTGAGCCCAGGTTTTTTCTCTCTTGGTCTCCTTGCGAAGCTAGGTCACTCTCCCTCTTTTTCCATAAGATTCCTGAACTCTACCCAAAGTTTGCCTGTGACTCTAAGCATCTACTTCAATACCCTCTTTCAGAGGCCCCTGTAGAAGGCTCCTGTCTTGTTCCCTGTCTTTTTCCACTTCCTATGTCTATCCTGTTTGCCCTTCTGAATGAAGATTAAGCCTCTTCCCTAGGGTCCTCCTTGTTGTTAAACTTCTTAAGGACTATAGATTTCAGTATGTTTATCTTATATTACATGGCTAATATCCACTTATAAGAGAGTATAGACCATGTGTGTCTTTCTGCTTCTGGTTATCTCCCTCAGGATGATCTTTTCTAATTCCATCCATTTGCCGGCAAATTTCATGATTTCCTTGTTTTTAATGGCTGAGTAGTATTCCATTGTGTAAATGTACTACAATTTCTATATCCATTCCTCGGTTGAGGGACATTTAGGTTTCCAGATTCTAGCACAGTAGGCAGTGTGTCAGTCTCATAATCTGAAGGACTAGTTATAACTTTAAATAATAACTAGAGAAGTGAGAATATTTAATTGGTAAATGAATCTGTTCTTCTCAATAGACTCCCATAATACATGGAATCAGGAAGTCGATCTGACATGCTAGATGATTGGGCACGAAACATGGTCAAGGAGGATATATGAAGCAGCTTGGTAAGAGTAAGACAGATATAGGAAGCTAAACTTGTTACACAAGCCTCCATAGTTAGCATCACTATTTTGTTACACTAAACAGATTAATAACAAACAGCATACAATCTGATTCAATTATTGTTGGTCAACCATAACAAAATGTTTGAAGAGTCAGTAGTTGTATGCCTCCAAATAATCTCTAGAAATATAGCTGGCACTTAGTGTATTATTTAGACACTTGGATGTGGTAAGTTATTAGAAGTTCTCTTATGCTCATAAGTGATTTAAGAAGTTACAATGTCCTTTTTTATTTCATTGTCCGACTTCTGGCATCCCAACTGCTATGATTTAAAAGTGACATATGTTTGGTCCCTAGCAATCAGCACTCTTTAGAGAGGCTCTAGAATTCTTGGTTATTATAAGTTAGCTGGAGGAGACCCAGAAGCAAGACAGATCATTGGGTATATCCTATCCATGTCCCTTTCCTGTCTCCCTCTCAACCACAAAGTGAACATCACATTACATTCTCCCATTACCAATGGCATTCTACCTAGCCACTGGCTGCAAAGAAAACATTGGACCTCAGAATCGAAGATCCTGAATTTTTCCTTTTAGATTATTTCTGTCAGGTTTTGTCAGAGCTATGCAAAATCCTATCTAATATAATAATTAAATCTTCCAAATTACTTATAGGAAATATCGATGAAATTGAGAGTTATAGTTCTTGCTACACAGTTGATAGGTGAGGTTTCTACCTGTATATTCTATGTAATTCATGAACATGGTGGTATTATTCCCAGTGATTCCTCTATTTCCATAGAGGCAGTTCTGCCATGATCCTTTTGAAACGACTATCAGATATTACTCTACATGGCATTTGTTGTTGTCAGAAACTAATTCATGTTGTGAAGAGTATTTAAATTACATGGATAGGAGAAGAATGTTGACTCCAAGTCTTCCACTAAAGCGAGTGCATATTTGTGCTTTGAGAAGCAAATTAGTAAGGCAGGTAGACAATAAGCAGCTTCGTGCAATGATGCCCTGCTGTTATTAGCCAGACAACTATGAATCAGATTTATCTGATATTGTAATCTTCTGTTCTACTTCCCTGAAGGATTCAAGAGGTGAACAGAAAAGGATGCTGACCTCATGTGAGAATGCACATGTATTTGGAGCTTTACATTTTCGCTGCTGCTTCAAGGGCATCACAACAGAATTGTCATCCAAGGGCACCTATAAAATAGAAAGAATCTTTCTAAGATTTAGTGCAGGCTCTTATCTTTATCTTACCTGTCATTCCTGTCCCTGGAGCTCACTTCATTCCCAGATCACAAGAGGCACTTGATTAACATGTGCTGAACTGAATTTAACTATCAAGTCAAAGAGTCGACACAAAACCTTCACAACACTTTTGTGCAGAGCCTGAGGCTTAAAGGTGTGTCTCCTCCAAGACCCACTATACTTATTACTTTTTCCTCTCACTTTCTGTCTGGTACCTTTTCTGGTACCAGAACTATATATCACAGAACAAAGTACAACTGCAATGTTCCCATAACAACACTGGTTATGTTCAAATCCCTGCTCTGCCACTTGCTAGGAATACCGAAGGCAGATATCAGGATTTTGCCAGCAAAATGAGGACTAAAAATGCCTACTGGGCTGGATTGTTGTCAGGGATAAGCCTATAGATTTATGCAAAGTTATCATTCGTAGGCCTGCATATAGAAAGCAATTGATTGGTGTCTGGGGAATGACAAGCAAATCAGCTGGCACCATGCTGGGCATGCAGCCCAGGACCAAATTTCCTTCCTAGCCTGCATTCTCACAATAAAAGAGAGTGGCTGGAGGGAGCTTTCTTTCCACCAGAACTCAGAGTGCTGTCCAAAGAAAATAACACCTGCCATCCTAAGAATGGTCTGCTTTGCACAGGAACATGGCCATTTCATTTCATGGACAAATAGATATTTTCCTGCTTATTGGGTTTATATTGATGCCAAATAGATCCTGAAAATTCAACAAGATCTCAATTTTCTCAGCAAATTAGGTAGTCTTGCCAATCTTCCCCTAAATTGTCACCAGTCGAATTCAGCAATGCCTCAATGTTTTTTTAAGGAATGTTATTTTAAAGGTTTGAAATGATGTCATCTACCAACTTGTGTTGCAAAAAGATGACAATGGCAGTGACCATGAAAGATCTCCAAAATGTAATTTGGATGTGAACCCTAAATGTCACCGAAAAACTCTACATTATTCTTCAAACTGACCCAAGTTATTGACATTTTGTGTATGCAAGTACTATCAAGCAAAGAAACAAAAGTAAATCAGAGAGAATGGGATGAGTACTCTACATAAATAATGATATATGCTCAACCTGTGGTCTGAAATAAGCAATCTGCTACTTTTGTTTTTTGTGAGATATAACCTTTCACTCAGAACCAAATGCTAAATAATGTGATGTAAGTAGTTAGGCTTGTGGTGGTCTTTGGTCCTGATTAAAATTTTATATGGATATAGAGAAAAAAAAAAAAAAAAGATGAAGTTATCATTTCCAATCCACAAAAAAAAAAAAAAAAAAAAAAAAAAAAAAGGTTTTAAAAGCATGGGAAAGGAAGGAAAATCCCACTGTACGCATATTGAAGGTTTCTTGTTGTGAAGCAATGACATCCAAACTGAAACACTTCCATCTTGGAGTGTGGTTCATTAACATTCAGAAATTGAACAACACACAGGTCTCTGGAAATCCTTTAACCTGACAAGATTCATAAGATTGTCAAAGCTGTAAAAAAAAAAAAAAAAAAAAGAAAGAAAGAAAGAAAAGAGACTCTTCAACCAGCCCAGCTTTCTGGAGAAGACCCTCTAATTTGTATAGCTTCCTGCAAGTAATATGGAGAGCTCCAGACTTGCAGCTTTTGTGAGTCATCACCCATGGTAAATCGCCATTTTTAGTAAGACAGCCATCTATGAGTTGTATGTGTTTCCTTAAGTAACTCGTCGTTCATTCTCCTGTATGTAACCCTAATAAGCTCATTATTTCTTCAAAACTGGACTTTGGTACAATTGTTGCTTTGGTCTATCACTGGTTTCCTGCCTGGAATAACTAGATTTTTGTTCATGCTTCCCCAGGAAAAGTCACATGACACTAATTTTATTAGTATATGACTAAGGCATGTGTTCTAGCCTCCACATCTCTCTTGCCGGCATGTGTGTGTCTTTAGAAAATTATCACTGCCTTTGGTTCTTACTAATCTTTGGGTTGTTTAAAATAGTTTTGCTTAGCAGCATCTCCCATTGCTGTAACCATCTGACACCAGATAAATGACATCTCATCACCGTTGGGCAGTGCCAACGGGAAATGGACTGAAACGGTACTGACATAGGAGATATGTCTTAGGTCATTTGATAGAAAATAGAAAGCATTAAAAATGTTTTACCCTAAAGCAATGTTCTAGCTACAGTCCAAAAAATAATGGACACCTGCAAGGCTATGAATGATAAGACTAATGTCCTAGTCTGTTGCTGTACTATTATTACACCATGAGTAGAAAAACTTGGAGAAGAAAAGGTTTATTTCATTTTATGTTTCTACGTCATAATCAGTCATGGAGGGAAGCCAAGGCAGGAGCTAAGGCAGAGACCATGAAGAAATGCTGACTATTGGACCACTCCCCTAACCTTGACATATAACCACCTCCCCATTAAGCCATATCTTTTCATTTCTATTTATCATGGGGAACTCCTATTAATATTACAAAATAATATATTTTTCCTTTTTACTTTTTAAATTTTTTATTATTAATTATTACAATTTATTCACTTTGTATCCTGGCTGTAGCCCCCTCCCTTGTCTGCTCCCAGTCTCACCTACCCTCCCTATCCTTCACCTATATCCCTCCTCTAGTCCACAGATAGAGAAGGACCTTCTCCTTTTGACTTTTTTAACTAAATCTGAGCACAGGGGTCTTTCCTGAGACTGATACTCCAACCAAGGACTATGCATGGAGATAACCTAAGACCCCTGCACAGATGCAGCCCATGGCAGTTCAGTATCCAAGTGGGTTCCATTGTAATAGGAACAGAGACTGTCTCTGACATGAGCTGATTGGCCTGCTCTTTGATCACCTCCCCCTAAGGGGGGAGCAGCCTTACCAGGCCACAGAAGAAGACAATGCAGCCACTCCTGATGAGACCTAATTGACTAGGATCAGAAGGAAGGAAAAGAAGTCCTCCCCTATCAGTGGACTTAGGGAGGGGCATGCATGCAGAGGGTGGAGGAAGGGAGGGATTGGGACTGGAGGAGGGAGGGAACCACAGGGGAAATACAAAGTGAATAAAGTGTAATTAACGAAGAATTAAAAAAAAACAGCAACAGGAAAAAAATTCCAACACTTAAAAACTCAAGTTCTCTTTTAATATTCAGTTTTTCTTATCTGTGTGTTCTTGCAAACACCAAATTAAGTCACACAGTTTCTGAGTTTAAAAGGAACACCCCAGAGCACAATTGCAATCAGATCAAAGAAAAACCAAAATCTAACAGTTTAAATACCTCAGTGCCCAGTAATAGGGGCTCATTTATTATCTTCCAGTTTTGTCATCTACTTTATTCTGTTTGTCTTAGAGGTTCAGGCCCCAGTTCATATCTTTGGTGTCCATAGTGGTGGTCCCACAGTCTTGGCATCTCCAATATTCTGGGTTTTCCACTGCACCTGAAACTGGACCTTCACCCAATGCCTCCCAGTTCTCTGTGTGTATGCCATTCTTTTTTTCTTTATTAATTACACTTTATTCACTTTATATCCCCTCCCGTCCCAATTACTCCTTTCATCTACCCTCTGCATGCATGCCCCTCCCCAAGTCCACTGATAGGGGAGGACTTCTTTTCCTCCCTTCTGATCCTAGTCAATTAGGTCTCATCAGGAGTGGCTGCATTGTCTTCTTCTGTGGCCTGGTAAGGCTGCTTCCCCTCAGGGGGAGGTAATTAAAGAGCAGGCCATGCTCCTTGATCACTTCCCCCTGAGGGGGGAGCAGCCTTATCAGGCCACAGTAGAGGACAATGCAGCCACTTTTGATGAGAACTGATAGACTAACATCAGAAAGAAGAGGAGAACCTCCCCTATCAGTGGACTTGGGGAGTGGCATGCATGCAGAAAGGGGAGGGAGGGTGGGATCGGGAGGGGAGGAGGGAGGGGTTTATGGGGGAATACAAAATGAATAAAGTGTAATTAATAAAAAAATTTAAAAAAAAGAGCAGGCTAAACAGTTCATGTCAGAGACAGTCCCTGTTCCTATTACAATGGAACCCACTTGGATACTGAACTGCCATGGGCTACATCTGTGCAGGGGTCTTAGGTTATCTCCATGCATAGTCCTTGGTTGGAATAGCAGTCTCAGGAAAGACCCCTGTGCTCAGATTTTTTGGCTCTGTTGCTCTCCTTGTGGAGTTCCTGTCCTCTCCAGATCTTACTGTTTCCCACTTCTTTCATAAGATTCCCTGCACTCTGCCCAAAGGTTACCCATAAGTCTCAGCATCTGCATTGATAGTCTGCAGGGCAGAGCTTTTCAGAGGTTCTCTATGTCAGGCTCCTGACTTGTTCCCTCTTTTTTCCTTCTTCTGATGTCCATCTTCTTTGCCTTTCTGGATAGGAATTGAGCATTTTAGCAAGAGTCCTCCCTCTTGATTAGTTTCTTTAGGTGTACAGATTTTAGTAGGTTTATCCTATATTATATGTCTATATGAGTGAGTATATACCCTGTGCATCTTTCTGCTTCTGGGACAACTCACTCAGGATGATCTTTTCCAGATCCCACCATTTACCTGCAAATTTCATGATTTCCTTGTTTTTTATTGCTGAGTGATATTCCATTTTGTAGATATACCAGGATTTGTGCATCCATTCCTCAACTGAGGGGCATCTGGGCTGTTTCCAGCTTCTGGCTATTACAAATAAGGCTGCTACAAACATGGTTAAGCAAATGTCCTTATTGTGTACTTGAGAATCTTTTAAAGAGGTTGGAAATCAAGTTTTTTCTTTCTTAGAAACTCC
This sequence comes from Psammomys obesus, assembly GCF_907164565.1. Taxonomy (NCBI): domain Eukaryota; kingdom Metazoa; phylum Chordata; class Mammalia; order Rodentia; family Muridae; genus Psammomys; species Psammomys obesus. The sequence continues at coordinate 52,628,336 of NW_026587216.1, read as the reverse complement.
ATACTCAATTACTTATTTCAATTTATTTTATAGTATGTATAAGAATAAAGTTTTTGAGTGACTTCCAATAAAAACATACTTCAAATAAATAAGCCAAAGCATAAAATTAAAGAATTCATAAACCCTATGAGACTACAAAAGTAGGGTTAGGATAAAGAAGAACAAAAAAAATTCCTGAGATGAAAGTCTACTCTCTCTCTTCTGTTCTCTCTCTCTCTGTCTCTCTCTCTCTCTCTCATGCATACACACAAGCATACACACACACACACACACACACACACACACACACACACACTATTTGTGATTCATAATGACACCCTAAATAAGATTCCTCTTGGTAACTTAATGCGATATTTATAAAATTTCACTAGAAAATAAGATTTATATGTAGCATGAATCCTTTGAATGAATCCAAAATTTGTTGAACACTTTCCTTGTTAAGGCCACTAGAATAGGGTCATTAAGAAAAAGGTTATTAAAAGTATCTGTATCTTATTAAAGCTAAATATGTGTGGTAGATTATAAATATTCATGTAGTTAATTTAAATTATAAAGATATGATAAACATTAATTGGTTTAAAAGTCAGTACAATTAGTCTCTAAAAAGTACAGATAAATGTGAGATGTTCAAATTAGTCAGTGTTTCCAAGAGAATATTCAACTACCTTTGTACCTGTAATCACTCATTAGCAGAGCTTGAGTTGGTAGAAGAAAAGCTGTGAGGTCATCCCAAGTGAGGAAAATTCGTAAATGCTGTTGTTCACAATTGTGAGTTTTATAGACAGTGCTTGAAAAACTAAGGGTAGACAATCTGAATACAACATCTGGTTTGAATAAGCATGTGGCAGGGCAGCGCAGACAGTGAAGAAAGATGAGCAGAGACTATGGACAGCAATAAATACATGTTAGCTTGACTGCTACAAAGGACCATTGGATATGGTTTATCAAAAAAGCAACAGAAGGAAAGTATTTTGAGAAATGTATGTGATTGTGAAGAGCTGCCTCATTGGAGATGAGACAGATTTGTTCTTTATAATGCCAAGAGAAGAAATTGATTAAGGTGCATTCTCTCTCTCTCTCTCTCTCTCTCTCTCTCTCTTTCTCTCTCATTTTTTTGAGACAGTGTTTCTTTGTGTAGCCTTGGCTGTCCTGGACTCACTTTGGAGACCAGGCTAGCCTTGAATTCACAGAGATCAGCCTGCCTCTGCCTCCTTGAGTGCTGGGATTAGAAGTGTGCACCACTGTGCCTAGTGGGATTTTTTTTCTCAAAAAATGTGGTTTAGTAGAATTTTCTTGCCCCATATTCCCACCCCTCCCTAGTTTTCCTTCATCCTTCTGCCCCTCTTCTTTCACTCACATGTCATATGTCATTTGCTTTCCACTCTCTTCCTCAGAACCACTTTGTACTCACTTGGTCTCCTTTATAGCTTTTAAGGCTTTACTCAAATTTATATCTATTTATCTGTACAGATATACATTAAAGATAGAAATCAGATATGAAAACATGAGGCTTTTGTGTTTCTGAATGTGAGGTTATTTCACTTATTATACTATCCAGATCCATCCATTTTCTCTGAAAATGTTATCTTCTCTGAACTAAAAAGTGTTTCCTTCTAGTAAAGGCATAATATGAATCTATTCAGGTCCATTATGGTAAAGCAGATAAGGCACCGCTGATATCAGATTATGTGTGCAGCTGTTCCAAATGTCATGCTTTGAGGTTTTGAGAATTTTCAGTGAGGAAAGTTCCCATGATTATCAGCATAATATTTCAGTAATCATCTTCCTTCTACTCACACAATTACAGAGGACACTGAGTCCCCAGACAACACAAAGTCTAGAGCACCTGCACACATCTGAATGTTAACAGTGGAAACTGACTACAGGGCTAAACACAACACAAGCACATGAGGTAAAACTTACCCTTTTCTTTTTATTGGAAAAAGAAACATTTTTATATTCAATTCTGGGCCTGAGTTGGAGGCTGAATTAAAGATGTTTTACACAGAAAAAGTTTAGAAGGAAATTTCTTTTTAATATTTCCTTGTTATAGAACCTGCTGCCATAAGGTTCTGGAGTAGCAGACCCTAGAAGTGTGTATGATTTCCCTCTGCTTTGCTTATGTCACCTGACAGACCAAAGGAACTGTGGCTACCAAAGAAGATCTAGGAGCAGCATGCAATTGGATATTGTGATCTCATAAAACCGTACTTCTGATTGTATAATTTCTTAGAAAATTTTTGGACTACTTGGACTGAATGCAGTCTATTGTGTTACTTTGGATAAAAATTCTAAGAACATATTCTGGTTTTGTTCATGTCAAACATCTATGTAGTGTCTTGAGTTGCATGTATCATTGTTTACATATGGATATTATGGTTTTGATCAATACTGAGTTCCTTTAATATTGTTGGGGATCCATAACCCATTACAATTTGAGAATACAGTGCACAGAAGTGGATTAGAATTATGAAAAGTGTTAAATGAATAACCTTACCAAACTCATTCCATGAGGCCAAGGTCACCTTGATACCTAAACCACACAAAAACCCACAAAAAAGAGAACTTCAGATCTATCTCCCTTATGAACATTGATGTAAAAGTACTCAATAAAATACTCACAAACTAAATCCAAGAACGCATAAAAGATGTCATCCACCATGACCAAGTAGGCTTCGTCCCAGATATGCAGGGATGGTTCAATATATGGAAATCCATCAATATAATCCACCAAACATATTGAAGGAGAAAAGCCACATGATCATCTCCTTAGATGATGATTTGATAAAATCCAACACCCATTCATGTTTAAAGTCTTCATAACACAGTTTAAATGAGGCCGAACATACATCAGAATACTTGGTTTCTGCTGTTTCAGCTGCCTTTGTATTCCTTACCTGTCTTCAGAAGAAACAGAAGGAATTTATGATCCTCAAGGACTACTGCAGTCACAGGAATTCACACTTGGAGCTCCATAGTGTCAGCTCTTGCACTAACTTAAGTCACAAAGTAGATTTTTACACTGATGGGAAGTCTTCTGGATGAAGCTGCTGTGGTGGGGCTAAAATCTCTGTACTGAGAAGGCTGAGATGAGAGGATTTTAATTCAAGAGAGCCTCAGCTGTACAGGAAGTGTGAGTTCATCTTAGGCTCCATAGGGAGACCGTGTCTCTCAAAAATAAAAGTTCCTTTGTCGGAACAGTATTTAGCTCTAGTATGTCATAACTTGATATTTATATTTTCTAAGATTTTTTTTAATGAACTTGGTTTTAAAATCCCATTAAAAAGATACCAAATTGTCTTCTACTTAAAGGTCATTATTTTAAATTTGTCTCAATTTATGTTATCGATATGTATTTGTTTGTTTGTGGCTTAATTTTGCTTTCTTTCTCTGTAGTTGCCAATATTAACAATTAAAGATTACATATTCTGACAAACCTCAGAATAAAATAGAATACAACCCACTTGAATTGTCTCTAAAAGACAACTTATGCTACCAAAACAGCTGAGGTGTTTGGATTTGAAGTGTATGTCAGACATTTAGTTCATAGACTAGATCTAGAGTTCTTGACTAAGGTCAATTAATTTCTACTCACTCACTCGTCAATATCCTTGAGCTGCTATTATACAGTAGGCTTCTGCTGGACATAGAAAGCCAAGATTAAAAATAAGGTTAAAACAGTCCCAGTTCTTATGGACTTAGCAGTGTAAGGGATTTCTGAGTTGGGTTAACATACCTGCTCTATGCATACAACATCTCTGTTCTGGAGCCGTGTATAATTAAACACACAGAAATGCCATAGAAAAACCATATGTAACATCTGGTGAGGACCAGAGGGACTTCCTATAAGCTGCAGGAGTTATATTATAGTTTTAGCACTGAGAGGTTCATTTTCTTTTTTTTCTTTCTTCCTTTCTTCCTTCCTTCCTTTCTTTCTTTCTTTCTTTCTTTCTTTCTTTCTTTCTTTCTTTCTTTCTTTTGTCTTTACTCTTTAATTTTATTAGTGTGACTATCATTTTTATGAGAATTAGTAGCCTTTTTTCCTCTTTGTAAATAAAAATCATAATCCTCTGTGGTTTGGGTAATCATGTTTCTACCAACTTTCAGCAATCCTACATACACTGTGTTCTCTTTGAAGGCAGAAAAGAATCAAAAACTGGATTGATGTTGCAGCTTCGAGGTAGGGAGGGCTCAGCAAATGCAAGCTTGGAGAACAGTCATTTCCTGGAAATTACTGGATTTGAGGTCAGAAAATGAGGACAGGGATTTCTGCAGGGGAAAAAAAATCTGAATAATTTTTGCAAGCCAGAAGTATGTCTAATTCTCACAGTCTTCCAAACAAATACCAGGATGATAAAATATCCAAAAAGAAAATATTGGAAATCTCTGCAATTCTCAGTACCAAAATTAAATGCAACAACTAAGGTGAGGCGAGTAGAGCTGCATATTACTGAATGCTCATCATAGAACCCTCCAGGGCACTGAGCAGATAGAAGGCCCAGAGCCAATACCTGCAGGAGATGCAAGAGAAAAAAAGAAAAAGAGTCAACTGCTACTTAATTGACTCTGGGCACTTCCCTAGCTCCCTCGCCAAGCCATCCTTTAGAAATTCTTTCTGTGTACTGTCTGATCTTCACAATTTTTAAAGACTTTTTAAAAATATCTTATAAACTTTTTCAACTGTATTACTGCTACTTAGTGCTTTGGATTCTTGCTATTTTTCCTTATTTTCTCTTTTTTTCAGGATTTCATGAAATGAGGAGGGCTTGGGTTTTTTTTTTTTTTTTTTTGGGGGGGGGTGTCCTTTAGAACCTGCTGGGAGTGAAATCAACAAAGCGTGTTCACCCATGCTTCATTTTTTTCCCAGCAGGTGTTGTGGCTCAGCAGCTCATCTGGACAGAAATATTACAGGGCTTTGTTGAAGTTGCCATGCTACTTGCCAGATCAATAAATGATTAGAGGACCAAACACGCAGTGAGGGGTTCCAATAACTGAAATGATAAAACAGAAAAACACTTGGACTGCATGTGATGAGCAGCTTTGGCTCCCTGGATTTTTCATAGTGTCTAACTAGTTTTGGAGACTTCTATGTAACCTTTAAAGATTTTTTTTCTTGTTGATGTTCTTTAAATTTCTATATATAGTAAAAGAAAGAAAGATTATTTTTTTCGGCAATCAGTTCAATGATATGAAAAATGAAGAAATTCAATGAGTTCATTTGATCAGTGTTTCTCTGCTCAATCCTTGGATAACTAAAGTTTACTATTTCTGACATAAAAAACATTTAACTGATTTAATCACTTCAACAATAGCTTTCAAATGTCTTATGAACATTTTCATTCTTTATTTCTGAGTGATAACAGAATTTCATCTCCGCTGAAAAAAGAAAGGTGACTTGAACAAAGAAGAAGGAAAAACTTCACCAACAAACCAACTCCACACACGCCAATGCAAAAGTAAAAACAACACAAAAATCTGAAATAGCTTGTCACTTCCAAAATTGCAAACACAATAAATAAAGATAAAAAATTAGTAAAACAAAAAGACTAATGAAAAATAGAAGAACTTACAGAGAAAGAATTTTAAAATGATTATAAATATAGTCAAACAACTAAAAAACAGACATAAATGAAATAAAGACGTCAATATAAGGAATAAAAAATAGAGTTTGAAAAGTTTTTCTTTTATCAAAAATAATTTTTTCACACATAATATATCCTGATTATGGTTTCTCCTCCCTCTACTTCTCCAAGTTCCTCCCCACCTTCCTTTCCATCCAGTTCCAACCTTTTTACCTATCATTAGGAAACAGACAAGTAAAGAATTATAAAATAATAAATAAAATGTAATTAGTACAATATAATGTGATAAAAACTAACACATCAGAGTGGGACAAAACAACCAACAGAAGAAACAGAGCCTAAGAAAAAGCACATGAAAGAGATACAGACACAAAGTCTCACTCATCTGCATCAAGTATCCCATAAAAAAGCTAACTAAAACCCATAAAATGTAGGCATTTTATATCTGTAGGGTAAAAAGATGGGAAATATATACATAATTTAAAAACAATAAGCCTGACAGGACATCATAAGACAAGGAATCTCCAATAATGCCGTTGAGGTTTTTTTGCTGTTGGCCAGCCACCGCCAGGCATCCAGGCTGCCCTTAATAGTAGTTTATTTCCCCAAGTTTCCTTGGAGAAAACTAAACTTTCCTTTGCAAAGGATTATCAACTCTAGATTTCTCCTTGGTTAGGGTTGGGAGTTTGTGTTCACTTCTTTTTTCCAATCTAGGATCCCATAAGTGAAGACGTGGATAGACTCTGTGTATGCTCTCTTCTATCAGGTACAGTGTATCTGGTTTTATGTTGAGGTCTAACCATCTGAAGTTGAGTTTTGTGCAGGGGGATGATAGATCTGTTTGGATCCTTCAACATGTAGCTGTCCAGTTTGACCAGCACCATTTTTGAAGATGCTGTCTTTCTAATGTGTGCTACTGTCTTCTTTATCAAAATTATTCTTATTCTAGACCTTTCAGGTGTAATGTGTTCTAGTATAAGATCTAAGTTTGTTTATGTAGGCACTTAGTGCTATAAATTTGCTTCTTAAAAAAACCTTCATGGTGTCTCACAGTTTGGGACATTTTCATTGTGTATTCATTTTCATTCAGTTCTAAGTCTTTAATTTCAAAGGCTTTGTTTTGGTCTAATGAGATGATCATGTAGTTTTTATCTTTCAGTTTGTTTATATGGTAGATTACATTACCACTTTACATATGTTGAACTATCCCTTCATCTCTTAGATGAAGCCTAGTTGATCATGGTGGAAGATCATTCTAAAGTGTTCTTTAGAATTGTTCGGTGTGCAAGTATTTTATTGAGAATTTTATATTTCTCTTCATTAGGAAAATTGGTCTGTAATTTTCTTTGTTGGATCTCTATATAGTTTGGGTATCAGGATAACTGTAGCCTCAAAAAATGAGTTGATAATGTTGTTTCTTTTTCTATTGAGCAATGTATCCACTTCCATCATATCCTCAAAGCCTGAAGTTCTACTTTTCATCTCTTGTATTCTGTTTACTGTTATTGATTGTGTTTTTATGCTGGTGTCTAGGCATTGAGATTAGGAAGAGTATAATTCTAGGTACTGCTATCTGGTCGTGTCTTTGTTAGGTGGGTTTTTGTTCCTTGATTTCGGTTTTCTCTCTAGTTCTTAGGCAAGTGTGATAGCTGTGTGTTGCCTCATTGGAAATTCTTCTGGAGTCTTGATAGGTGCGGCCACTGGAAGTTCTGGGTAAAACATGTTTCTGGGTATTGGGAGGTGTCTCTTTGGGGTTGTAGGGGCTGACAGAGTGATGAGATTGGGGAACTGGACTTCTAGGAATGGAAGGAGTGGCATCAATCTTTAGTTAGCTTAGTTGCTTCCCTGGCTGGAGTGACCTGTGGATTTCCAGGTTGTGCCTGCTAGAGTCAGAGGGAGGTGGGGCTCAGATAAAGAAATGTTTTGAGGGAGGTGGGTTGGAAGAAAAGATTTGTGTAGTCAATGGAGATGAGTGCAGAACAGGAAAGGGCCCTGCAGCAGCTGTCCTGCTGCAGAGCTGGGGATGGGACTGGGGTATTGGTTGTGGAGGAGAAGGGAAAAGTGGAGATAGCCAGTCAGCATACCTCCTTTCCTGGCAGGAGTGACCTTCAGTTTCCCAGGAAATGCTTCCTGAAGTGGGGTTCTATTTTTCTAGTCATAGTGCCATTTCTCTTTTAAAGGGATTTTAACAACAAAAGTAAATCCTGTGAAGCCCTGCTTACGAGCATGGCTTTGTATGCCGTAGAGGAGACTCTCTACCCCATGCACCCCAGCACGTGGGCATTCTGTACTATAAAGGCAGGCGTGCTTCTACGTTGCAGTGAAGAAAAACTCTAGTGAACAATTTTTTGTGAATGGATTATAATAATTGTCACTTCTGCTGTAATATTAATTTGTCCCCTCGTTAACAGAAAACATGGCACAACACCCTCCCATCTTCACCTATTAAGTAAACATGAAGGCAGAAAGAAGATTTTAGAAAGACAATCCATTTATCAACTTTTGAACAGTGTTCCAACATAGCCAAGTCACAGACTTTTGTGAGGAAAATCCTTTGGGTTTTCACGTCTCACGGGGTATCACAATGTAGAGCATCATGTCATTTCTATATTTCAACGAAACAATTTGGTTGCAAAAGTTGTTTCCACTTTCACCAAAATAATTAGAAATGTCCAACAACTTTAAATTATCTTGTATACCTTAAGACAGATATGGAATTACTATCAGTGTGTTCACTGTCTGATCCATTGTATTTTTTTACAGTTTATTTACTTTACATTCCAAGGGTGTACTCTTTCTCATCTTTTCCTAGTACCTCACCCAGTCCCCTCCTTCCCTCTTTTTCTCACCCTTTCCCCCGAGAAAAGCGGAGCCCCTCTCCCCCTGTATCAATCCTCCCCAGCACATCAAGTCACATCAGGACTGAGCATATCCTCATTCCCTGAGACCAGACGAGGTAGTGCTGCCAGGGGGCACTGATTCAAAAGCAGACAATAGAGACCAAGCTGCCCATCAGCCACTTATGTGTGGGGGACCAATGTCCAGATCATGCATGCTCCTTAGTTGATGCCTCAGTCTCTGTAAGCCCCATAGGACTGAGTTAGTTGTATATGTTGGTCTTATGAGATTCCTGTCCCCTCCAGGTCCTTCCATCTTTCCTCTAACACTTCCAAAGGACCCTTGGAGCTCTTCCCCATGCTTGGCTACAAGTCTCAGCATCTGTCTTGATCAGCTGCTGGCTGGAGCATCCCAGAGGACAGTCAAATTAGGCTCCTGCCCGCAAGCATAGCAGAGCATTATTAATAGTGTCAGGTGCTGGCTCTCTACCATGAAGTGGACCTCAGATTGGGCCAAATATTGGTTGGACATTCCCTCAATCTTTCTTCCATCTTTATACATTCACTTTTCTCAGGCAAGGTAATTTTTGTATCAAAGGTTTTGTCGGTGGGTTGTTTTCTACTAGTCCTGCCTGGCTAGTGGAAAGAACCTAGATAAAGAATTCAGAAATTGTGGTACATTTACTCAATGGAATACTACTTGGCTATTAAAAACAAAGAAATCATGAAATTTGCAGGCAAATAAATGGAACTAGATCATCCAGACCCAGAAATTTGCACATGGTATGCACACTTATAAGTGGATTGATATTAGACCTATAGTACAGGATAACCATACTACAACCCACAGACCCAAAGAAGCTAAGTAAAAAGGAAGGCTAAGTAAAAAGGTGCCAGAATGTCACTCAGAAGGGGAAATAGAATAGACAGCAGAAGTGGATGAAGAGAGGGAACTAGGCAGAAGATGGAATGGGGAGGGAGACAGGGGTGGAGATCAGATGTGGGGAGAACCAGGGAGGGAGGTTAGAGGGCTGGAACAAGAAGGGAATCTGAGGGGGAAAATCTCACTGTCAAGCTGGAGGTCTGTGACAGGGTAGGCTCCTGGGAGGATATGGGTGTGACTCCCAACAGTAGGGCACATGAAGACTGAACTGCTCCATTACTTATAACTATAATTTAAAAAAGATATAAAGCCAAATATTTTCTGTATTGGTATAAATGGTCAAAAGTAAAAAAGAACCCATTTTTTAAATTTTTCTTTTTTATTGTTTTTTAATTTTTTTTATTAATTATACTTTATTCACTTTGTATCCCCCCCCCCATAGCTCCCTTCCCTCCCAATCACTCCCCTTCCCCCTTCTCCAAGCATGCCCCTCTCCAAGTTCACTGATAGGGAAGGTCTTCTTTTCTTTCCTTCTGATCCTAGTCTATCAGGTCTCATCAGGAGTGGCTGCATTGTCTTCCTCTGTGGCCTGGTAAGGCTGCTCCTCCCTCAGGGTGAGGTGATCAAAGAGTAGGCCAATCAGTTCATGTCAGAGGCAGTCCCTGTTCCCATTACTATGGAACCCACTTGGACACTGAACTGCCATGGGCTACATCTGTGCAGGGGTTCTAGGTTATCTCCATGCATGGTACTTGGTTGGAGTATCAGTCTCAGGAAAGACCCCTGTGCTGAATTTTTGGTTCCGTTGCTCTCCTCATTTTTAACTCTATGTGATATTCAGTCTATATGCTAGGTATTCTACTAAACATTCGGAAGGCAATATGTGGAATTAAACGTTAACTATGCACCATGGTCATCTCCAAGACACAGTATTAGTGTCATTGTTTTTATGAACTATTTCTCAAAGAAAAAATTTATCGTTCTACTTTTGTCCATATTAACTCACTGTGACTTCTAAAAAAAACAAACAAATAAATAAACAAAATTATCACACAATTTGTAATTTGGAACAACAGAAATGTCTTTCCTTTTCCTCTTCAAACATCTTCTAACTTCCTGTGGCTCTCAGTGTATGAGACCACATGCCCCAACCGTCTTACTTTTTCTATCTCAGTCCCAAAATGTCTCTACTTTTGCCCAATAAGGATATATTAGATTGTGTTTAAGTCCTACCTGTATCATAAGGGATAAACCATTTCCCCTAAGAGCATCTTTTACCACATAGAGTAAGTCTCAGGGATTGACTTTGTTTTGGTTCGGGTTGGGATCTTGCTACATGGCCCAGGCCAGAGAGCTTCCCGCCTCGGCCTCCACCATAAGAGCTGCTATGGCTGGCACACGCTACCACCAGCAGCTGCCGCTTCTTCGCCTACCACACCATTCTCTATGCCTTTAGTCCTTCCTTCTCTGCTAAGCCTAAGGTTCTCTTCTTTGATCTTTTTCTCTCCTTGACTACCCCTTTTTCCTCTCCCTTGATTCACACAGTTTCAGTTTGCAGAGGCTGTCAAAACACATCACCACCACCTGGGAGGCTGAAAGCCAGGATTAGAGAGACTCAGGTGTTCATAGACATGGCTTCTTCTGAGTCCTCTCTGTGATTTGTTATGGCCCTGTTGCTATGTGTCTGCAGATAGTCTCCCCTTTGGCAGTGCCAGCTTAAACCTGTTTTATAAGTGTCTAGACACAGTGCATTAGGGCCTAAACCTCATGACTTCATTTAACTTAATTACCTCACTATAGACTCTGTCTTCAAATACAATCAATCACATCCTGAAGTTCTAGGGATTAGAACTTTAATCTATAAACTTTGGAAGAATAGAATTGAACTCATAATTCATACAAATATTTCCCATTCTTGAAAAAAATGATGAAGCCTTCCATCTAAAAGTTGACTTTAAATTCCAGCTGAATTAGACATGAAATTCTCATCAGGTGTGCTGTGTCTTCCATTTTGCTCTTGTTCTTGCTATAGGAGAAATGCTGGATTCAAGTTTGAGTAAGCAGTACTACATTTCTAAATGACTGTGGAGATTTGTACTTTGAAAGTGAGAAGAAAGGAATGTAATTTTAGTTTGGAAACACTGCCTCATAATATGGGTATGGTGGTTTGAATGAGAATGGCCTTTATAGGCTCATATATTTGAATGACTGGTTTTCAGTGGGTGGCACTTTGGGAAGTGTTAGGAAGTGTGGCCTTGTTGGAGGAGGTGTGCCAGTGGGGATGCTCTCTCTGCCTCATGGTGTGGACAGGCTCTCAGTTACCACTCTATACCATGCTTGACACGCCCGCCGCAGTGCCCCAGCCATGGGTGCCAACACTCTGGAGCTGTAGCCCTGAAGTAAATGCTTTCTTTCATAAGTTGCTTTTGTCATGGCATTTTGTCATAGCAATAGAAAAGCAAATAAGACAACTGGCAACAATTAAATCATACTCTTCCCCAAAAAAAACAGTTTATATGGTATTTTTAGATGCTTTTTTTAAATTATTCTTCAGCCCTCAGATTTAATTAGTGGAAGGTACAAAAACATAGCTTCAAAAATCAGTTATGGCACTACTACATGAAACATTCCTAGCATATCTCCAAAAAATGTTTATAACCTGTAATGATTCCTTATAACTTTAGGCAGAAATAATCTTGTAATTGAGATATTTGTTTGATTGGGTTTTGTTTATCTTTGCTCTACTCAAAGCTTTGTTTGTGATATAAGTTGCATAACTGTAATATAACATCACAAGAGTAGCAACTGGATCTATCTTAATTATTTGTTCATGTTCTAGTTCTAGAACAAGTAGTCCATAAATATTTAATAAGTGAGCAAATCAGCTAACGTTATAGCTTGACAAACAAGAAAAAGAGTACTGAAAGTATACTCAGCAAACATTTCATAGAACTGTAATAACGTACTAGACGACACATGCAATTCCCTGTCATTTTTGAATGGTGTAATGCTGAGGACAGTCCTAGCAAGAGATGTTCTGCATCTGCTCTCTTCCATCACGTCATCGGTCATTTGAGGACTGGGTAAAGCATCAGTCCCCAAAGTGTAAGTCAAAAACCTGTGGTGTTTCTGAAGCTCACAGGAGGTCTGTCAGATTAAAACTGTTTTCAAAACCATACTAAGTCATTTGTCTTTTGCACTCTGATTTTCTCATGAGGATACAGTAAAATTTTATACATGAAGCCATATATGGTGTCATAAATTAAAATAGTTACTAGTCTTCTACTAAGCCAAATATTTAAGATATTTAAAAAATATGATGCCACTCTTATCAATAAAATGTTTATTCTAAACTAACATTCATGGTAATTTGTTTTATTTGGCAATTTGATACAACCTAGAAACATCGGGAAAGAGAGCTTCAGTTTAGAATTGTCAAAATCAGGTTGGCCTATGAGAATGTCTGTGGCATGTTGGAAGACCTGGAACACTGCGGCTAACACAATTCCTGGGGTTTGAGTTCTGGGCTGTACCTGAGTAAAGAGAATAAGCTGATGAGTAAGCATAAAAGCATTATTTTTTTCTTATGTGTCCTTGCATGTGACTAGCTTCTTGAATGTTTAACATTACAAATTTCCTGAGACAAAAAGTAAGAACCATGGGATCAAAGAAGTGGCCTCTTCTTCAGGGTTATCGGAAAATTAAGGCACTACTAGAGTTCTCCTTTTTCACTAGTCCTTTGGATCACTGATCATGGGGAAGATCTGCAATGTCACCATTAGGCTGCACAAAATCCACTCAGTAGAATGATAGGAACCTGAGTAATGGCTTCCCAAACAGGCAATCTATGGATCTAGGAACCATACCCCCCCCCCAAAAAAAATGTGGATTCATCTTTACATCCATTCTGTGTCTACATTAAGCCCAAACCCCTAGCTGCTGATAAAATGTGGTATCTCTGGAGTGACTTTCAGGCATCTATCCCTCATTTAGAGAGATTACTGGTCTCTATCAGTGACCCTCATATTGCTGATGTCCTCACTCAGAGGTCACTTTAAACACAATACAATTTATCTGAGGCCTGACCTTGCTCTGCAATGCAAATACTTTGAGCATCTTAGAGCAAGCATCAATTTTGATATATTGTCAGTGGCTGGTCAGAACATTATTTTAGAAGGATTCTGAAGTTGTTTCCTGTCTTAGTAAGACAAATGTTCTAATTGATTAGTGGTCTGCCTTAGCTTCCTTCTATGTTGTGTATTTGCTGACCTATGAAATAAACTCAATTCACTATGGTCAAACATATGTAGAACAAGACAATAAATGTCTATTCCATGTAAAAATTTCTCAGAAATATAATTACTATGTGGGACAGAAACAGAAATAATCAATAACATCTCCCTCCATCTGGAAAATGGATCTGCTTAAAATGCGAGCAAAGGGAACGAATACATAAGGACGTTGTAATTGCCTTAAAGTTTGCAATAACGTGGGTTACGAGTCTACACACCTGTGCTGGTTAGCTTTGGCACAACACAAGCTAGGGCCATCTGGAAACTGAAACTTCAACTAACAGGGCAAGAGGAAGGAAGCGTGGGACTGGGAGGAGATGAGGGAGGCAGCTACAGCCAGAATACAAAGTGAATAAACTGTAATTAATAGTAGTAGTAGAAATAATAATAATAACAACAAAGAATTATTAAAAGAAGATTTCTCCAGCAGATTGGCTTTGTAAACAAAGTCTGTGTGGTATACTCTTGGTTAATTTTGATATGGGGAGAGGACAGCCCCTTGGGAGTAGTGAGGTCTGCGGTTATGTTAAAGCTCAGACTGAGCCAGCCATGGTGGTGTAAGCCAATAGTTAGCATTCTAACTTCATTTCTGGTCTAGATCTCTGTGTTGAGTTTCTGCTCTGTCTTTCCTCCATGATGGACTATGAATTGTAACCTGGAATAGACCCTTTCTTACCCAGATTGCTTTTGGCCACGGTGTTTTATCACAGAAATAAAAAGCAAACTAAGATTCCTTTATTTTTCACATGAACTCCCCTTAATATTGCCACTTGCAGGAGCTTAGGCAGATCGTATATTCAGAAATGACTTTCCAATGCAGAATATAGGAAGGAAAATGTTTGGAATGCCAGCTGTAACTCTGATACATTCCAATGTTGCTGCTGCTGCTGAAGTATAACATCTTTTTTTTTTTGAAGTTTGATTATAGTACATAATCTCATTGATGTAACTAATATCTGATGCATGAAGGAAAAGGGAGTAGATGGAGAAGATGGAAGGAGGAAGAAGAAGTAAAGGAAGAAACAAGCTGTCCCTAAACACTGGAAAAAGTCCTGGCTTTCCCCTCCACAGGAGACATTTGTCTTCCTATGACTGTTAGCTGTACTGTGAATACTAGTACAGAGCAGTGATAAAAAAACAAACAAACAAACAAACAAAAAAAAAAAAACACATAGCCCATGGCAGCTCAGTCTCTAAGTGGGTGCCCTAATAAGGGGAATAGGGACTGTCTCTGACATGAACTCAGTGGCTAGCTGTTTGGCCTCCCCACCTCATGTGGGAGGAGCAGCCTAGATAGGCCACAGGAAAGGACAATGCAGCCAGTCCTGGTGAAACCTGATAAGCTAGGGACAGATGGAAGGAGAGGAGGACCTCCCCTATCAGTGGACTTAGAGAGGGGCAGGGAGGAGATGAGGGAGGGGAGGGTGGGACTGGGAGGGAATGAGGGAGGGGGATACAGCTGGGATACAGAGTTAATAAACTGTAATTATTCTAAAAAATAAAAATTTAATTTAAAAAAGATTTTAAAAAGCTAGCTACATATCTTTTTTCTCACATTATACATTTGTCTTCACAATGACTTTTTAAATTTTTTTATTTTTATTAATTGCAGTTTATTAACTTTGTATCCTCCCTGTACCTCCCTCACTCCTCCCCTGCCAATCCCACCCTCCCCAAGTCCACTCTTAGGGGAGGTCCTCCTCTCCTTCCTTCTGATCCTAGTCAATTAGGTCTCATCAGGACTGGCTTCATTATCTTCCTCTGTGGCCTGGTAAGGCTGCTTCCCTCTCAGGGGGAGGTGACCAAAGAGCAGGCCAATCTGTTCATGTCAGAGACGGTCCCTGCTCCCATTACTAGGGAACCTACTTGGACACTGAACTGTCATGGGCTACATCTGTGCAGGGGTTTTAGGTTATCTCCATGAATGGTCCTTGGTTGGAGTGTCAGCCTCAAGGAAATTATGAAATTTGCCAGCAAATGGTGGGAACTGGAAAAGATCATCCTAAGTGAGGTATCCCAGAAGCAGAAAGACACACAGGGTGTATACTCACTAGTAAGTGTATATTAGATATATAATATAGGATAAACATACTAAAATCTGTACACCTAAAAAAACTAATCAAGAAGGACGACTCTGACTAAGTTGCTCAATCCCCGTTCAGAAAGGCAAAAAGGATGGACATCAGAACAGGGAGGAAACGGGGAACAGGACAAGAGCCTACCACAGAGGATTTCTGAAAGGCTGTGCCTTGCAGGGTATCAGAGCAGATGCTGAGACTCACAGCGGAGTGCAGGGAATCTTCTGAAAGAAGGGGGAGATAGTAAGACCTGGAGAGGAGCTCCACAAGGAGAGCAACAGAACCAACAATTCTGGACACAGGGGCTTTTTCTGAGACTGATACTGCAACATATCTTTTAAACCGCATTTTGTTGATGAAACAGGAGAATTTTCAGCTACTTTGGGACTAGGACAAATCCAAACCCTGACAAAAATACTAACTGGTTCTTTTGTGGATTTGCCTTTTGTCATTTGTCTGAGAGTTTCACTGTAGAGAAGTACATAGGGAAATGATGCCTACAGATAATAAATCTGGCATTGTGCAAACAAAGAAAAGAAGAATAGACTAATATAGAATTTGTTCCCTTGGAAACAAAAGAATACTTACTGTTTCTGGAAAAACATATTTACAGCAGAATTTTCACAAAGATGTAGTACCAAGATGAAATTCTGACAACATAATCACAAATAATAATGGTAAGAAGTAAGTGGAAGCAGAAACATATAGAGATAATTTATACCTTTAGAAGTACTTGCGTAGATTTGACTGAACAGGTCAGAATACAAAAGTTACATACAAAAATAATAAAATGATAACGAGCTAAAGAAAAGTAAGTCACTATTTTACTGACAAGGGCTGAAGAACATCATGATTTAGCAGAGCTCCCCAACCCTCAAGAAAACATGTAGCTAGTAAAAGAGCTTTACACTTTGTGGGGGGTAATACATAAAAGAAACAAGAATGGTTCTAAAACAAGTGATCAAAAGATAAGGTCATAGGCTTTACATTAAGCAAATGGTGGTTATTAAGGACCCAGCATGAGTTCCTTAAGATCAAATCTAAGAAAAAAAAAATCTTACAAAACTAAAATTACTTTAACACAATAACTTTCATTTCCTTAAAGAAGACAGCATTCTGTCATCTTCCCTTCTAATAGAAGAGTGAGACTTAGGGCAATAACATAGATGATAGATAGATAGATAGATAGATAGATAGATAGATAGATAGATAGATAACTATTTTTATTGTATGCATTGTGGGGAGAGGCATGAAATATTTGAAGCACCTATGGAAGCCAGAGGCATCAGATCCCCTGGGCAGTTCTGAGCTACCTGAAGACTCTTGGAATTGAGTCCTGGTCCTCTGCAAGAACTTAGCCACTGAGCCATCTCTCTAGTGCCAAATGTATGTATCTTAACTTCTAAAATAAGATAAATAAATATGGTGGCCTCCAGTTCCAGTTTGTTTTTAAATAAAGGACTAATAAATTGGATCGCTGGCTTATCTTTAATTTTCTCAATCAGTTTCATTAGCCACTTTAATAAAGGCATAGTCCTTATGAAATTTCTGGTGGCAATGTGAGATGAGATATAATTATTAATAATCTCCATTGATTTAAACTTTTCTATAATATTCCCAGAGCAAAAAAGACTGTTATACAAAACTCCTGATGCCTGAACAAGCTTTTGATTCCTGCATGTTCAGAGTCTCTAGCTTCTGCTGGACCAGAGACCACCATGTGAACTGGCTTTTGGCTCTTACAGGATCTGAGAACGCCCTGCAGCCAGTGTTGCAGCTAGCACAGATCCAGAGAGCACAATGGGACGGAAGAGTAGTATCACACAGCCTTCTAGCCACACAAATAGTGGTTTCTGAGGTGAGTGTGGGAACTAAGCGTTGGCTCCAGTGTGTGTAAAGTCCTTATGGAGTCTAAGATTGAGCTCTATTTTT
Organism: Psammomys obesus; assembly: GCF_907164565.1. NCBI lineage: Eukaryota > Metazoa > Chordata > Mammalia > Rodentia > Muridae > Psammomys > Psammomys obesus. Next base: position 52,610,732 of record NW_026587216.1, on the reverse strand, counting down.
CTTTGACGTCCCTGTGGGTATGGGGATTTGACTTTGGTGTTGCAGGGGTCACTGTAGAACCAGGAGTCTATATTTCTGTGGTTATTTCTGGCCCGGGGCTCTCCCACAGTCCTAAGGGAGTATATAGACTTGTCTGAAATTTGGTATCCTGTTCCCAACTAGTTCAAAGAGTGACCAAGTTTTAACTCCATTAGGTTTCCTTGGGACTAAGGGAGCACTTCACCCTTGGTCCTCGCGGTGGTTTGAATAAGAATAGCCCCCACAGACCCATGTGTGAGAATGTTTGGCACTATTAAGGGGTGTGGCCTCCTGGAGGAAGTGTATCACATGGAGGAGGGCGTTGAGGCTTCATATGCTTGATCTATGCTTCGTGATTCAGACTCCTGCTGCTGCTGCCTTCTCAGCTCCTTCTCTAGCACCGTATCTGTCTGTGTGTCTCCATACTTCCTGCCAAGACGACAATGGACTAAACCTCTGAAACTCTAAGCCAGTCCCAATTAAATGTTTTTCTTTACAAGAGTTTTCATGGTCGTGGTGTCTCTTTAATCCTTGATGTTAAGGTATGTTTCTTGATGCAGCAGGATCGCTCCTGTTTGTTAATCCATTCTGCCAGTCTATGTCTTTTTATTGGTAAATTGAGACCATTGATATTGAGAGATATCAATGACCAATGTTGATTCCTATTATTCTGTTGGTGACGGTGGTGGTGGTGGTGGTGGTGGTGGTGGTGGTGGTGTGTGTGTGTGTGTGTGTGTGTGTGTGTCTTCTTTTGATTTTGCTGGTATGGAATTATTTTCTGTGTTTTTATGGGTGTAGTTAACCTCCTGATGTTGGAGTTTTCCTTTTACCACTTTCTAGAGGGATGAATTTGTAGATAGTTTTGTTCAAATTTAGGTTTGTCATGAAATATCTTGTTTTCCCCATCTATAGTGACTGAAATGTTTCTGGTTATACAAGTCTGGGCTGGCGGCATCTGCTGTCTCTTAGAGAAACAGTTCTCAACCTGTAGGGCACAATCTTTTTAAGGTCACATATCCTGAATATCAGATATTTATAGTACAACTCATAAGAGTAGCAAAAATCACAGTTTGAAATAGCAAACCATGGCTAATCCATTTTGAACAGTGAATCGGCCTTTTACTTGGGCCATACTACTAAATCAGTTTGTTTCCCCCAAATAAATCCATTTGGGTATTGCAAACGCCATGAAATTCAGTCCATGTATTCTAGAGCCTATTTATTCTTACTCTTACTATTTTATAAAGACTGTGTACTCAGAAAAATTACAATATTTGATATATCTTTAGACATGAGACTACAACTTGGAGTAACTAAGAAACCAGGAAAGAAAAAAGGGAAAATGGGGAGGGAGTAAAGAGAATAATATCTGAATACAGGTAATATGAATGGGGAAATGGGAAAAAGAAGGGCCAGAGGTCAATGCAGAAGGATAAGGAGGGAGTAGTATTCTTGGCCCAAGTAAAAGGCCGATTCACTGTTCAAAATGGATTAGCCATGGTTTGTAACAGCCCAAGAAAAGAAGTGTGACTTGTCGCCCAGTAAGGGCTGACCAGGAACCTCGCAAAGGGGAGGATTACTGAGGCAGCTCTTGGCTTGGCTGTGAAGCAGTTTATAAAGCCGCTCCTGAAGGCCACGCCCAGCAGGGGGCGGGACCATGGCAGCCGCGCGTCGGTTCGCGATTTGCTTTAGCGCGGGTCTCTTGGCCCTCAGCGCGGTCCGTCCCTCGGCGCTCGTGGCGGCCGAGGGCTGACGTGTCAGCGGTTTCCCGGAGCCGGGGCGAGCGAGGCAGTGATGGCGGACGCCTGGGAGGAGATCCGGCGGCTGGCTGCTGACTTCCAGCGGGCGCAGTTTGCGGAGGCCACGCAGAGGTGCTGGTCCCCTCCGGTGTGGCGCCGGCCTCGGCCCGGGGCGCTGTCGTCTCCGCGCTGCCTGCCGGGTCCCGGGAGACCCCGGAGCCCGGCTGCTGCGGCCGCCGGTAGAGGCGCTCGCCGCCCGGCCTAGAGCTTGCCGAGACCCCAGCGCGCTGCGCAGCAAGTAGCCTGTCCCCCTTTAACTCCTTTTCTCTGCGGCCGCAGAGCGACGCCAGACCCGCACCCCATGACTTTTCTGCACCCCACGACCGTTGGAGAATTACCGCATGCAGGATTACAGATCACCTCTATAATGCCAATGGACTTTCTCTCCTCATAAACGAGTTCCTGTAGTATTTTATTTCTGCTGTCCTAAAAACACCAGTCCTTTGATGGTGTTTTATAGTGTTGAGAGCTACGTACACACACTCAACACTCCAAACAACAAACCCAAACAGTTAAAAACCCAAGGGAGAAAATCTAGGCACAGTAACTGCGTAGTTAACTTACAGAGGTAACCATGGTCTTGCTAAGTAAGACAGATGTCCTGCCTGTACAGCTGTACCAGCAAGGCCAACGTACTGTGGTCTCTAAGAAACGTTTGTTTTCACCTGAAAGTTAAAGGCATAGCTGGGGTTTTCTTTCTTAAATTGTATGCCCACAATTTTGATATTTGAAGACTGAAGAAAGGATTAAGAAAACACCTTTAGAATCATAATGCAGTGACATGTATGAATTAAGTCAATAATTCAAATGAATGTAAAGTTCCTTACTCTGGAGTAGTTTTTTTTTTTTTAAATTAATCAACATCATTATACTAATAAAGGACAGATTTTGCAAAGTAGAAGTTACTCAAAATTTTGCTTTCAAATACTTTTGTAGAATATATCATGACACTCTTAAACTTTTGGTTTCTCTCAGGTTGTCAGAGCGGAACTGCATTGAAATTGTGAATAAGTTAATATCTCAGAAACAGCTAGAAGTAGTTCATACACTTGATGGGAAAGAATATATCACTCCAGCCCAGATCAGTAAAGAAATGAGAGATGAGCTACATGTCCGAGGTGGTAAGTGATTCCTAGTGTTGTGCTTTTGTTTTTACTGCAGTGTTTGGAGGAAATAAATTAAAGTCATGACTAAATAGTTAAATGGAGTTGTGGGACATTCACCTCAGTTTCTCTTTTTCCTTTCCCCTTTGTGTTAAGAATCAGACACGGGCACACATTAGGCAAATACTACCACTGAGCTTAACCCTTCTCAACTGCTAACTTGATAATCAGCCTTCATAGGTTCACATAAGCAAATAGGATCTTAACTATTGCCATGTAACAAATATCATGCTTTGTTGTATTGAATTAAATGTACTGTGGGTTTTTAAGCATTGAGTTATCAGATGTAATTGTAAAAGAAGAATAGATATTTCATAAGATTGTAAGATCTCAGATACTAAGGCTGCATTACTGTTCTGTAAAATAATAATAATAATAATAATAATAATAATAATAATAATAACAACAAAACTTTGTAAATCAGTATACAGTGGCCTCAGGCTCACATTATATGAAGTGCAATTAGTGCCATCTAACATGAAATATTGTTTTGCTTTGTATTTTTAAAATCTGAGCAGTGTATTAAGATTGAGCACAGTTGACTTAAATAGAAACGACTCTTCATTAGATACTATTAGGGTGTAACCTTGGTGTTTCTTATCTCCCTGCAATAGTGCTAATGAAATATGAGCTGTGATTTGGAATATTTACTGATTCTTCCTAATAGACACTTACTTTTCATTTTCAAATAATGGAGGAGCCATCTTAATTTAATTGCAGCTATAGCCTTTGGCCACTTTAGATAAACTGAATTGGAAGAATTAAATGCCCTACCCCCTTAGGTTTGTCTGCCTTGTGTCAGTTGGTGTTCATAGTTCGTCTGAGGTGATGGCAGCAGTGCTGCCTGTGGCTTTAACCATGAAGATTGATTAGTTAGTAATTTGTATCTAAATGCATCAGCTAGTGTGGTCCTATGCCCTTTGTAGAAGGACTTGGACTGATCAACACTGTCTGTTAGAATTGAAGTTGTTTGGCTGTACTTTGATGCCATTTAAATTCCTGTCTTTTGTTCAAAGGTCGAGTAAACATTGTCGACTTACAGCAGGTAAATTTATAAAAGTTTTACTTTGATTTCTTAAAGTTTTGTAAATTTCTAATGCTATGAGCTCATTCAGTTCCTTTCTAAGTATTCACCAATATTGGTGTCAGAGTTGGTATGATACATGTGAAGAAGTGGTTGTGAAGCCTTCGTTGATGCTTTGAGTTGATTTACTCAGGTTTTCTTTCTTGGTTGAGTTGTTCATTCTTTACAGATAAATTCAAAAGTTATTACTTTATAAAATTATAAGGTTTATGTAATTTTTAGAGAAAAGTCATTAGGGTTTCATATTTATACACTTCAATATAGAGAGAGTAATGGAAAAAGTAAAAAATATTTCCAAAATATTAAAAAGCATGTGTAACTACGTTGGTCGCTAGAAAACTTTTTCTGAAAATATGAAAAACTATTTTATGAAAATAGAGTTCACTGCTTAATATAAGTTTTCCTGGAAAAATATAATTCTTCAGAACTCAAAAGTAAATAGATAAGCAGTAGGGCTTCGGAATTTTTATGTAACTAAGGCTTTGGCAGTATTTATTAGTTTGATTGTTTTATATACAAATATGTATGTTTTATACATATCATATATATATATATGATATACATATGTCGTGTGTGTGTGTGCACGCATCTGTGTGTGTGTGTGTACACGCGTGTGTGTATGCAGTGTTTTACTCTGTGGTCCTGTCTTGCCTAGAACTTGTTATGTTGACCACACTGGCCTTGAAGTTGTGGCTGTCGTTCTGCCTGTTAAGATTATAGGTGTTTGACCCCATACTCAGCTATCAGTATTTTAAAACAATTCCTAATTTATGTAAGAATGAGTGTAAACGTGTAACTCTAATAAATGTGTAATTTCAAATTTAAGAACTAGTAGAAACTTTATATAATTTCTGTCTAATTCTAGGTTATTAATGTGGATCTAACTCATATTGAAAGTAGAGTAGGTGACATTATTAAATCAGAGAAAAATGTCCAGATGGTGTTGGGACAACTAATAGATGAGTAAGTATAACATTTTCATGTACTTTTTTTGTTCTCTTAACTAGTATTTAAGTTGAGGCCAGTCGTACCCAGTTAGGCTATTTGTTTAGAGCTCTCGATACAGACTTTCATTGTAAAGGTCATTCCAGTTAAAAGTAGATGCTAGTTATGGGGAATATATATAAATAGTATAAATCTTGACTTTTTTAAAGCAATAAAAAACAACTTATTATTTATGATAAATTAAGTAAACTCAAAGCAAATGTGTTCTAAAAATATTACTGTGAAATGACTATAAAATCTCTATTGGCAGAAGAAAAAAAAACTATCATTTGATTAACCTTACATTTAGTAATGTCCATGAGCAAAAAATAAGCTTTAGAATCTGAGCAATGAAGATGCTCATTCACATCCTGTTTACTATTTTGGGGGCCTAATGTGCTCCGGTGGAAAGGGGAAGAATACAGAAGGAAAACATTTTTTAATGTTTTTTGTTGTTTGTTTAACTTGTTTCAATATTAGGAACTATCTGGATCAATTATCAGAAGAGGTGAATGATAAATTACAAGAAAGTGGTCAAGTAACCATCTCAGAACTGTGTAAAACCTATGATCTTCCTGGAGATTTTCTGACACAGGTATTGTTTTTTCCTAATAGTATAAAGAATTTTTAAAAAAATCTTAGTAGATTGTTTTCTTCTTTTTTTTTTTTAAATAAATAGAGATACAAGTAGATACACCTTAAAACCATGTATTTTTTGGGGGGGGGGTATCCTATTTGGTGGCTCTGAAGAGACTGTTGAAAATGATTATAATTATCCCCAGCCCCAAATCACAAGATACGTAAGGGCAAGATAAATTGTTAGGCCCAACCTGATACCGTAGAAGCACATAGACCACAGGTGCGCGGATTTTATTAATGCTTACAATACCCGCTGCTTAGAAACAGACTAGGATATAAACAGTTTGGGTATATTGTTAAAGAGGAGGGCTGCTGCTGAATCTTTTTCCGTGTAAAACATCTTCTACAAAGATTATCGTTCTGTTGCCACGTGTTTCTTCCTCTGAAGTGTGACTATGCCGGGAGAACAAAGAATCTCACATATTCTCTAACTTTATGTATCTGTGTTGATACTGAATTCCAGTGTCATGACTCTAGTGCAGTAACAGTGCCACGTACACGTTGTCTGTGTTTCTAAAGTAGTTTGTTGTCTTATATCACAGATGTCCATGTGGTACAGTGGAAAATCCATAGGCTTTAGTGTTAAACAGACCTGGATTTCAATCCTATTGATGACACTTCTTAGCTAACTGACATTAAGAAAACTGTTGTTTCATCTGTGTGGTATTGCAAGTCCCATATCTTTTGAGAAGAAATAACCATATTCTTTTCATAAGCTTCAGTGAGATGTCTAATGAACTGTTAGCACAAAGGCAGCACTAGAAATAGCAGCTTTTTTAAAAAATTTACTGAAATAAACAGCTAAATCTCATCTAACTACCATCTTAGTTACTGTACTGTTGTGAATAGACACCATAACCACTGCAACTCTTACAGAAAAGGATTTAATTGGGGGTGTACTTTTAGTTTCAGAGAGTTAGTCCATTGTCATCAAGGCAGGAAGAAGCATGGCAGCAGGCAGGGACTGAGAGCTCATGCAGGGCCCACTGGTAGGCAGTCAGGGAGAAAAAGACATTGCCTACCTCCAGTGACAGGTGGTCTCTTGACCCTTCCAAACAGTTCTTTAACTGAGGACCAATCATTCAAACATAGGAGCTTATAGGGCCATTCCCATTCAAACCACAACTGCTTTTCAGCATAAGGAAATCCAACTTCAGAGAGTTATCATACCATAAGAACATGAGATTAATTTGTGGTATAGATGCATTCACTCACATGTATTAATAGAATAAGCTTTCCTAGTGGTATGTAAAACACAATTTAGAGAACATAGATGGTCATACAAAGCATGTTGGGGGTCTAAGTCACGTTTTACCTTAGTAACTAGAAATCATAGAAAGTCAAGTTTAAAGATAGAAGGCTCAGACCAGATGGTTTCTTTTGCAGCTGTGTTCCTAGATACTGAAGAGTTCCCAGCTCTGTTTTCTGAATATCAAAAATGTGTTTCTAAGAGCGTATTACATTTTTCTTTGTTAGGAGACTATCAAACAAATCAACTTGAATACATCTACTTTTGACTGGGGAAGGGTGGTATGAAATACGGCCAGGCCTGTTTCACATGGACTTGTGTAGTTGCAGTATAGTGAGGAGAAATACTATCTCAAGTTTGAAAAACTGTCAAGAGACCAGATAATCTGCCAGTTTAAATCTGGAAAAAGTCTTGTTTCAAGACTTAGGTTTCCCTACTTATAAAAATCTTGGAATAACATTTATTCCTGTAAGTATCCAAAGGTCCAAAGAAAGTCTTCTCTAAGACTCATCGTGCTACGTGTACCATTTATATCTAGAAAATTGGCTAATCAGTCATTTTTATTTTCCATTAGAAATAAGTATTATAAGCAAGGGCCATTATTATAGTTAATCTTCTATCAATTAACTAATAATTACTATTTTAATTCTTATTTCTTCATTTTACATCCCAGTCATAGCCTCCCTCCTCCTCTCCTTACAATCCAACCCTCCCTCTTCCCCTCTCCCCTTTTCCCTATTCTTCAGAGAAGGGGAGCCCCCTACCCACCCTTTTATAGTTAATGCTTTAACAATTTGGTGTGTTTCTTTACTGTTAGACAATGAAGCTGTATAGATATTACTCCAACATTAATTTACGCGTCATGTAATTTGTGCAGTTGGAATTTCTGTCACAGCATATAGCATGAGTTGTATAGGACTGCAACGCATAATTTAATTTTGTTATTTCAAATTAGTAAAAATTGACCTTTTTTTCCCAGGCTTTAACACAGCGACTTGGTCGAATTATCAATGGCCATATTGACCTTGATAACAGAGGAGTAATTTTCACTGAGGCCTTTGTAGCTCGCCATAAAGCACGCATCCGTGGACTCTTTAGTGCTATTACCAGGTAAACGTGTTGAGAGAGAGGGAGAGAAAAAGAGAGAAATAGACTTGTACGTTTTTCTGACATGATTTGCATTTTTTTCTAGCAGCTGAATCATTCTGAAGCAAAATCTCATTGCGCATCCCAGTTTATTGTACAAATAGAAGGAGTGCTTCTCTGAAATGGGGCTGTAAAGCCTCCAGGGTCCCAAGACACAGCCTGTCTCCACCCATAGCACCTTCCTTTCTCTGCCCAACAGCTTTTGTACTTTTACAGAAAACAGCTGAAAATCTGATGCTGACATCACTATATAAAAATCAACCTGAAATCATGGAAAGACTGTGCAGTTATTAAAATAGAAGAATGTGGGTCTGTTGTTCTATTACATTAGCAGCCACGTGATATGGGGCAGATATGTCAGTGGCCTAATTTACTTGGAGTTCAGATGGACTGTTTTAGGATCCTTTTTACTAAAACTCCACATTTTAAGGAATAGCAGTGTTGCTTTAAAAAGGCACATTTCAAGACTGAGTCTATAAAATATTTAGATTTGTTTAAATCGAATTCAGAAAGCCTACATTCTTAGTTATCTCCTCACCTGTCACATAAGTTTCTGTTGAGTAGCTTTGTGTGTCATCAGCATTTGAGATATCCGGATTTTTCATTTCAAACAACTATCTGGATGGCATATTCCACTCCATCTAATAATGTTCATTCTTTTCTTTTAAAACCTCTTCTTAAGATTTACGTCTATATTCACTGTTCATTTTCTTACCCTCTCTCATGTCTCAAACTATTTATCTGGTTTCTACCACTTATATTGTCATTAACACTAATCTCATGACCTATTTTTTTCCTTGTTTTGCTTGTCTTTACATCAGCATCTAACTGCAGACACATCTTTTAGATAGGGCAGTTGTAGTGATTTCTTTTTTGTCATTTAGCAACAGCATACATTTGTTGAGTACTGGACACATTCAAGGCAAGAGAAAAAAAGATTGAAAGGTTTGGAGGGAACATGTATACTCTGATGAAACAAATTTCTTCTTTCTTTTTTGTTTTTAAAAATTTGGACTTTAAAGATTAGAGAGTTTTTCTATGACCAATATAGAAGTTGCTCAAATTTTACCACAAACAATTTAGTCTGTATTTCCTACAAAAAGAACATTATCCTATACAATATAATATAGAACTCATAGTCAGAAAATTAACATTGATACATACTCTTCTGGTCTTTGAATCCATTTTGATGTTCAGATTGCTTCATCACTGCCCTTTCTGGCCTGTCAGGTTCAGTTCAGAATCACCCATTTCATTTAACTGTTACAGGTCTTTGGTCACCTTTCATCTGGAATGCCTGTTTGGTCTTTCCCTGGCTTTCCTGTTTTAAAGGTCACAGATTAGTTATTTTTTTAAAATGTTGTCTTGTTGTTTTTTGAAAGGTTTGCATGTGAATGTCAGTATCTAGGTTGCCCATTAATGGCAGGGAATACACAGAAGGAACACTTTATTCTTCTAATTGAATCGTAGCGGGCGATACACACTTTAGATCTTTTTCAATTACTGGTGAGTAACTTACTTAACAGATATAGCCGATAAAATTCTTATAAAGCTACTTGTTTTCCTTTGTACAGAAAAGAGATAGTCATACACGGGGATGATAGTTTAGGACCGTATGTCCCATTCTTCCTCAGACTTACAGTTTGTTTGCTTAATTATTTGTGTCATTGGGGACTTAGTGCTCCCTAAATTTGTTATTCGACTTTAACTTCCTTTGCTAGTAGTCGGCACTCAGGCTGCCTTTTGACCTTCTGCCACGACCCGACCCCATCATTCCTGGATGGGATACCTTTTTTTTACTGATAGGACGAAGTGTTTCAGTTCCAGGTCCAGGGTCCTCCCCTGTCCCACCCAGACTGTCGAGCCATTTCTCCAAGGGTGCCTGATTCTTGGAGTAGACTATGTAGAATCCATGTGCTTAGTTGCTTTTCACACTGTTTGGTTCTCGCTACCCCGCAGTCCTCTTGGTCAGCAAGGAGGCCCTGACATACGTATGTGCACTTACTGTGTATCTTCCGAAACACATGTAACAAAGCTGTTTGCAGACTGATCCAGGTCAGACACTAGGCTTCACTGCATTCTTATTTTCTGTTTTTACTTTCTGTATTTGTGATTCTCTTCTTCAACCACCGTAAGTAAACTTAGCATGCATTGGCCTTAATGTGTTTACTTATTTCATGATTTCCCATTATGTACCTGATTGGTTGTTGCTGCTATAGTATCCCTCCATGTACTCCATCCTCCATGGGTTCTGACCACACAAATGCAATCTCCCTCCAAACACAAGTGTTGGTTTTTAGGGGGAGCAGAACTGTGAAGCTGATTGGTAGAGATAGGGGGAAACAGATTTATATCTTTGTCCCTTTGAATTTATCATTTAGTCAAAAACTAAAAATGTTTTTCTATTAATATATTTGTCTTTTATATTTTGCTGATTACAGTAGCAAGGGTAAATTTTGTCACAATCAGCAGGGTTTTTTTTGTTTTTTGTTTTGTTTGTTTGTTTGTTTGTTTGTTTTTTTCTCTCACTATAGCCCAGAGTCTGTGTGAGGTGCTATCAAACTACAAAGTAAAACTAATTCTGAGCCTGAAAAGATACTCCTGAGACCTGTGGCATCCAAATAGTACATTTAATTCACTATGTCTGTATAAGAGCTAGAAACTAAGAAACCACCTCACTTTTCTGGTCTGAAGCCATATTCAACCACAAGGATATGTTGACGGCTCTTACAGGCAGAAACTTAGAACATGTATTGACCACCTATAGTGAGTAATATCTACACAGTTGAGGTGGGGTCCTTTAAGAGAGCTCTTTTTTTTAGGTTTCGCTAGAAGGAACAGAAAACACACCAAAATATCATGTAAGAAGTTATGATGTTTTACTGTAAGGGAAACACATGATACAATGTACAGCATACTGGGACCTAATTAATTTGGGAATTTGAGAAAATTTGGGATCAAACAATTTAATAAAATAAGTTGATCTACATGAAATTTTGTTAAATAATTTTTAGTCAAAATTGTCCAAATACAGGAGCTTTAAGTATTTCATTCATTTTTAAGTAAGTGCATCAATTTACCAACTTTCTTTGTGGAGGTAAAAGAAAATAAAGTTGTGGCATTCTAAATAATCCATAAGACATTAAAAATTTGGAATTAGTTACAGGATTTTGAATATACATAAGAATAGAAACTGACTGGAGAACTAAGATGATGGCTTAAAGGAAATAGAAACAAAACATTATTTTCAAAGTCATCAGTAGTGAAAAGTAGATAGAGGACTGGGAAGGTGCCTCAGTGGATAAATTGTGTGCTCTACAAGCATGGGGACCGGAGTGTAGCCTCAACATGCTCTTTAAAGCAAAGTGTAGGGCACGCATGAGTGGCCCAAGGCCTGCAAGGAGAGTTGACTAGTGGAGCTAGTCTAGCTAAGTAGAGTGAGTGAGAAACCCTGTGAAAATGTAAGTGAGGCTACAGGGGAAGATACCCCCATTTGTTCCTCTGCCTCTATAGGCTCCATACCTGAGCACATAGACATACACTATAAACAGATACAACACACACACACACACCAAAAAAACAAAACAACAACAACAAAAAAACAAAAAACAAAACAGAGATACTTTCGGGAATTTGTTCAGCTACCTAAAAGCAGCTGGGGATGTGTTAGTGATAGTGGGAGAGTGTGATTTATGCATGCACAGGGCATTGGGATGAAATTATGGCATCCTGTTATCTCAGCTATCACAGTCAAATACAATGCTCCACAAGACTTGAAACAAGACATTCATTACATGTATTCAGAATGCCTCGCATTCACAGTGTCTGCCAGCTGATGCAAATAAAAGCAAAGTGTGTAATAGAGTGCTGTTCAAGACTGAACCGTGTCATGCATGTTTCATCATTGATGAACATCCTGCAACATAATACTGAGTGAAAGAAAACAAGTAAGAGACCTCCTGTTGATTCAACTACAGTGACTGTCTAGAAGGGCAAATTTATAGATGATGATTTATCTATAGGGTGGCAGCAGTGATTGGCTACAAATACTACTGTAATCTGTAAAACTGAATTGTTGTGATGGTTACACAATTTTGTAAATTTATTAAGATTAAAACTATGGAGTTATGTACTTGAACTTGAGTGGATATTAATTATATAAAAATTATACCCTGTTAAAATAGTTTAGGAAATGTTACAGGAAGTACAGATAAGTAAAAAAGAACATTTTTTGTTGTAACTCTTTTTTTTTAAATTCTTTATTAATTACACTTTATTCACTTTGTATCCCCCCTATAGTTCCCTCACTCCTCCCCTCCCAATCCCTTCCTTCCTCTCCTTTCTGCATGCATGCCCCTCCCCAAGTCCGCTGATAGGGGAGGACTTCTTTTCCTTCCTTCTGATCCTATTGCTTTCTCTCAAACACTTGACTAAAAATACCTCATACAAATACATTTAAGTGCACATATTATCTCCCTTATCTTAAAAAATGAAACTATATGAGACTTACTTGAATATTCCCAAGTGAGGAGAGGGAACCCACCACAAGGAAAATTACATACACCCAACCGTCACATGTCTCTGAGTGCTGTGTCATTCATGGATGCAAATCATGTACTGGAACTCCTTAGTAAGAGAGTTACAGATGCACTAAACATGTTCAGGTAACATTGCATTAGAAACTCAGGACATCTAGAAGTGGTAAGTATTCAGGCTATCGGGAGATCGTACAGCATTTTATATGAGGGACATGAGCATCCTTGGTTCTCACTGTGCTGCACAGTGAGAGACAGGAGAAAGTCCAGCATCACAGAGAGGAAAACCTGGTGGAATCAGAATAGAAATTGATCTGGATTATAAAGAAAGACTGATTCCTGCTATCTGGGTAGGAAATCTGGTAAGGTCTCTAAAATTTGGTATAAATTGCCATTATTTTTTCTTTAAATTAATTGGTGTTTTCTTTTAATAAACTCCAGTTCTTATTTTTTTAATCATATACAATTGTATAGTAAATTGGCTTTAATTTTTTTTTTCCTTTAATTTCCCTTAAAGGCCTACAGCAGTGAATTCTTTGATTTCAAAATATGGATTTCAGGAGCAGCTCCTTTACTGTGAGTTTTGTTTAAGTTTGTATTTCTTAAGTGGTAGGTGGAATATAGTAACAGACTTTTCTGAGAATGCATAAGGACCAGCCTTTCATCCTCAGTGGGGAGACAGAAAGGTTATTTTTATTTTATTATTCTGAAAGAGAGAAATATGAGTGGCAAAGAGAAAAGGAAGATGTAAGTGGGGGCAGGGGAAGAGAAGCCGGTTTTGTTTTGTTTCGTTTTGTATCATCTCATTCTTCTGTTTAAATAGTTTTGGGAGTTCCAGGCTAACACTGGGTAGATTCATTTCTTTGGACCTTGCGGGGGGGTGATTGCTGGATGATCCTACTAGTGAGGATCCTGTGGCAAAAAAAAAAAAAAAAAAAATATTAGAAACACAGAGAAGAGAGGAAGAATCTGGGGTCACACAGTTCTCTTCAAGGGCATACATTTACTGCCCAAGGACTTCCTAGTAGGTTCTACCTCCTACAGGCTCCTTCAGCCCCCATTAGCGTTTCTGTAGGACCAAGAAGACCTCTAGCATCCAAAGTATAGCACTACTTTATTGGCTGTTAATGAGTCAAAGTAATTTATTTTTCCATTCTCTTTTTTTTATTAATGTCTCCTAATTTTTGAGACTATAATATAATCATATTATTTCTCCCTTCCCTTTCTTCCCTTCAAACACCCACATTTCCCTTCTTTTTCTCTTCCAAATTCATGGCCTCTTTTTTCATTGATTGGTGGTGGTGGTGGTGGTGTGTATGTGTGTGTGTGTGTTACTGGATGAGTAAACTGGGGTGCTGTTTCCTGGAGAAGAATTTCTTCTGCTCTCAGTGTCTCTTAATTGCCTGTGTTAAGGCTGAAGCCTTCTTGGCATTTTTCTATCCACACTAGCATGTCTACTGTTATGAGCAGCCATGTTGGTAATATTTTGGAATTCCTAGGAAATACAATTTCACAGTAAATTCACTGTTCCTCTGCTTTTATAATCTTTCCATCCTCTCTTCCACAATGGTCCCTGAGCTTTACATACAAGAGTTGTATTGTAGATATCCTTTGTGACTGAGCTCCAACCTCTGCATTGTGATTTGTTGTTATTTTCTATAATGGTCTTAGTGTGTTCAGAAAGAAGTTTCCTTAATGAGTGAGGACTACACTGTAGGTATAAGGACAAATATTTAGAAGGGAGCTTGGGATTATGCTGGTTTAGTAAAATGGTGATTGTTGGTTCTTCTGCAAGGTCCATGACTTCACTAGCCCCAGGAACCATAACATACGAGGCATGATTTTCCTCCGGTTGAACATGCATAAAGTCAAGTTAGTTTTCAGATTGGCCCTAGATTATGAATGGAGAAGGTGATAATGAAATTTGAGGCTACTATGTATTATATAACTGGCTTATGTTATGCCAGTTGATGGTCGCTCTTGAATACAGCAACCTCATGAAATAGGTATTGTTATTTTCCCCATTTCACAGATGAGAAAATAAAGGCATGAAAGAAATTATTTGCCCAGTATTGTATAGTTAGTAGATGGCAAAGTTGAGGTTTGTCTTTCAGCATTAGAGCCACAGAAGCCATACTCTGAGCTGTGGTATTTCCTTCTGCATTATGAATGGCTTGTGTGCTGCTTCATACAGAAATGTAGGGACAGTGGAAAGTGTTCTGTGGCTTTATTCACACTGCTGATTCTAGCACGTCCTAGTGCTTGGTTCTCAATACTAAAAAATTGAATGTAATGCTAGTGGTTAAACATTAACCACTAGTATTTGATCAGCTGCTTTATATCAAATTAGAAAATAAATGATGGGATGCTTTTTTTTTACTTAAGTTTTAAATTAGCATACAAAGTAATGGATTTCATTATGTATATGTGTCATATTTTGATTTTAGTTGTCTTTCGACTCTGTTTCCACTACTGTCCTTACTGGTCCTCTCCCTCCCCCAAATAATTCCCTCCCTCTTGCTTTATGTCACATGTGTTCTGTTGTCCTCTTCTTTCCCCCTTCCCACTCTCTTGCAATGCTTCCTCCTCTCTCATGGCCTCTATTTCTGGTTTCAAGACCAGAATGTTGAGTTTTATTCAGAATTACTCAATGTGTGTATATTGTCTGGTTTGAGTTACACTAGTACACTAGTTTCTACTTTTTCCCTGAATTACAACCTGAGTAGTCTCATAAATATCAGGATTTTTTTCTTGAAACTGTAATTTCATGCATCATGTTTAAATTTTAAATTATGTTTTAAAGACATAAATTTTAGGGAGACTGACTGAGAAGTACTTGACCTTTAAAGATGTGCCCCTGTTCTGATGGTCTGTGTTATGTGCATTTGCTCTAGCTGTGCTTGAGGAGCTTGTTAGCACTGGTCGCTTACGGGGCACTGTGGTTGGTGGACGACAGGATAAAGCCGTGTTTGTCCCTGACATCTACTCCAGGACACAGAGTGCTTGGGTGGATGCCTTTTTCAGGCAGAATGGCTATCTAGGTAACTGTTTTTCTTTTCTATGAAACTAAAATGTTTTCCTAACACTGAAATGATATTAGAGAGTGTTGTACTCAGACTCCACATGCATTTTCCTGTGTTTGGAATTTTCCATGGTTCCCTTTGGCTGCAAAGTTCTTTCTTTCAGTTCTGTGGGGCATAGGAACTACTAAAATACTGAAAATTTAAAATGCCAAAAGATGCTGCCCTTCAATTTGTACAAAGGTGATATAAAATTTTAAAAGTAATTATTTGTTTAATGTAATATGCTTATTGTTTTATTAAGTTACCCCTTCTCAGTTATTTCATCTTAGAACTATTTATTGACTGTCAGCTTTACAGTGCTTACTTTTCTCAGTTATCTACTACTCAGAAACAATACTATTCTAACGTGTATTTCTGAGGTTCTGCCATGATTTCAGTAAAGTAGACTGATTTAAAGGAGTAACCACCTCATTTGCTGAATACATTCATGATCAAGCATAGCAGGGCACATTCTCTAAGTCTGTGGAGAATGCTTTGGTTTGAACCTACACTCGGCTGGACGTTTGCTTGCTCTCTGATGATGTGCATCCAACTTCAACCACAGACGTTAGTTTTCTTAACCGTAACATGTGTAATTCTGAGTCTTTTATACTGAATCGTCTCCTAGCTATGTAGGCTGGGACTGGCTACATCATGTCATACCATGACACAGTCTAAAAAAGAAAAAGTCATCCCTTTAACTAAAATAAGCAAAATAGATTCCAGTTTTTATTTTTAATTTGAACCATTCTATTTCCTTTACTGTTGTTGTTCATTGCATTGCTTCTCTAGTCCTATTTTACTCCAACCCTTCACTTGGGGAAGGGCTCATACCACTAGTGTATTTAAGGAACACCTGAAATACCTTTCCAACAGAGAACTTTAAAAATAGACATGTCGGAAGATACCCAGGTAACAAGCTATGTTTTTTTTCTTGTAGTCCTCAGAAAATACTGGAATACATTGAATCCACAGTCAAAGAATGGTTTTGTATAGAACGTAACTTCTTAGGAGGCTTCTGGGAGATATGAGCGATTGACCGTTCTGTTCAACTTTCTTGTGTATTTCTAGAATTTGATGCTTTGTCTAGACTTGGGATCCCAGATGCTGTGAACTATATAAAGAAAAGGTATAAGAACGCTCAGCTCTTGTTTTTGAAGGCAGCCTGTGTTGGTCAAGCACTCGTGGACCAAGTGGAAGCATCAGTAGAAGAAGCCATCAGTTCTGGAACGTGGGTTGATATTTCTGTACGTTTTACCTTTTTCTCTTAATTTTTGTTTAAGCCAATGATGATATTTTACTAAGAAATACTAAATCCTCTACTGTAGGGACTGGCTATGTCCTGTTGTACCACAGCCCATTTTTAAAATAAAATTCATCCCTTTAACTAAAATAAGCAAAATGGATTTTAGAAATAGGCCATATAAAGATAATCTTGCCACTAAAGGTAAAATCTAGCAATCATTGTTACAACAGAAATTTTAATTTTTCAGGTGTACATAATCCAATCCAGAATTCTACAAAGGTCAAAAACAAGAAAACAGTATAGCAACCATATCAGTCCCAATACTGAAATTGATGAGATTTTGCACATCTGTATATGAGTTTCATTTCCAGTTTCTGTTACAGATATCCTGATCAAACCAACTCCAGGGTGAACAGCCTTGTTGTAGGTCACAGTTCCACGTTTCCAGTCTGTCCTTGTGGGAAATGACGGGAGCAGGAACACGAAGCTGCTGGTCGTAATACAGCCACAGGCTAGGGAGAGAAAATGAATAGCGCGCACATGCTTGCTGGTGCCCCACTTACTTTCCTCTTTTGTATGCAATCCAGGACCCAAACCCAGGGGATGGTGCCACTAACACCAAGGCTGAGTCTCCCTGCTAATTAACACAGTCAGGGCAATCCTCTGCAGACATGCCCACAGGCCAACCTGACCTAAATTGTCCCTCACTGAGACTCCCTTCCCAGGGGATGCTACATTGTGTCAGAGTTAGCAATTGAAAGTAACCTTATCCAAGCATGTACAACTACCCTGCCTCAGACATCCTGCATCATTTGCTTATCCCTTCTCCAGTAATCTCTGCTAAGTATTAGCATAAGCTGCTTTAGCACTGATAGTGCTTTGCCTCATTATTCAAGGTTCACCTGCCCTTCATTAGTCCTAAGTGTGGGTGAAGTTAAACCGGAAGCTAATCTGTTACTTCTCGTCAGACCACAGAGCTTTTTATAAGGTAGAAAGACTCTTGCTGTGGATGCCAAATTTCTTAAGGCATCTTTATCCTGATAGCAGGTTTTAGTTTCTATGTGGTAGGAACCTCTAGCTCGCTCCTCATGGTCCAGGAAGCCCCTTTCTCTCTCTCTCTCTGTCTCTCTCTCTCCACACCCGCACTGAAACACTCTGAACAACAGAATGGGGCCAAAAGCTCAGATCTGCGTTCTGGCAGCTCGCGCATGACCAGTCCACTCAAGCATCCACCCAGGTGTCCAGCTTCTGACCGTACTATGGCACAGTCCCAGCTCCTGATTAACATGTCATCACTCCTCACCTAAGATCAACCTCCCTGCCTTAGCCTGGATGAGGGACTTCCCCAGCTCCTTTTGCTGGGACAAGTGGACCCACCTGGGAGCAGTGCCTAGTAAACCTGCATTTACTTACATTTATTTTGGTCTGATCTGGCCTATATTGTGTTGGTGGAAGAACCTATTGTTTTTAACGTTTTAAAACAATGTTCTAGCATTGTTCTATATGCTAGAAATATGGTAGACAAACAAGGGTCTTCTCTTAGGACAAGCAGTTTAAAGTGAAACAGTAATTCAAAATAATAATTCCGATGACAGAGTTGAAAGGAAGCTTTTTACAGGTAAAGTTATCAGGATTTACTGGCAAATATTTTGTAGGTTTATAAGAGAGAAGCACAAAGGGGTCTTGTAGGTTCTGGTGGTGGTTTGCCCAATTTGATATTTCTAAAGGGCCTTCAAGTGGAGAAATTTGGTTTAAAAATAGCATCAGACTCTGGAGCTCAAAGTGCTGCTGAAACAAGAAAAATTGAGAAGTTATGATCATGACTGCATCTGAAAGCCACTGGCTTAAAAAAGGCTACTTGAGGGAAATCATACGACTAAATACATATGTATATTATACCTCTGAAACAGATAACCTGTGTTTTCCTGCATTCTTCTCATTTTCATTTTGCTTGTAATTCCAGCCTCTGCTACCCAGTTCTTTGTCAACTGAAGATGCTGCTATGCTGCTTCAGCAGGTGATGAGACCATTCAGCAAGCAAGCTTCCGCTGTAATCTTTAGTGACACAGTTGTGGTCAGTGAAAAATTTGTAAGTGACTGTACAGAACTGTTCAGCGAACGAATGCGCCAGAAAGCTGAGAAGGTATTCCAGGGTTTCTTCCACCTCCTCATCTTGACATCATTTTCTTTCCCATAGGACCGTCTGTTATCTTTTGGGAAATGCAACAAGCAGTCTGACCACAAAGGAATATCATTTTATATATTTCTTTTTTCTTTCCTTGAGGACTTATTATTCCTTTTCTTCATCTTCATTAGAACCTGTTAAAATTTAGAGACCTGAGTTTACAAATTAAATATTATCAATAAAATTACGTAGTTTCAAATTATGTTGCCAAAGGATTTGATCCACTGTTAAAATATTGAAATATGTTACAGTGTTACCTATATATACATCAAGTTGTGATGAGAGAGAGATCAAAAAAAGGAAAGCAATGAGCATATTTTAAGTACAAAGCACCATAGATAATTAATCCTGAAAAGCCTCATTAATTTTACCTGGCCAGAATAAACAGGGTAAAACACTGGAAAAGAAATGTTTTTACCAAAGTTTACTAGATATTCAAGCCTGATGTTGCATTCCTGTAATTCTAGCCCTCAGAGGCTAAGGACAAGGGCACTAGTTTGGGTCTATTTAGGCTCAGGGTCAGCCCTGGACTATTACAGTGAGAACCTGTCTTAATAAAAAACTGATGATTTTAAATATATATATATATATCCATGTGTGTCCATGTATGTGTGTTGGGTGCCCTCGGAAGTCAGCAGAGGCTATTGGATCTCTCAAATTTTACGTTACAGGCAGCTGTGAGCCACCATGAAAGTGCTGGGATCAAACCTGGGTTCCTTTGTAGGGGCAGCTGGTGCTTTTCACCACTGAGCCATCTCTTCAGCCCCTGAACAGTTTTGTGGTTTAAATCTTTAGTTTTAACTACTATCTAAAAGTATTATGAAGCAGAGTGCTTACCAGATCTGTCTTTACAGCTATCCAATTCATGGTTGTAGTTAAGACCACCATCTTTATGTAAAGCCTAGTCTCAGGTAAAACAAGCCCTGTGTCTTAATACACTGTAACTGAATTCATGCAGGTCTATTAAATGTGTAAAGCTTTTGTGTTTGTCTATACTTTTAAACTTTACTAGTGTGAGAATGAGATAGTTTTCTGCAATTGTCCTGTTAGGCAGGCAGGAATAAAAGTATATAGGTGTGACATTAGTAAACATTAGGGTTAAATGTTTTTATTCTGTACTTTTGCTTATCCTTAAAGAAAGGAATGATATTCTGGAAAAGATACATGTAAGTACAAGAATGGAAGTGAGTGTATATGTTTGTGAGGTATTAGTCATCAGTTATTTTTAAAAAATGTTCATTTTTCTTTCTTTGAACTCTTTATTTGACACCTCCCCCTCAAGGGAAAAAAATTAGTTTAGAGAGAGGTAATTTTGTTACTGAAATCCTCATTATTAAGAATTTTTCTTAGGAAAGCAAAAATGAAATATTTTTACTGTGAAAACATTCTTTTGTCTAATTTTTAAAGAACTATTTCTCATAAAAAATGAACTGATTACTGAAGCTGGAAATAATTCATTGTTGTTAACATAAAACTTAAATAGTAGGATCATCAAGAACTAATTCATAGGAAAAGTAGATTTATTTGAATTGATTTGCAACTCGTAGTCATTGGGATAATAGCAGTTTCCATGTCCTTCTTGCCATTTTAAGTATACTGGTGGCATCGTATTCAAAAGAGTATTCGAAAAGAGAAAGAGACAAGGGGTTTCTCTTAGACTTGGTAAAACCAGCCAGTGACTGCTGGAGAACTGCATCTGTTGCTCTGCAGTCAGGGGCTCGGTAAGTACCTTGCCCTTTAGCTGGCCAGGGATAGGTACCGAAGCCAAAAAAAAAGCAGATGAAACTGATGCTTTTTGAAGGCAAACAGCCTCAGAGCAGCAGTTATGAATGTTAACATTTTTAGCAATGAAACCTAACAAGTATAATTAGGATGTGTAAATAAATAAGCAACTTCTCTGCTATTTGAAATGTTATATATTTTGCCTACCAAAAAAGCATGTTTTATTTCAGGAAATGAAAAATAATCCTGTGCATTTAATCACTGAAGAAGATCTGAAACAAATTTCCATTTTAGAAAGTGTTAATACAAATAAAAAGGATAAAAAAGATGAGCGCAGGAAGAAAGCAACAGGTAATAAATCATTAATAAATAAGACTCAAAGATGAGTTGTTTGTAAGTACGTGTGTATAGTACATATATATACTTACATATCACAGATAGTCCCCACTTCTGGAAGCAAAAACAAAACCCTGAAGTAAAAGAGCAGTGCTGGAGCTGTAACAATACCTGACTAAGCTGTAGTGTAGTTACAGAGACAGCATGGTACTGGCACAAATCTAGACACACAGATGTGTGTGTGGAATAGAAATCAGCCAAGCAGTTTCCGCTATCAGAATCCTGACAAGGGCTGAAAAAACATACACT